>NW_027362772.1:60788804-61191304 GCF_046119375.1 Phyllobates terribilis | reverse complement strand
ACCAGGTAAGAAATAATCTTACTCAGTATAATGTAAATTGGCCTATACCGCATGGTTTTTTGTTGCCTTCCCCTGGATCAACGCTGCGGAATAGCTGCAGTGCACAAGAAATAGGCTGAACTGGATGGACGCTTGTCTTTTTTCGGCCTTATAAACTATAAACTAAACTATAATAAAACTGGGGGTGAGGGGGATTATACTCCTAATATTAAGTACAGGCCTCAATTATCAATGCTGACTAATGGAAGAACTGTCCTTGTCGCCCGTAGCAACCAGTCACCTTTCAGTGTTCTATAGAATGTTAAGAAATGGAATCTGTGCTGTGAATCGTTGCTATGGGCAACAGGGACATTTTTGCTATTAGACAGTTTTGATAAACGAGAGACCAAATATTAGACATTTCCTGCTCATTTACATAGTTCTGTTTAAAATTATAATATATGCGCTGGAGCTATATCTATTAACCCCTTCTTGACCGGGCAATCTTTCATTTTTCTCCTCCCATCTTCCAAAAGCTATAACTTTTTTCCCTTTGTCTTCCAGTATAGCCACACGTGGGCTTATTTTTTTTTAGTGGGCCGAGTTGTGGTTGTGAACAACACAATTTATTTTGTCATTCAATGTTTTAGAAAACAGGAAAAAAAATCAAAGTGTGGTAAAATTGTGGGGAAAAAAGGGGGATTCCGACATTGTTTTTTTATTGTGTCCATTGTGTGGTCAGAATGACCCCATCAAGTGATTCTCCATGTCAGAGACCATTGTGCTAATGCTGAACATGCAGAGGTTTTCTTTTTACTTAAGTGGTGAAAATTAGAAATTTATTAGAAAAAACATTGATTTGAGTCTCCATATTCTGAGACATTGTAACTTTGTGATTTTGATACCTGGATGGCGCAGTGTAAGGGCTTCTTTATTGTGTAGGAAGCTGTAGCTTTTATTAGATCTTTCTTGGGTAGAAAGGACATGGTGATATCTTTCTATTGCAATTTCTAGATAAATATGGCGCCTCTAAAAAACCCAATTTTGATGTTTCAATTTTTTTCTCATTTTAATATTTACTGTTTGGGATTATTTTTATATTTTTGTATATCCCTCTTATACTAACATAGTAATCCCAGTTATGCTTATTTTTCATTTTTTTAATTATTATTATTAATTAAGAAAGTTGGGTGATTATATTATGTTTTTCAAATTATTATTTTATTTTTTTATTATTTTTTATTTCATTTTTTAGTCTCTTTAAAAGACATGAACCTGTGATTTTCTGATCGCTTGCACTATATACAGTGATGGAACTGTATCGCTGTATATGGCTTTATTAACGTTGTCATAAGAAATTAAACCAGGCTGGTCTGAACAGGAGGAGGAAAGCGAAACACGAGGTTTTTCAGCAGGCCCAGATAGTCATTATAACCAATTAACCCCTTGCAATTGTGTCCTGGTAGGGGCTAATGGGTGCTGATGCGCATAAATCGGCAATCACTTCATTTAAATACCGCTGTCAGCATTGAAATGGTTAAACTGCAGTAATCAGCATGTGCTCCAGTTGCTGCTGTTATAGGCAGGTGGCAGCTATGCAATACGGTCGGTATCAGCCTGGTAAAATGCAGGCTCAGCTCCTGAATCCGCTCCATACATTTACCGCACAACATGACAAACATTTCCATTATGTGTTCTCAAAGAGATTAACAAATCTTGTATCATCTCAGCAGGTGGAAGCCTTATGATGCCCTCTGACGTAGGGAACATGCCAGCACAAGACCTTGCTGATGCCAGACCCATTACTTTAACCCAGAGAGAATTGGTTAACATAGAAAATCCTATTAACTTTCGCCACCTTGAAATCCTCAAAGTTGTTGGAGAGGGAAATTTCGGAAAGGTAAGTGTGAATTTCTCCTCCTCCGTGCTCCCCAATGTATCCTGCACCAGATACACAGGAGGATATACATATTCATTACAGGATGTTAATATGTAATGGTGATTGGGATAAACCAGTGATCCATTATACAGATCGCTATAATAGATGGGATTTTGGTCTGATCGCCTGTGATTTTTCTCCAGGTCCTCTTGGCATCAGATATGTTCAGCGAAGAACTTCTGGCTATTAAAGCCATAGACAGGAATTATTGTGATGAAGACACAATCTCTAAAGAGTTAAAGGTCCTGAGTATGGCCACCGACTGCCGCTTCATAACATCTCTGCGGGGGTTTATGGAGGTACCAACAGAATATATAATAGCCATGGAGTATATTGCCGGAGGAGATCTGTCTGTCCACATGGCAAAATCAATGAAATTTGATATGGAAACATCAAGGTAAATGTCTTAGACGGAATCATAATATTCTACTGCCCATACATTGTGGTCCTAGAGTGTATGTAACCACTGATCCATCCTCTACTTTCTACTCCACAGACTCTTTGCGGCAGAAATGGTTTGCGGACTCCAGTTCCTCCATGAACACGGCGTGATACATTGGTAATCAGTTCATCTTCATAAATCTCTGTTGTCTCCTTACATATCTATTGTAGAAAGTTCTGTTCATGAATTATCCTCACAATCATGTCTGATCATTTTTCCCTGCAGTGACCTGAAGCCTCAGAACATCCTCATCCATGACACCGGACACATAAAGATCGCGGACTTTGGCTTATCAGCCGTGAATGTGGTCGATGAGGTCCTATTGGAGGATACTGTTGGCACGAATGGTTACATCGCACCGGAGGTAAGGAACATCCCTGTGTGATTGATGCCGATAGTAGGACTGAGTATTAATCTGAGGATCCTGCTCATATCTAATCACAGACCGGTCCTCATGGCCTCTGTGTGTAAATCCCCTCCCCGATATAGTAATCTCCTATCTTATGTTCCCACAGATAATGGATGAAGAAAGCTTCAATCATAAGGCAGATTCCTTTTCATTTGGTGTCATCCTGTACATGATGATTGTGGGGAAAAAGCCGTTCTATAGCAGTGGTTTGCTGGATCAATACCACTGGTCTCTGCAGGTGGACGTCCCAGATTTTCCAGACTGGATGCCCAGCGATGCACTTGACATCTTAGAAGGCGTAAGTAGGATCAGAAGAAGAAGGATGATGAGGGACTATAAAGAAAGCTAGAAGATAAGATGCGGACAGTCCATGGACATTGTGTAATAACGTATCAATAATAATATATAATATAATGATTAATGGTCTCTCTCATTTTCCAGCTTCTCTGCAAAACTCCATCTGCCCGGTATGCTATATCATTCTTCATCCGAGAGCGCCCATTCTTCCTCTCCATAAACTGGAGCGATGTGGAGTCCGGCGAAGCCGACCCACCATTCAAATTTGATGAAAATGTAAGTATAGCACATAGGGACATCCATAGTGCTATCTGTGCCCAGTAACACACATATCCACTATACACCTTATCATTATATCCCCCAGTATACATTATATATGTGAGGAGACGATTCTCAGACATGTACATTTATCATCTTAAGATGGAGAAAAGCGGCACTCACCCCAAAGTGGCACTCACCATTACTTCTTTATTAATCTGCTGTAAAACATATCGGCAAGGAGAGAATGCCGCTTTTCTCTCTTTTTGACTGCAATTGCTTCCCAGTCTGGCGTGTATTTAGCTGACCTCCCGTGTGGTTCATGAACCCTTTTTTAAATGTGCAACCTTCAACATTGTAATCTCCTCCCAGACTTTATGATAGTGCAGAATCGCTTCTCTTTCTTTATTGTGAATATATTTCTCTCCTTACAGGAGGATTAGGCTGATATATATCAGCCCCTTTCCAGTAACATCTAGGAATGAAGCTTTCCATTACTCGGAAGAGACAACTAAACTGGACTTTCTCATTTACCGGACTTTGACAAACCTACCGAGCTTCCACCACATAACAGCCACGTAGATTCGAGCACCAAACATCCAGGGATTTAGTCCGATCGCCATATTTGGGGTCAGGAAGGAATTTTTTTCCCCTGATATGAGGATTATACAACAACTAGTCCTCAGGGTTATTTTTCGCCTTCCTCTGGATCAAAACAGCAAGTAATTGAAGGCTGAAATTGAAGGACTTCTTTCAGCTATACTTGCTATGTTACCATCTGGACGACTCATCTACAATGTGGTGGTAAGAAGACGACTACCGAATATGGACAAAGAGAAGGCAGTGGCTGCTCCTTCTCCACCGGATATGGACATAGAGAAGGCAGCGGCTGCTCCTTCTCCACAGATATGGACAAAGAGAAGGCAGTGGCTGCTCCTTCTCCACCGGATATGGACATAGAGAAGGCAGCGGCTGCTCCTTCTCCACCAGATATGGACAGAGAGAAGGCAGCGGCTGCTCCTTCTCCACCAGATATGGACAAAGAGAAGGCAGTGGCTGCTCCTTCTCCACCGGATATGGACATAGAGAAGGCAGCGGCTGCTCCTTCTCCACCAGATGTGGAAAAAAAGAAGGCAGCGGCTGCTCCTTCTTAAAATTGGCCAAGTAAAGAGAGGTGGAAGCGGCTGCTCCCTCTCACACTTGGCCATGTAGCGACAGAAGGATGCGGCTGCTCCTTCTACTACCAGGCCATGGACAGACAGAAGGTAGCGGCTGCTCCTTCTACTACCTACCCATGGTCAGACAGAAGGCCATATGGTTGATCGCGGTGCTCTAGGAATCCAGGAAAACTCCAACTTCACAGATCACACGTCACACATTCCTGCTCTTCTCCTCTCCGTCATGTGTGATCCAGACCTGGATGTCCAAAAGCAGCTCAAGTGCAACCAAAGGCCTGAAGAGCGGAATCATCATCTGCTCCTTTCTATAGAAAGTGACTGTATCTACAGACTTTCTTTTTTCATCTTTGCATATAATTAACAACTTATATGCACAAATAAATATATTGAACATCTATGTTGATTCTGGTTAGATTCTTCTCATATACAGAACTGCTTTTTGGTATTTTTATTAATATCATGATGACCTAATGTAATTGTGGATGGGTTGAATATCTCACAAAGATTTCAGCATAGAGTAAAATATTTCCGTTCTAAAAAAAGAGATGAGAGAATTTAATCTTCTCAAACTGTAAAAGAATCCTCACTCACTAAAATGTGTATTATTTTGTAATTCACTTCTGTGCAGATACAGCCGGCCTCTATTTTACTACACTGTAAAGAATCATCAAAAGGTTAAAAATAAAAATTTAAAAAATATACTTATCTTACTGCTCCCCCAGAAGCATTACTTCTGGAGAAGAAGAAGGGCAAGTCGCCTCAAGCCCCTCACTCCGAGGAGCCCACCCAAAGCTTAACAATATCGGTGAGGGCGTAAAGCTGATACAGAAAGACTTGATACAGAATGCCAGGGTGACACACTAAAGACCCCCATAGCAGGGATAAGGGGGATAGAGCGACATGATGAAGTCATCACTCTGTGACTCTGATGTCCCGTGCGTGCCTCTGCATGATGATATCACCATGTTGGTCTACCTGTGACTAGCTACTGTCTGCCGGCGGACTCACTAGGATTCAGTGTTAGGTAAGTATATTATGTTTATGGTTTTTTTATTAATACTTATAATTGGACTGACTGTGGTGGCATCATACAGTGTGGGGACTAGTGTGGAGTATCATACAATATGGGGGGCATTATACTGTGGACAGTAAGCTGTGGGGGGAACATATGGTATGAGAGCTTTATATTGTGTGAGGACTCATGTGGTGGTATCATACAGTGTGGGAACTAATGTGGGGGCCATCATACAATGCCATCATACAAGGCCATAATAACTGGGGGGTGTATAATATAATTTAGGGACTAATGTGGGGGTCATCATAGAATGTTGGGTGCATCATACTGTTTATAAAAGGCTGTGGGTTCTATTATACAGTTGGGGACTACTGAGGGGGTATCATACAATGTGTGTGCTACTGTGGGGGCCATCATACAATGTTGGGTTCATCATACTGTTTATAGGAAGCTGTACGGGCCATCATATACTGTGGGGACTACTGAAGGATATCATGCAACGTGGGGGCTACTGTGCAGGCCAATGTTGGGGGCATTATATTGTGTACAATAAGCTGTTGGGGGATAATATAGTATGGGTGGCTTTATACTATGTGAGGACTGCTGAAGGGGCCATCATACAATGTTGGGTTCATCATACTGTTCATAGAAAGCTGTTGGGAATATTGTGAAGACACGGGGTCTTCTATGGGCATAATACTACTAGGAAAACACAGGGTTAGGGTTAAACAGTGTAGCAATACTTTATTGAACCAAGTGAACAGGTGATTCCAACCTTTATTTCTCCGGGTTTATCCATGGGTTCCAGGTGACCGGATGGTCCCAACTTGGCTAACAAAAACATATATAGTATATAATGGGCCCCATTATTGCTCCATACAGTATATACTGGGCCCCATTTATTGCTCCATACACTATAATGGCCCCATATGGTATATAATAGGCCCCATATATTGCTCTATGCAGTATAAAGGCCCCATATAGTATATAATAGGTTCCTTATATTGCTCCATACAGTATATAATGGGCCCCATATATTGCTTCATACAGTATATATGTGGCACCACAGGGGTCTGGTTGCCACAGTAATAGAAATATTATGTCTGAGAGCAAGTGGGAGGTTTCTCTGGTCAGGAGCCCTGAGCATGCAACACTGCCCGCCCAGACCTGGGAGGGGAGGAATCTTCCCTTATAAACTGGGTCTGGGGCGGGATTAGGGGAGTCAGAGCCTGGAGAGGGAAAGTAAGAATCAGGAGCTCTGTAGGAACAGTAGCTGAATACCAGGGGCTGGAGCTGAGCAGAGTTCGCCCTGGTTGAAGACACTAATACCGGACACGGAGTCCGAGGCTGTGGGGACATCCAGGTCCAGCAGCAGAATCCAACCGGCAGGGGATTCCATGTCCTCTGGCCATAGAAGCCCGGAGGCACGGTCACAAGCAAGGGACCAGCAACGCCATTGTGAAGCGGAGGCTAACAGAAGGCCCCAAGTCACCGGCCATACGGGTGAGCACCACACGGTATACTCAGGGACGTGGGCTACTTGTACCTGCATAGAGCAAGGTAGCCAGGAAAGAGTGCAGATAGACGGGGAGGCCTACAACTCCACCTGGCCAGGGGGAGATCCTGCTTGCTCACAGACTGACCAGGCCCCTACTGCTAACCAGTACTCCCGGGAGGGTCTGCTTTATACCATCAGTAAAGACCCTGAACTGCACCACACGTCTCTGTGTTTCATCGCCACACCAGCACCATCAGTACTGGGACGCTCACACCATCACTCCCATCATCTCTCACATTAGCTGCCCTGAGGCAATACTTCTCCCGTGGGGAGTTATCCCATACTCGGCTTCGCAAACAACATCAGCCTCAGCGGTCTGCAGCGCAGCGGCGGTCCCCACTGACCGCAATCCACGGGTGGCGTAGTCGGACATTGTTATTACCTAAGACTGCCACTGGTTTGACCACCCTGGGCATGGATTGGGTCACCGCCACACTGAGACTACAACCCCCAGCGGTCCGGCTCCGGGTATCCCCTGCACAACACTGGCCCAGGGGGCGCGTCAACTTTGGCGTAGTCGGCAGGATTTCGTGCCCGCAACCACCGGGTACTGCGTGCCTGAAAAAAGACTTTTGTACTTACCTGTGGTGAAGTTTCCCGCCGTCTGGAGTCGTTTCCCGCCATCGGACGCCATCTTGGGTCGTTTCCCGCCGTCTTCCCGCCATCCGCAGCTGCTTCCCGCCATCGGACGCCATCTTCAGGACGTCGCGCAGGAAGAAGAGGGGCGTGGACGCCGAAAGCGCGCGAGATCCGAAGCTCCGCCCCACGCACTGACGCTGCGCAAGTTTCTGGAAGGGAGGAAGAGCGACGCTGACGTCATCGGAGCGCGACGCCAGGTCCTCTACCCTGACGATTGACTGCGGAGCCGCGGCCTATGGAAGAAGAGCATCGCAAGGTAGGCCACAGTCCACTAGGGGGGAGGAGGGTGTCGGATACCGAGGGGAGCTCCACTGCCACAGCCACTGCCAGCGCAACCGCTGCAGCGGTCATGCCATTCACCATGCCCTATATCCCGGGGGCAACCTGACTACCCCAGTACTCAGGGGAGTCACATACTCTAAGTGACTTTAGGGAAAGACTGGATAGCCTCTTCCAGGTATACCCCCTCACAGAAGAGCAAAAAGTGAGCATCCTGGTGGCCCAGTTAATCGGGGTAGCCCAAAGGGAGGTAAAGTCCTGGTCACCTGGGAAGAAGAGGACTGTCAGAGAAATACTAGCCCGGCTGAAAGACACATTTGATACCCGCACCTCAGCCGAAATAAAGCTCAGATTTTACGGGTGCAAACAGCGGACACATGAAAGTATAAGAGACTATGCTCTAAACCTTCAAGAGGCCCTGAGAGCCATTAAGCAGGCAGACCCTGACAGCGTGGGGAATGAAGACAAGCTGTTGGCCGAACAATTTATTGAGGGTCTACTGTGCAATGCCCACCGAACCCAGTTGCGGGCAATGGCCTTACAGGACCCTGACCTGGACTTTGCACAGTTCAAGGACAGAGCCATCCGGGTGCTCCGAGAACCGGCACCAGGTGGCGCTGTGACCCTTGTCTGCAGGGCCTGTGGGAGCTGATGCGCAGGCTTTGAACAATAACCTGGCTACAGACCTGCACCATCAGGTCCAAGAGCTGACTAAGAGTGTTGCCGCGCTAACCAGAACTGTGCAGTCTTTACAGGTCTCTTCTCCAGGAAAGATCCAGCTGGCATCCGGACCAGAGGACGTCCCGTGGCGCCGACTGAGGAGGACCCCACCGGCCAGAGGAAGACCCAGCGACAGATACAACGAGGACGGACGACCCATCTGCCGCCGCTGCAATCAACCCGGACATATGGCAAGGTACTGTCATTTAAACGGGCACAACCTGGGGTAGAGGGCCAACCCCCAGGCATAAGATCATCAGGCCCATCGAACTGGCATGATAAATACGTAGGGGGACGTCCGGTCTTGCCTGTGGTACTGGATGGCATTCCTATGAGTGCCCTACTAGACACTGGGTCACAGGTCACCACCATCCCGTACGTGCTCTTCAAGCGGTACTGGAATGACTCGGACATAACCCGCTACCCAGACGACGACCTGAGCATTATCGCCAGCAATGGTCAGCCCGTGCCAAAGATAGGATTTAAGGAGGTGACCATCAAGGTCGGTAAAGTTGAACTGCCTGCACAAGGACTGATCATTGTGGATATTGACCGTCACGCGAGTCACTCAAAAATAACCCTAGGTACTAATGTAATCGAAAACTGTCTTGCAGAGGTGATTCTTATTTTGCAACAGGTTGGTCTAAGAGGTAGAGACTACCAAGCAATGGTAGAACCCGTCTACTCAGACAGTAGGCCCACCATTTTGACAGCACGGGGGGTGGTCGATGTACGCCACGGGAGGGTACCAGTCCGCATCATAAATATCGGGGAGAGAGAAGTATACCTGCCCCGGTATGCCACGCTAGCCAAATTATTCACCATCAACCAGATCTCGGTACAGGCCGTGGAACCCTTGCCTCCATCTCAACCAGAGGAAGGTAACGGCTGTAAGAAACCACTGGAGGACTGATGTCAGCAACTGTTAGAACCTTGCTCTTAGGTTTTTTCCTTTGCTGGTCACATGACCTTGTTGGCCTATTTAATCCTGCTCCGCCCTTCTGGCTTTGCTGGACTTCATTGTATAACTACTTTCTAGCTAGCCTGTGCTCTGTATCTAACTCTGTTAGTTTGCTTGGTCTACGGACCTCAGTGTTCTATATATTTTGTTTGCTTGTCTTTCTGCTACTATTTCTGTTAGGAGGTGTCCCATTTTCCTCCCAGTCCTTAGTACTTGTAGGGATTCCTTTCCCACATCTATAGGTCTCCGTACAGACTAGCTTAGGACTTTAGCAGGTCTGATCGCAGGATCAGGTCCCCTGTTACATCGTAGGGATAAAGCTGAGTTCTATCGTAGGGACAGATCTCCTCTCTTTCCTTAGCTCTGGTAGCAGAACATAACAGTAAGTCCAGCCTGCAAATTCTCTAAGGAAAGATTTTTCTGTTCCATCATGGTGTCGGCTCAGGATTTGGCTCATCGCCTGCAGGGACTCTCTCTGGAGGTGGCCGAGCTCCGTCAGCACGTGAGTAACTGTCCTGGAGCACATTTCTTGGAGCCTAAGGTATGTTTGCCGGATTTATTTTTTGGTGAACACCGAGAATTTTTTTCATTTAAAAATGCTTGCTTATTGTATTTTCGTTTGAGACCCAAGTCCTCTGGGGATGAATCCCAGCGCATAGGGTTCATAATGTCACTTTTGCGCAAAGAGCCTCAGGAGTGGGCCTTTTCTTTGCAACCTAGTGATACATGCTTCAGATCAGTGGATAGTTTTTTTTCTGCTTTGGGGCTATTATATGATGATCCTGACCGTGTCGCATCAGCTGAGACTTAGTTGAGACGTTTGAAACAGGGATCAGGTAATGTGGAAAAATATTGTACTCATTTCCGTCATTGGTCTACTCAAACAGGGTGGAACGATTCTGCTCTGAAAAGTCTATTTCTTGCTGGGCTCAATGAAAGGGTTAAAGACCTGCTAATTGCTTATCCTACACCTGAAGATTTGCAACAGGCTATGCAATTAGCTATACGGGTGGATAGGAGACTGCGTGCTAGGGTTAATGAGAGTAAATCCTCTGCTATGTCAGTTTCTGGTTATGAGAATGTGTGTACTAACAGTGGTGAACCGATGGAGATTGGATCGGTGGCACCTCGCTCTCAAGAAAAAGATCGCAGATTTTCTGAAGGCTTGTGTTTCTATTGCGGAAAATCTGGTCATTTGATTAAAGGCTGTGAGCTTCGTATGAAGAAAGAAAAAAAAATGGTCAGTCATGCCCGTATTGCCTGTTTAAATTCCAAGGGTGTATTTTTAGCTGCTTCCACGATTGCTCAGGAAAAATTAATGGAATTTCGGGTGTTTGTTGATTGTGGGTCTACTCTGAATGTAATTGATGGGGGATTCTTGGAAAGACTCAATTTAAAACCCGAACCTTTATCATCCCCCATTGCTGTGGTTTCTGTGGATGGTTCCCCTTTGAAGAATATTACTCTCAAGGTCTGTGAATTTCCTCTCACTATTAATGGTGTTCACCATGAGAAATTGGATTTGGTAGTTTTGAATAACTTGCCTTCTCCAGTAATATTGGGATTGCCCTGGTTAAAATTTCACAATCCTGTACTGGATTGGTCTACCAGTGAAATTAAATCCTGGAGCCATAAATGTTATGACAAGTGTTGTAACGGGCGTATTGCAGCTTTGGATAGGGGAGAATTGCCTGTTCCTATTCAGGATTTTTGGAGAGTTTTTTCTGAGAAGGAATCGCAGGTTTTGCCTCCCCATAGAGACTATGATTGTTCTATTGAATTTGTCCCTGGAGCAACTCTTCCTAAAAGTCATTTATTTAACCTTACTATTCCTGAGAGGAAGGCTTTGGAGGAATACATACAGACAAGTTTGGCCGCCGGTCACATTAGGCCCTCTAAGTCTCCTGTGGCGGTTGGATTTTTTTTTGTAAAAAAAAAGGACAGCGGTTTACGTCCTTGTCTGGATTTTCGTGAGATTAACAAAATTACTGTACGCAATCCTTACCCACTGCCATTGATTCCTGATCTGTTTAACCAGTTAATGGGGGCCAAGTGGTTCTCTAAAATTGACCTTAAGGGGGCATACAATCTGTTGCGCATGAAGGAGGGTGACGAATGGAAGACTGCTTTTAACACTCCTGTGGGTCATTTTGAGAATCTGGTTATGCCTTTTGGTCTTACTAATGCTCCTGCATTTTTTCAGAATCTTATTAATGACATCCTTAGACCTTTGATCGGCAAAAATGTGGTTGTGTATTTGGATGACATTTTGATTTATTCGCCGGATCTGGAGTCTCATTGGCGGAGCGTACGTGAGGTATTACAGTTGTTAATGGACAATTCGCTTTTTGCTAAGCTGGAGAAATGTGAGTTCGCTGTACAGAGAATTAGTTTTTTGGGTTACATTATCTCCAGCGAAGGTTTTGAGATGGACCCGTTTAAAGTTCAAGCTGTACAGGAATGGCCTAGGCCTATTGGTTTGAAATCGATACAGAGGTTTTTAGGTTTCGCCAATTATTACAGAAAATTCATAAAAAAATTTTCTAGTATTGTCAAACCTCTGACCGATCTCACCAGGAAAGGTGCTGATGCGGTTCAGTGGTCTTCTGAGGCCATTGAAGCTTTTGTGTATCTCAAGGAGAGGTTCACCTCTGCTCCCATCCTTATGCAGCCTGATGTGACTAAGCCGTTTTTGGTTGAGGTTGATGCTTCCTCTGTGGGGGTTGGCGCAGTATTGTCTCAGGATAACGGGGATGGATTACATCCCTGTGCCTTTTTTTCAAAAAAATTTTCGGAGACTGAACTGAATTACGATATTGGTAATCGGGAATTATTGGCTATTAAACTCGCATTTGAACACTGGCGCCACTTCTTGGAAGGTGCGGAATTTCCCGTTCAGGTTCTTACGGATCATAAAAATCTGATTTATCTTGATGCTGCCAAGCGCCTGAATGCCCGTCAGGCTAGGTGGGCACTGTTTTTCTCGCGGTTTAATTTCTCCGTTACTTACATCCCTGGTACTAAGAATGTTAAGGCGGATGCCTTGTCTCGCAGTTTTTCTCCCATAGTCGGTGCTGAGAAAGAGGAGAACATTTTACAAGAAGGTGTTGTGATAGCTGCTTTGGACTCCGTTTTGGAAGATGAGATTCTTAAAGCACAGGAGAATGCCCCATCTAACACTCCTCATGGGAGGTTGTTTGTGCCTGGGACCTTTAGGAGAGATTTGTTTGTTGAGTGTCACGAATCTCGGTTGGCAGGTCATCCCGGAATCTCTGAGACCAAGAGACTGGTGGGTCGCAGTTTTTGGTGGCCTGGATGGCAGAAGGAAGTCATTAAGTGGGTGCGTCAATGTACTATATGTGCTAGATCAAAGTCCTCACATACTCCTGCTGCGGGGTTGCTTTGTCCTTTGGAGGTTCCCAGTGCTCCTTGGACACATTTGGCTATGGACTTTATAACTGACCTTCCCCCCTCTGAGGGTTTTACTGTCATCTGGGTGGTCGTGGACCGTTTTAGCAAGATGTGTCACTTGGTTCCCTTCGTCAAACTGCCCTGCGCTAAAACTCTCGCTAAGGCCTTTGTCAAGGAAATTGTCAGACTTCATGGCGTTCCTACTGACATTGTTTCTGATAGGGGTCCTCAGTTCGTGGCTCGTTTTTGGCGTGCCTTTTGTGACAGGTTGGGAGTTCATTTGTCGTTCTCGTCCGGATATCATCCTGAATCTAATGGCCAGACAGAAAGGAAAAACCAGGATGTTGAGCAGTTCTTGCGTTGTTTTGTGGCAGACAATCAAGAGGGGTGGTCTGAGTTTCTGCGACTTGCTGAATTTGCTCTGAACAATCATATATCTTCTTCTGCTGGTTGTTCGCCTTTTTTTTGTTGTTCTGGGAGACATCCGTCGTTTGGGTCGTTCTCCAAGTTGGGATCTGCCGTGCCTGAGGAGGAGAATTTTTCCGGTGATTTGGAGAGAGTTTGGACGGATGTGCGTGGTAATCTTCAGGAGGCCAACAGAAAATCTAAAGACTACTTTGATAGGAAACGACAGGAGGTTTTGTTCGCTGTTGGTGACATGGTTTGGTTGTCCTCTAGGAATCTGCGGTTGAGGATTCCTTCTAAGAAATTGGGTCCCAAGTTTGTAGGGCCCTTTAAGGTGCTTCAGGTTGTCAACCAATCTGCTGTTAGGTTGGAGGTTCCTACCTCCTGGAGAATTAATCCGGTATTTCATGTCTCTCTGTTAAAAAAAGCTGTTGTGTCGGATGGTGACGCCTCTGCCTCTGTTCCTCCAGTGGTGGAGGACGGGGAATATGAAATTTCTCGCATCCTTAACTCTAGACGGTATAGAGGTAGTTTGCAGTATCTTGTGGCCTGGAAAGGTTTCGGACCCGAGGATAACTCTTGGGTGAGGTCAGATGATGTTTCCGCGTCCAGACTTATCAGAGCGTTTCACAGGAGATTTCCTGATAAGCCTGGTCCTAGGGGATCCGGAGGATCCTCTTAGAAGGGGGGGTACTGTTAGAACCTTGCTCTTAGTTTTTTTCCTTTGCTGGTCACATGACCTTGTTGGCCTATTTAATCCTGCTCCGCCCTTCTGGCTTTGCTGGACTTCATTGTATAACTACTTTCTAGCTAGCCTGTGCTCTGTATCTAACTCTGTTAGTTTGCTTGGTCTACGGACCTCAGTGTTCTATATATTTTGTTTGTTTGTCTTTCTGCTACTATTTCTGTTAGGAGGTGTCCCATTTTCCTCCCAGTCCTTAGTACTTGTAGGGATTCCTTCCCCACATCTATAGGTCTCCGTACAGACTAGCTTAGGACTTTAGCAGGTCTGATCGCAGGATCAGGTCCCCTGTTACATCGTAGGGATAAAGCTGAGTTCTATCGTAGGGACAGATCTCCTCTCTTTCCTTAGCTCTGGTAGCAGAACATAACAGCATTTGCATTTGGTTACTGACTCCACTCCCTCACACCAAAAACAGGGAATCTATCGGGTGGTTCAAGAGTATGAGAGAGTGTTTAGTAAACACCCGCTGGACTACGGGCGAGTAAAGGGGGTAGAACATCACATCCCCACAGGAGACCATCCTCCCATAAAGGAGAGATACCGACCCGTACCCCCTGCACACTATCAACACGCCAAGGGGATGCTAAAAGACGTGAAGGAGGCTGGGGTAATTAGGGACAGCTGTAGCCCCTGGGCAGCTCCACTAGTCTTAGTGAAAAAGAAAGACAACACCATGAGAATGTGTATAGACTACAGGAAGGTCAACCGTATCACACACAAAGATGCGTACCCGTTACCAAGGATAGAAGAGTCCTTAGCTGCATTAAAATCTGCTAACTTCTTCTCTACTTTGGATCTCACTAGCGGGTACTGGCAGGTTCCTGTAGCAGAGGCGGACCGGGAGAAGACCGCATTCACCACCCCGATGGGACTCAGCAAATTTAACTGTATGCCGTTCGGGCTCTGCAACGCACCAGGAACCTTCCAACGGTTGATGGAATGCTGTCTGGGACACCGGAACTTCGAGACGGTCCTATTATACCTGGACGATGTCATCATCTATTCTAAGACCTATGAGGACCATCTGGAACACCTGGCAGAAGTGTTTGAAGCCCTGGCAAGCTGTAGCATCGGCGTCTCTGCCCCGTTCTAGGCAGAGACGCCGTCCCTCTCACCTCCCCGCTCCTGGTGCGGCGTCCTCCAGCGCTTCTCTCCCCGCTGCTTCCGGCACGCGCTCCTTTCCCGGCAGTGTGCTTAGGGCGCGCGCGCGCGCGCTCCCCCTCTCTTAAAGGGACCGCACGCGCCGTCCTAAGGAGTCCCCGGCCAATTGCCGGAGGACCTCCCATATAAAAGGCACCTCCTCCAAAATGGAGGTGCCCGAGCAATGTTGTAGCACTGTTCACTACTCTGCTTCAGCCCTCAGGTCCCGTTGCCAGTTACCTGCCAGATACCTGCCAGTCTGCTGTCTAATTCCTGCCTGATATCCGGCTACCTGCCTGCTAGCCTGAGGTCCGACGGTCTGCCTTCCAACTTCTGTCAGTCTGTCTAAGGACCAGCCTGCCCGCTCACCTGGGAGCGCACATCTTCTACCTGCCTGCTTGCCTGAGGTCCTACGGTCTGCCTTCCAACTCCTGTCAGTCTGTCTAAGGACCAGCTTGCCCGCTCACCTGGGAGCGCTCATCTGCTGCCTGTCTGCTAGCCTACCAGGAGGCTCTGCCATCACGTGCTGTGACCACCCGCCTGTCCAGAGACTCCTGCCCGCTCACCTGGGAGCGCTCATCTGCTACCTGTCTGTTGGTCTTCCTGGAGGCTCCGCCGTCACATGCTGTGACCACCCGATTATCCAGAGACTCTCGCCTGCTCACCTGGGAGCTCACGTCTATCATCTGCCGCCACAGGTCGTACCAATCCTTTACCCAGAGACTGCCCCGGTCACTTGCCGTGACCTCCTGCCCGTTCATCCAGAGACTGCCCCGGTCACTTGCCGTGACCTCCTGCCCGTTCATCCAGAGACTGCCCCGGTCACTTGCCGTGACCTCCTGTCCGTTCATTCAGAGACTGTCCCAGTCACCTGCTGTGACTGCCTGCCCGTCTACCCTGGTCGCCACCCGCTCCCTTACAAGGACCGCCCCCTTGTATAGTAGCTCAGAGGTTCCGCCTCCCAGACCCGTTACAGTTTGCTCGGGCCATGGAACCCGGTGGCACCCAAGCTCCCTCGCTCTCGGACCTGTGTCATGAACTGTCCCGTCAGAGGTCCCAACAGGAGTCCATCCTGGGTCACCTGCGGAATGTCAATTCTCGCCTGGACACTCTGACTGCTCTGCCTGCAACCACCGCCAGTGCCATGACTCGCAATCCGGCAGCTCCACTGCCCACTAATAACATGGTATCCTACCCCGGACCCCGGCTTTCTGCACCTCCTCGTTTCGGAGGCGACTCCGCCCAGGCTCGGGGCTTCATAAATCAGTGCACCCTGCACTTTGAACTCCTGTCTCACCAGTTTAACTCCGACCGGGCCAAAATTGCCTTCATCATGTCCCATCTCACCGGAGAGGCCCTGGCCTGGCTAAATCCTCTATGGGAGAGAGGAGACCCCCTGGTGTCCGACTTGCCTGCCTTTCTCACGGCTTTCCGGAAAGTCTTCGACGAACCCGGACGGAAGACCTCATCCGCATCATCTCTGCTACGCCTCCGTCAGGGAAGTCTCACCGTGGGCCAATATGCCATACGGTTCCGTACCCTTGCCTCGGAGCTGGCCTGGGATAATGACGCTCTGGTTTCCGTCTTCTGGGAGGGTCTGTCCGGCCGTATTAAAGATGAACTTGCCGGTCGGGACATTCCTACCACTCTCGATGACCTAATAACTCTTGCCACCCGGATTGACCTGCGGTTCCAGGAGCGTGCCAAAGAGGTCACCCGTGAGAGGTGGTTTCCACGTCTAGCTCCTACTTTTCAGAAACCCGTCACTCCCTCCGTCTCTCCTCAGCTACACTCTCCTGAGCCTATGCAGGTCGACCAGACCAAGATGGTCGGTTCTCGCCAAGAATCTCGCCGAGCCGAGGGAAGCTGTTTCTATTGTGGCAGTATGAAGCACTTCATCCGTTCCTGCCCGGAAAAGCCGGGAAACGCCAGTGTCTAGGACCACTCGGAGAGGTCGTCCTAGACAAAAGTAAGCCCTCTCCGTCTCTGACCTTACCGGTCTCTATTGCTTGGGGAGAAAACCGTCTCTTTGAACTCGCCCATCTGGATTCTGGAGCTGCTGGAAACCTCATCTCCCAGTCTCTGGTAGAGAGATACCATATTTCCACCAAGTCCCTGGCTGAACCATTGTCAGTCACCTCCGTGGATGGAAGACTTCTCTCGGAGACCATCCTGCTCGTCACCGAACCCATAACCCTGCAGGTGGGAATGCTGCACTCTGAGGAGATCTCATTCCATGTGCTGTCCGGACTTTCTCACTCCCTGTTGCTAGGTCTACCTTGGCTCCAGACACATGAACCCGTATTGAACTGGCGGTCCGGTGAAGTACTCCGATGGGGTCCTGACTGTCATAGGACCTGCCTGGTCCCGGTCCGTCCACTTCGCCCTCAGCCTACTCCAGCTAACTTACCTGGTCTCCCGGCTCCCTGCTGGCCCTATGCGGACGTCTTCGGTAAGAAGGAAGCTGAGACGTTGCCACCCCATAGGCCATACGATTGCCCGATCGACCTGGTACCTGGCACCACTCCTCCCCGTGGGCGTATCTACCCGTTGTCTGCAGCCGAGACCCGAGCCATGTCTGAGTACATTGAAGAGAATCTGGCTAGGGGATTTATCCGAAAATCTACCTCCCCGGCTGGAGCCGGATTCTTCTTTGTCAAAAAGAAAGACGGCTCGCTACGTCCCTGTATTGACTACAGAGGACTCAATCTCATCACGGTAAAAAACAAATATCCCCTGCCACTCATCTCCGAATTGTTTGACCGTCTCAAGGGCGCCAGGATCTTCTCCAAGCTGGATCTACGAGGAGCGTATAATCTGGTCCGTATCCGTCAAGGAGACGAGTGGAAGACGGCATTCAATACCCGGGACGGTCACTACGAGTACCTTGTGATGCCCTTCGGTCTCTGTAATGCTCCCGCGGTCTTTCAGGAACTAGTCAACGACATCTTCCGTGACCTCCTGTACTCCTGCGTAGTGGTATACCTGGACGATATCTTGGTCTTCTCTCCGGATCTCCCCACACACCGGAGGGATGTTCGTCAGGTCCTGCTTAGGCTTCGGCAGAACCACCTTTACGCCAAATACGAGAAGTGCCTCTTCGATCAGACCTCCCTTCCGTTCTTGGGCTATGTCATCTCCCAAACAGGTCTGCAAATGGATCCAGAGAAGCTCTCTTCCGTTCTAAAATGGCCTCGTCCTGAAGGTTTGAAGGCGATACAGCGATTCCTGGGCTTCGCTAATTATTATCGTCTTTTCATCCCACACTTCTCGTCTCGGACTGCTCCCATATCTGCACTTACCCGTAAGGGGGCTAACCCCAGGACATGGTCGCCTGAAGCCGAGGAGGCCTTCCTTTCCCTAAAGAAAGCCTTCGCCTCTGCTCCCGTCCTGCACCGTCCGGACTGTAATAAACAATTCTACTTGGAGGTTGATGCCTCCTCCTCCGGAGCGGTGCTCACCCAGAAGTCTTCTACCGGGAGAATGGTAACGTGCGGCTTCTTCTCCAAAATCTTCTCCTCGTCGGAGCGCAACTACTCCATTGGAGACCGGGAATTGCTAGCCATCAAATTGGCACTGGGAGAGTGGCGCTATCTGCTTGAAGGGGCTCTCTACCCGGTAATTATCTACACGGATCACAAAAACCTGGCATATCTCCAAAATGCCCAGAGACTCAATCCTCACCAGGCCCGGTGGTCGTTGTTTTTTGCCCGCTTCGACTTCATTCTTCATTTCCGTCCGGCGGACAAGAACGTCAAAGCTGATGCCTTGTCCCGGTCCTTCCTGTCCTCCGATCAAGAGGAGGAACCTACGCACATCATCGACTCCTCCAAGGTGATGAATGTGGCCCCCTTGGATCTGACTCGTCTTCCACCCGGTAAGACGTTCGTAGCTGTGCCAGATCGGGAGAGGGTTCTTCGCTGGGGACATTCTTCTAAACTAGCTGGCCATGCTGGCCAAAAGAAGACCTTCCAACTTATTACCCGGCATTACTGGTGGCCTACCCTGCGTAAGGACGTGGTAGACTTCGTCGCGGCCTGTTCATCCTGTGCCCGTAACAAAGTTCCCCGACATCTACCTGCCGGCCATCTCCTGCCCCTTCCCGTACCTGCTGCTCCTTGGCAACACATCGCTATGGACTTTATCACCGACCTTCCAGTTTCTGCCGGTTGTACTGTCATTTGGGTTGTCGCTGACCGTTTTTCTAAGATGGCCCACTTCATTCCCCTGCCTGGTCTTCCGTCTGCACCCGAGCTGGCTAAAGACTTTATCCGCCACATCTTCCGTCTCCATGGTCTGCCCCTCCACATCGTGTCGGATCGTGGGGTTCAGTTCACCTCTCGCTTCTGGAGAGCCACATGTAAGCTGCTGGACATTTCCCTGGATTTCTCCTCCGCTTACCACCCTCAGTCCAATGGTCAAGTGGAGCGGATCAATCAGATCTTGTCCAGCTACCTCCGGCACTTCGTTGATGCTCACCACTCGGACTGGGTGGATCTCCTACCATGGGCCGAGTTCTCTTATAACAACCATGAGAGCGAGTCCTCTTCCAAATCCCCGTTCTTTATAGTCGGTGGCCAACATCCCCGGATTCCACTTCCTGTCTCCGTTTCTGTGGACAACCCTGCTGCGGAGTCTCTTGTCAGCGAATTTTCTACTATTTGGGAGAGCACCAGGTCCGCTCTTCTTCTCTCCTCTGAGCGGATGAAGAGATATGCTGATAAGAGACGTCTGGATCCGCCCCAATTCCGTCCGGGAGACAAGGTTTGGCTCTCATCCAAACATGTGCGGCTCAAAGTACCCTCCTACAAGTTGGGTCCTCGATTCATCGGCCCCTTCGAAGTCCTCAGGCAAATTAACCCTGTGGCCTACAAATTAAAACTCCCGGCCACACTACGGATCCCCAACTCCTTCCACGTATCTCTCCTCAAACCCGTTGTCTTTAACTTTTTTTCCAAAAATCCAGGTGCCCCTCCTGCTCCGGTTTCCGCTGATGACATCTTTGAGGTAGAGAGTATTCTGGCCTCCAAGAGGGTAAGAGGAAAAACCTTTTTTCTGGTAGATTGGAAGGGGTTTGGTCCTGAGGAGAGAACTTGGGAACCCAGGGAGAACATCAACGCCCCGCTTCTCCTTGAGAAATTTCTTTCTGACCAAAAAAAGAGGGGGCCTAAAGGGGGGGGTACTGTAGCATCGGCGTCTCTGCCCCGTTCTAGGCAGAGACGCCGTCCCTCTCACCTCCCCGCTCCTGGCGCGGCGTCCTCCAGCGCTTCTCTCCCCGCTGCTTCCGGCACGCGCTCCTTCCCCGGCAGTGTGCTTAGGGCGCACGCGCTCCCCCTCTCTTAAAGGGACCGCGCGCGCCGTCCTAAGGAGTCCCCGGCCAATTGCCGGAGGACCTCCCATATAAAAGGCACCTCCTCCAAAATGGAGGTGCCCGAGCAATGTTGTAGCACTGTTCACTACTCTGCTTCAGCCCTCAGGTCCCGTTGCCAGTTACCTGCCAGATACCTGCCAGTCTGCTGTCTAATTCCTGCCTGATATCCTGCTACCTGCCTGCTAGCCTGAGGTCCGACGGTCTGCCTTCCAACTTCTGTCAGTCTGTCTAAGGACCAGCCTGCCCGCTCACCTGGGAGCGCACATCTTCTACCTGCCTGCTTGCCTGAGGTCCGACGGTCTGCCTTCTAACTCCTGTCAGTCTGTCTAAGGACCAGCTTGCCCGCTCACCTGGGAGCGCTCATCTGCTGCCTGTCTGCTAGCCTACCAGGAGGCTCTGCCGTCACGTGCTGTGACCACCCGCCTGTCCAGAGACTCCTGCCCGCTCACCTGGGAGCGCTCATCTGCTACCTGTCTGTTGGTCTTCCTGGAGGCTCCGCCGTCACATGCTGTGACCACCCGATTATCCAGAGACTCTCGCCTGCTCACCTGGGAGCTCACGTCTATCATCTGCCGCCACAGGTCGTACCAATCCTTTACCCAGAGACTGCCCCGGTCACTTGCCGTGACCTCCTGCCCGTTCATCCAGAGACTGCCCCGGTCACTTGCCGTGACCTCCTGCCCGTTCATCCAGAGACTGCCCCGGTCACTTGCCGTGACCTCCTGTCCGTTCATTCAGAGACTGTCCCAGTCACCTGCTGTGACTGCCTGCCCGTCTACCCTGGTCGCCACCTGCTCCCTTACAAGGACCGCCCCCTTGTATAGTAGCTCAGAGGTTCCACCTCCCAGACCCGTTACACAAGCTATGGCCTAAAGGTAAAACCCTCGAAGTGTCATCTACTGAAGCCAAAGGTACAGTACCTGGGACACGTGGTGAGTGCTGACGGAGTGGCTCCCGACCCTGACAAGATCACCGTGATTACGGACTGGCCAAGACCATCCAGCATAAAGGAAGTGCGGCAGTTCCTCGGGTTGGTAGGCTACTACCGAAGATTCATTCCCGATTTTACCAAGAAGGCAGCTCCTATGCAGGACCTCCTGATAGGCCAGTCCAGGAAGGCCAAAAACCAGAAGCCGCCCTTCAAGTGGGAAAAGCTAGAAGAGGAGTCCTTCCGCCAGCTGAAGATGGCCCTCACGGGGGATGAAATCCTGGCGTACCCTGATTACAGCCAGCCCTTTATCCTCCACATGGACGCAAGCAACATCGGGCTAGGAGCCGTACTGTCCCAGATCCAGCAGGGGAGAGAACGGGTAATTGCTTTCGCCAGCCGAAAACTGTGACCCACAAAAAGAAACCCTGAGAATTACAGCTCGTTCAAGCTAGAGTTCCTGGCAGTGGTGTGGGCAGTAACCGAACGTTTTAAGCATTACCTTGCCTCTTCCAGGTTCACCGTGTACATGGACAACAACCCGTTGACCCACCTGGACACTGCAAGACTGGGTGCCCTGGAGCAGAGATGAATGGCCCGCCTGTCCAATTTTGAGTTCACGATCAAGTACCGGGCAGGACGCTCCAATACCAACGCGGACGCCCTGTCCAGGATGCCGAACCTACCGGACGGAGGGGAAGATCCAGAAGAACTGGAAGAGATCGAACTCCCTGCGTTTCACCGTCATGGGATTACCCAGTATTCCCACCGTGTGAGGGGCCAGCGATCCGCTACGTTCAACCCCTTACCCCACTACAACTGGGCAGAGACGCAAGACAGTGACCCCGCAGTCCGTCTGGTGAAGGAAATGCTGACCCGGCTGACGCCCGCCTGGACCCAGACGCTCCGGAAGAGACCAAGCAACTGTGGACGGAAAAGAGCAGACTGTTTCTCTACAAGGAGAAGTTGTGCCGCAGAATGGTCAATTCCCGGACACATGAGCTGATCTGGCAGGTGGTGGTACCGAGACGGGACGCAGCTATGGTGCTGGAGTCCTACCACAATGGGGCAGGGCACTTCGGATGGAAGAAGCTGGAGTTCCTGCTGCATGAACGGTTCTACTGGATAGGCATGAGAGGAGCCATTGAGAAGTGGTGTAGAGACTGTGGCCTGTGCAATCTAAGAAGAAGGGACCGTGCCAGCCAGAGGACTCCCCTGCAGCCCATCATCACCAGGCAGCCGCTGGAACTGGTCGCCCTGGACCATGCTAAACTGGCTCCAAGCAGAAGCGGGTATGTCTACGCCCTAACCATCATGGATCACTACTCCCGGTTCCTGATGGTGGTCCCTGTCAAAGACTTAACGGCTCAGACAGCAGCAAGAGCCTTCCAGCTGCACTTCTGCCGCCCCCACGGGTACCCGGACCAAGTGCTGACGGACCAAGGACCAGCCTTTGAAGCGGAGGTCTTTCAGGAGTTCTGCAACCTGTATGGCTGCAAAAAGATAAGAACAACGCCCTATCACCCCCAAACCAATGGACTCTGCGAGAAGATGAACCAGGTGGTGATAGATCTGCTAAAATCATTGCCCCTGGAAGAACGCAGTCTGTGGCCTGAGAAACTGCCCGATCTGGTGGACATGCAACACTGCCCACCCAGACCTGGGAGGGGAGGAATCTGCCCTTATAAACTGGGTCTGGGGCGGGATTAGGGGAGTCAGAGCCTGGAGAGGGAAAGTAAGAACCAGGAGCTCTGTAGGAACAGTAGCTGAATACCAGGGGCTGGAGCTGAGCAGAGTTCCCCCTGGTTGAAGACACTAATACCGGACACGGAGTCCGAGGCTGTGGGGACATCCAGGTCCAGCAGCAGAATCCAACCGGCAGGGGATTCCATGTCCTCTGGCCATAGAAGCCCAGAGGCACGGTCACAAGCAAGGGACCAGCAACGCCATTGTGAAGCGGAGGCTAACAGAAGGCCCCAAGTCACCGGCCATACGGGTGAGCACCACACGGTATACTCAGGGACGTGGGCTACTTCTACCCGCATAGAGCAAGGTAGCCAGGAAAGAGTGCAGATAGACGGGGAGGCCTACAACTCCACCTGGCCAGGGGAGATCCTGCTTGCTCACAGACTGACCAGGCCCCTACTGCTAACCAGTACTCCCGGGAGGGTCTGCTTTATACCATCAGTAAAGACCCTGAACTGCACCACACGTCTCTGTGTTTCATCGCCGCACCAGCACCATCAGTACTGGGACGCTTACACCATCACTCCCATCATCTCTCACATTAGCTGCCCTGAGGCAATACTTCTCCCGTGGGCAGTTATCCCATACTCGGCTGCGCAAACAACATCAGCCTCAGCGGTCTGCAGCGCAGCGGCGGTCCCCACTGACCGCAATCCACGGGTGGCGTAGTCGGACATTGTTATTACCTAAGACTGCCACTGGTTTGACCGCCCTGGGCACGGACCGGGTCACCGCCACACTGAGACTACAACCCCCAGCGATCCAGCTCCGGGTATCCCCTGCACAACACTGGCCCAGGGGGCGCGTCATATACTGGGTCCTCTAAATTGCTCCAAACAATATAAAGGCCCCATGTAGTATATAATAGGCCAAATGTATTGCTCCATACAGTATCTACTGGGCCCCATAAATTGTTCCATACAGTATAATATCTCCATATAGTATATAATGGGCCCCATATATTGCTCCATATAGTATAATGGCCCCATATATTGTATAATTGGCCCCATATATTGATTCACAGTATAATCGCCCTATATAGTATATAATGGGCCCCATATATTACTTCATAAAGTATAATGGCCCCATATAGTATATAATAAGCCCCACATATTGCTCCATACAGTATAATGGCCTCATACAGTATATGACAGGCCCCATATATTGCTCCATACAGTATATACTGGACCCCATATAATGCTCCATACAGTATAATGGCAACATATATTATATAATGGGCACAATATATTGCTCCATACAGTATATACTGGGCCCATATATTGCCCCATACAGTATAATGGCCCCATATATTATATAATGGGCCCAATATATTGCTCCATACAGTATATACTGGGCCCTAGATACTGCTCCATACAGTATAATGGCCACATATAGTATATAATAGGCCCCATATATTGCTCCATAAAGTGTAATGGCCACATATAGTATATATGGGCCCCATACATTGCTCCATACAGTATATACTGGGCCCCATATATTGCTGCAAAGTATAATGGCCCCATATAATATATAAAGGGCCACATTTTTTGCTCCATACTATATATACTGGGCCCCATATATGGCTCCATACAGTATATACTGGGCCCCATAAATTGATCCATATAATGGTCACATATAGTGTATGATGTGCCCAATATATTGCTCCATACAGTATATATAATATAATATATAATGCTGCACAGTATAATTGCCCCATATAGTATATAATGGGCTCCATAAATTGCTCAATACTGTATAATGGCCCCATATATTATATAATGGGCCCAATATATTGCTCCATACAGTATATACTGGGCCCTAGATAATGCTCCATACAGTATAATGGCCACATATAGTATATAATGGGCCTATATATTGCTCCATACAGTATATACTGAGCCCCATATATTGCTGCAAAGTATAATGGCCCCATATAATATATAATGTGCCACATTTGTTGCTCCATACTGTATATACTGGGCCCCATAGAGTATATACTGGGCCCCATGAATTGATCCATACAGTATAAGGGTCACATATAGTATATGATGTGCCCCATATATTTCTCCATACAGTATATACTGGGTCCCATATACTGCTGCAAGGTATAATTGCCCCATATAGTATATAATGGGCTCCATAAATTGCTCCATACAGTAAAATGGCCCCATATAATATATAATGAGCCTCATATATTGCTCCATACTATATAATGGCCCCATATAGTGTTCCATACAGTATAATGACCACATATAGTAGTGCTCCATACAGTATAATGGGCCCCATATATTGCTCCATACAGTATATACTGGGCCCCATAAATTGTTCCATACACTATAATTGCCACGTAAAGTATTATATAATGGGCCCCATATATTGCTCCATAAAATATAATGGCTCCATACAGTATATACTGGGCGCCATTTATTGCTCCATACAGTATAATGGCCCCATATATTATATAATGGGCCCCATATATTGCTCCATATAGTATATAATGGACCCCATAAATTGATCCATACAGTACAATGGCCCCATATAGTATATAATGGGCCCTATGTATTGCTCCATACAGTATAATGGCCCCATATAGTATATAATGGGCCCCATATATTGCTACATACAGTATATAATGGGCCACATATTGCTCCATACAGTATAATGACCACATATAGTATATAATGGGCCACATATTGCTCCATACAGTATAATGACCACATATAGTACTCCATACAGTATAAAGGGCCCCATATATTGCTCCATACAGTATATACTGGGCGCCATTTATTGCTCCATACAGTATAATGGCCCCATATAGTAAATAAGGGGCCCCATATATTACTCCATACAGTATAATGGCTACATACAGTATATACTGGGCCCCATATATTGCTCCATACAGTATATACTGGGCCCCATATATTGCTGCACAGTATAATGGCCCCATATAATAAATAAAGGGCCACATTTTTTGCTTCATACTGTATATACTGGGCCCCATATATTTCTCCATACAGTATATACTGGGCACCATAAATTGATCCATACAGTATAATGGCCCCTTATCTATAATATTACCGGGGATGCGTGTCTCTATCTGAAGCCTTTATAGACAACACATGCATGACGCGCAGTCTGGCTCCAGGCAGAATCACGCATCCAGCCGTTACAGGTAAGAGGAGTGTATGGCGCGGTATACGTAGACACTGAACGTATACCGCGATCTCTGGCGCCATACTTAGATACTTACCTGACCGGGAGGAGCGATGCCGCGGCGCCTCTCTATGCCGGAGACCGGGGCAGGAGTAAGGCGTCGGATCGGAAACCAGGATGGGGATGAGGGGTGCCGTGCATACCGGGATTGGGGATGAGGGGTGCCATGCATTCCGGGATTGGCGGTGAGGGGTGCCATGCATACCAGGATTTGGGGATGAGGGGTGCCATGCATACCGGGATTGGGGGTGAGGGGTGCCAAGCATACCGGGATGAGGGATACCATACAAACCATGATAGGGATGAGGGATGGGGTACCATGCATACCGGGATAGGGATGAGGTGTACCACACATGCCAGGATAGGGATGAGGAGTACCATACATACCAGGATTGGGATGAGGGGGCCACACATACCAGGATTGGGGGTGAGGGGTGCCATGTGACTCGCCCCCTGGGCCGTGGGGCACTCGGATCCGGGCAATAGGGAAACGGTGGGAGTAGTAGTGGCAACCCGGTTCCGTGGCTCAGGGTGGTCAGGACAGTGGTAGTCCGTTATGTGCTGTTGATTATGTCCGACTACGCCACCCGTGGATTGCGGTTATTAGGAACCGCCGTTGCATGCAGACCGCTGGGGCTGATGATGTGTGCAGCTGGGGTAGCGTGACTCCCCACGGGAAGAGTGCGGCCCCAGGGCAGTATAATGGATGGTGGGAGTGATGGTAGTGAGAGTCCCAGTGCTGATAGTGCTGGAGGAGCAAGGAGCACACAGACAACAGGTTGCAGTCCAGGGTCTTTACTAAAACAAGTAAACTGACCCACAAACAGTCCCGGCTAGGAGGGGACCTGGATGTCTGAGAGCAACGGGGAAATTGGCCCTGGTCAGGGTGAGGGTGTAGGCCTACCGTGCTTTTTGTGCTCCTTCTGGCTATCTCCTCTTTATAGGGTAACAGCCCACGCTTCCGAGCTCTCCGTGTATTCTCGCCTGTATGGCCTGCGACGTGGGTTCCTTTCTGCTCCCAGCCTTGTACGGCTTTACTGGTACCTTCGGTTGTGGCAGGGCCTCCAGGCTTCTTAGGCCAAGGAATATACAGTCCCCTGCGGACTGGTTATCTGCTGGAGAATGTGGAATCCTCCCAGCCTCAGACACCAAAGTCTGGTAAATTTTGTCCGTTATCTGCCAAGACAGGCTCTCTTCGCCTCTTGTCTCTGGCTTGTGGCTCTCCTACTGCCACACTTCCTCTTAGGGTGCAATACAACTGTCCCTCTCTGCTCTGGGACCTGAATCCTGAGACAGGTCGTCCAGTTCTCCCTAACCCTGCCCCCAGTACCAGCTTTTATAGGGGCAGCCAGCTCCCCCTACTGGCCTGAGACAGGAGGCATTGCATGCTAATATTCCCCTGACAAGAGAACCTCCCCCTTGCTCTCAGACACAGCTTTATTACACTTTGTGGCATCCAGGCCAGGGTGACACACCATGCATACCAGGATTGGGGATAAGGGGTGCCATGCATGCCAGGATTGGGATGAGGGGTGCCATGTATACCAAGATTGGGGATGAGGGGTGCCATGCATGCCAGGATTGGGATGAGGAGCGCCATGCATACCAGGATTGGGATGAGGGGTGCCATGCATGCCAGGATTGAGATGAGGGGTGCCATGCATGACAGGATTGGGATGAGGGGTGCCATGCATACTAGGATGGGGATGAGGGGTGCCATGCATACCAGGATTGGGATGGGGGTTGCCATGCATACCAGGATTGGGGATGAGGGATGCCATGCATACCAGGATTGGGGGATGAGGAGTGCCATGCATACCAGGATAGGATGGTGGGGACAGGATGGAGGCAGCACAAATACCAGGAGGGGGGGCAGCACATACCAGCATGGGAGACCATATACCAATAAAAATGCTCGCCACCTGGGCGTAGAACGGGTTCAATAGCTCGTAGTATATAATGGGCCACCCTCATATTTTGCGACATACAGTATAATGGCTTCATATAGTATATACGGGGCCCCATATTTTGCTCCATACAGTATAATGGCCCCATACAGTATATACTGGGCCCCATATATTGCTCCATGCAGTATAATGGCCCCATATGATGCTGCATACATAAAACAAAATATCAATTACTCACCTCTCCCGTTCCCCGCAGGTCCGGTATACCCAGCGCGTCTTCTAACTCTGGAGTGCTCAGGTCAGAGGGCGCGCTGTGGTGACGTCATTGCGCCCTCTGCCCTGACACATCAGAGTTAGAAGACACTGGAGCTGTTCGGAACGAGGAGAGATGGGGGAGGGGATGAGGGTGGGGAGGACCCCGGTGGCTGCACGGGCCCCATAGCGCGCCATCGTTTCCCCCTCCCTGGGCCACAGTACTTGCCTGCGTGCATGGGGTGGTGTCGCCAGCCATTGTTGTCATGGTAGGTCAGTTCTGCATGCGAGCACTCCTGCATCCTCCGCTTTTAAAAAGCCAGTGCCCTTTTCCTCCTCCTCTCTGGGGCCCATCGGGCATTTCACCGGTGCCCTGCCAGGCCAGTCCGACCCTGTGTGAATGTAATGTTGTACAGAGCACAGACATATGCCGGCCCTTCCTCCAAAGTGGAACTAAACAATGTGTGCTGCATCTGTGCTGCGCAGACTATGCTGACTTCAGCTGACGTCCAGGTCATAGCCCCACTGGATCCGGGACGGTTGTGAGATATGCCGATGATTTCTGCAGGACCCACAGCTTGTTTTTCTCAGTCGCTGCTCTCCTCCTTCTCTGACTGATCACAATATTATCTATTCCAGGTCCTTCAGCTTTGTGGTAGGAGGTAACAGGTTCCCCCAGCACTCCATGTGGCTCACACCTCACACCGCTCAGTACTCTGTCAGTAATCTGCTATATATCATTGCTGCACCAGAGCCATCTAGAGGTCACAGTAATACATTGCAACACAACAAAGTAAACATTAAAAGAGAGAAAAATAAACAAACACTCTATAGAATAAAATATTCAGTCATTTAAAGGCAGACTGAAAAATTAAATAGTTGGCAAAATACACAGAGGTGACACCACTGAGAAGATGTGTTTTATTGATTAAGTGGTGTGCGCCCCTTAATGAATTTGATGCATCCAACTATAAAATACTCCATCATTAAAATTGGGGTATACAATGTCAATCTTAAATGGAAGGTGCCGTGATTTTTATTTTTGTATTAATAATTATTGAGTATATAATCAATTATTTTTAATACAAAATTAAATGCACTGGTTTAATATTTTTGAATTTATTAACTCTATCTACAGCCACAGTGGGCGGCCATATAAGTTTGCTGATGTGTAATTGTCTGAGCACGAAGCTTACACACTTCAAATATGGCAGCCTCTGTGTACTGTGTCCTCCTGCATTTCCTGCATTGTGTCACACCAGGTGTTAGTGCAACACAGAGGGAAAGGGAGCCCAGACACTAGGGAAAGGGGGAAGTGGAGACCTCCTAGTCTGGTCTAGCGTCACCCTGTCTCAACTACCATCCCTATATTGCCTCTTCAGCAATCACCGCACACGTGCCTCGCCCTACTTTCCCTGGCGCATGGCTACGGCTAGGGATGGAAGGAGATGAGCACTAGTCAACCTCCACTAAACACTATAGACAACAAGGGAAGACAAAACACGGGGAAATTGCTTAGCTTTAGATGAGTCCAAATATGCACACGGCCTCAAGCTCCAGAGAGGACAAAGTACTGCTCCGTCTAAGCCTCACAAGTAGAAATGAATATGCCAGCGACTCCCTCTCAGACACACCAGGTATATATACACCCAGGCCAGAGAGCTAATTAGCAAGAGAGAGTTAACCGCTCGGTCCTAAAGACAGCCTCTTATCTAAGAAGCTGTCTGCAATGCCAAACGTAGAGATCTCCTGCAACCCACTGCAGGGCGACTGTCACCTCTGACACACCCGTGACACATTGTGGCTGCCTGCTGCTGTGACCTAGGCACGCCTCCTGGGCTGTCCAGGTCACAACTGTGGGAGATCGGCACCATGTTTTTTGAAGCCCATAGCTGTACTGCGAGCTACACTTTCCCCCTGTCACCATTCACACAGCTCAGTGCGAGCAGTGACAGGAGGCGCAGGGATGCGGTGAATGCTGAGCGGAGGTCCAGGATGAGATGAGTATCGCAGTGTTCAGTAGACTTATATAGCAGGATAGGAAATATTTCCGCGCTCTCCAAAGAGACAAATGTTGGTAATAGAATTGTAGGTTTATTGTCAACGCGTTTCAGAGTCCACAGACTCCTTCCTCAGGACAACCATACATAACCAGTTACAGGCATACATGGTTTAAATGCAGAAAAAAAAATGGCACCAAGTGCAGAGGGAGGGGTAAGTACAGTCACATGTCTAAATACATGCACATGACAGCTGATCTGATCAGCTATCATGTGCCTCTAACAACTGCGGAAGGATCCGAGATCCACCCGTGGTTGTTAACCACTTAAATGCTGCTGTCAATCACTGACAGTGGCATTTAAAATAAGCGTCAGCCGAAAGCGCATCATATGTCCCGCCCATGGATTGTCATGACAGTCAGGGGCTCTGCAGAAGACCCCTGTGCTTGTCATTGGGAATCTTCTATGAACGCCGGCGTGTGGCCGGCATTCATGGGAGATCGTGATTTTTGCTACAAATAGCAGTGCTGAAGCCTTGCTATGTGTAGCACAAGCGATTAGATGATCGAAACTTCAAGTCCCCTATGAAGAATATTGAAGCAAGTAAAAAAAAAGTTTAAAAAAATATTTTAACAATAAAAAAACAAACGTTCAAATCATCCCCCTTTTGCCCCATAGAAAATAAAACAATAACAAAAAAATAAAATAAACATATTTGGTATCGCCCCGTTCAGAATCTCCCGATCTATAAAAATATGAAGTAAATTAATCCCATCTGTAAACGGAGTAACGAGAAAAACATCGAAAAGCCAGAATTACGTTTTTTGATCGCCTCAACATTGTAATAAAGTGCAAAAAAGGGCGATCAAAACATCAGATCTACCCCATAAATGGTATCAATAAAAACATCAGCTTGTTGCGCAAAAAATAAGCCCTCACCCGGCCCCAGATCCCAAAAAATGGAGACGCTACGGGTCTCGGAAAATGGCGACATAAGCTAAATTTTTTTTCTTACAAATTTCAGATTTTGTTTCACCACTTAGATTAAGAAGAACCTCTCCATGTTTGGTATCTGCGAGCTCGTAATGACCTGGAGAATCATAATGGAGGGCAGTTTTACCATTTAGAGAACATGATCAAAAAAAAATTGTGGAAATGAACTTTTTTTTCAATTTCACAGCATTTTGAATTCTTTTCCCGGTTTCCAGTACACTATATGGTAAAATCAATGGTGTCATTCAAAAACACAACTCGTCCCCCAAAAAACAAGCCCTCGTACGGCCATATTGACGGAAGAATAAATAAGTTATGGCTCTGGGAAAAAGGGGAGCAGAAAACCAAAGAGCGAAAATGGAAAATCGCAAGGTCGTGAAGGGGTTAAAAACAAATGTTAATATTAAAAAAAAAAAATAACAGTTTACATGTTTTCAATTGCCGAAAATAAAATTTTGATGGCACAATCCCTTTAATGAATGTCCTGATATGATATCTAATGAGATTTCAGTCCCTCTGTATGTAAATTAAAGCTCAGATTATCTCCACAGCTTCATATTATAAGCAGAATTACAACACGCACACATGAAATACACTGAAGAGAAATAAGAGCGTTCTGTCCCTTTAAATTCAGTGTGTTACATAACACTGCTCAGCCAATAGGATCGCTGGATTTGAATTTGAAAATAAAGCAAACTGTCATTCATCCTCAGTCTGTTACAGGACAGTGAGCGGTGAAGATGGATGTCGGTGAGTGCTCCCATCCCATCATCTGATGTCACTGATCTCACCTAAATTCAATATAGGAGAGAACGGCTGCTGTCACCTGCCACTAGGGGGAGCTATCAGTACAATATATATCTACTGGTGCACTGTGCTCCCCCTAGTGGCTGCAGGAAAGCAGAATTGTATCATTAGGTCACACAGGACACTCTGCTGCCAGTATTATTTATTGAGGGGTTTATGCCACTGTTGTCAATGGGATGAGTGTGCTGGCACTGATAATGGGGGTTAGGCTTTATCCGCTGTTAATGAAGTCACTTTGGCAGTTGTTTTTAGGGGGTTTCCTGTACTTATGGGAATGAAGAACATAGAAATACATGAATGTCATATATCTTTATTTACACCCAGTAAAGGCTATGCTCCATGTGGTCATATGAGTGTATGTGTGTAATGGGGGTCCGATACCGGGGGGACGTTCACTATGAATAAATGTGGAAAGCTGTTTGTGTCTTTATCAGATCTGTGACTAAGTCTTTTTTGGATTCACAGCTTTTCCTATGACTACTGCAGAAGAGAATAGATACAGGATGGCCGCGAGCCGCAGATCTTGGGGGGTCAGCAGCTTTATTATAACCGGACCCCTTATCCTATTCTTCATCCCTGGTGAATGATAAGTGGACACTCATCAGATTCTGTTTTCTTTAGGACGTCTACCTCCAACAGGAATGTGTCTTCGGACCTGGACTCTTCTCATGTGAGATTATTTTTTTAAATATTTTTTTTTTCCATTAATCTGAAAATATTGTGCCATTAACCCCTTAAGGACCTCGGGATTTTCCGTTTATGCATTTTCGTTTTTTGCTCCCCTTATTCCCAGAGTCATAGTGTTTGTATTTTTTGGTCAATATGGCCATGTGAGGGCTTATTTTTTGCGGGACGAGTTGTACTTTTAAATGTCATCACTGGTTTTACCATATCGTGTATGGGAAAACGGGGAAAAAATTCCAAGTGCGATGAAATTGCAAAAAAAGTGAAATACCACAGATGGTTTTTTTTTGTTTTTTTTACCACGTTCACTGAATGCTAAACCTGACCTGCCATTATTATTCCCCAGGTCATTATGAGTTCGTAGACACCAAACATGTATAGGTTCTTTCTTATTTAAGTGGTGAAAAAAAAATCCAAAGTTTGCTTAAAAAAAATAAATAAATGGCGCCAATTTCCGAGACCAGTAGCGTCTCCATTTTTTCGGGATCTGGGTCTGTGTGAGGGCTTATTTTTTGCGCGCCGAGCTGACGTTTTTATTGTTACCATTTTGGGGTAGATCCGATGTTTTGATCGCCCGTTATTGCATTTTATTGCAATGTTGCAGCGACAAAAAAACGTAATTCTGGCGTTTAGAATTTTTTTCTCGTTACGCCGTTTACCGATCAGATTAATTCTTTTTTTATATTGATAGATCTGGCAATTCTGAACGCGGTGATACTAAATATGTGTATGTGGGTTGTTTTTATTATTATTTTATTTTGAATGGGGCGAAAGGGGGATGATTTAAATTTTTATATTGTTTTTATTTTTTTCATATTTTTAAAACATTTTTTATGCACTTTTTGCTTGCTTCTATAGTCTCCATAGGAGACTAGAAGCAGCAACTGTCTGATCGCCTCTGCTAAATAAAACAGATCACCTCTATGTAGCAGAAATGCTCCAGTACTATGAGCGCCGACCACTCATAGCGATCTTTACATGACAACCACTGGGGTCTGCTGCAGACCCAGGGTTGTCATCCCACCCATCAGTGACCTGCGATCACGTGACGGGGTCACCGATAGGAGTGGCAAGTGACGCGCCTCTGACGCGGCGCTGTTAAATACCGCTGTCAGAGATTGACAGCGGCATTTAACTGGTTAACAGCCACGGGTGGATCGCGATTTCACCTGCAGCTGTTGCGGGCACATATCAGCTGTAATAATCAGCTGACATGTGCTCGGTTCAATGGGGGCTCACCGCCGGAGCCCTTACTGAACCGGGGGTGATGGCCTGGGGCGTACTAATACGCCCCAGGCTTTAAAGGGGTTAATCCAGCATTTGATAATGCAGACCATCTATTAGTTCAGTACAGAATTGAAACACAATGTAGATTGGTGGGCCGAAAATGGATGCTGGATTAAATAAATTTAGCTGTAATTTAAAGATTTGATACCTCTGGGCTTTGTGTGATTGATCCCATTATGTGCTTGTTTTTTCTTTCCAGCTTGTCCAAGAACAAAAGTAGAAAGGGATCTACAACTCCTGATATACTGCACCAGATTCCTGCCGTCTCCGATCTTCAACATGGAGGTCACTGATCATACCGCAGAATACGTTGTCCATGTTTTCTCCATAGATGTAAAGGAACTAGGGTTGAGCGAGTATGTTCTGTCCGAGTATGCTCGGGCCGAGCTCCGAGTATTTATAGCTGCTCGGTGATATGGTTGAATCGCTCCCGTGTGCATCATTTGCAACTGTTTGACAGTTTTATTATATGGGAGGAATGTGTAAGAAATAGACATTCCTCACATGTAATAAAACTGTCAAACAGTCGCAAATCATGCACACGGGAGCGATTCAACCATATCACCGAGCAGCTATAAATAATCGGAGCTCGGCCCGAGCGTACTCGGCGAAAGGGTTAATAGAACATACTCACTCATCACTAAAAGGAACGTCTCAATAGTCAACTGAATGAATATCTTCTTTTATTAGCGTCTCATGCCGACCAACCGGGAAGCTCAGAAGAAATATCTACCATTTCCTTTGGATGAAGAAAAACCTGAGCCAACATCAGTGATGCCAGAAGAGCCGAAAGAAGAGGAGATGAAGGAGGCAATGAAGTATTGGGAGGTAGAAGAAATGGAAGTAGATGAGGCAGAAGACACCAAGGCGAAAGAAGAAGATAAGGCAGAAGATAGCAAGGGGAAAAAACAAGATAAGGCAGAAGATACCAAGGGGAAAAAACAAGATAAGGCAGAAGATACCAAGGGGAAAAAACAAGATAAGGCTGAAGATACCAAGGGGAAAAAAGAAGATAAGGCAGAAGATACCAAGGGGAAAAAAGAAGATAAGGCAGAAGATACCAAGGGGAAAAAAGAAGATAAGGCAGAAGATACCAAGGGGAAAAAACAAGATAAGGCAGAAGATACCAAGGGGAAAAAAGAAGATAAGGCAGAAGATACCAAGGGGAAAAAAGAAGATAAGGCAGAAGATACCAAGGGGAAAAAAGAAGATAAGGCAGAAGATACCAAGGGGAAAAACCAACAAGATAAGGCAGAAGATACCAAGGGGAAAAACCAACAAGATAAGGCAGAAGATACCAAGGGGAAAAAAGAAGAAGATAAGGCAGGAGATACCAAGGGGAAAAAAGAAGAAGATGCTAAAAAGTCAAAAGCAAAAGAAGAAAAGAACAACACCTGGGCCAGAAGAGTTGAGAACCAGCCAGCAGGAAGACACAAGATCCGCCAGCAGTCCATCCTTAAATACGTGAATACCAACCTCAGAGGAAGGAGGAACATCATCTGGACCATCCTCCTCAAATCAGCGAGACGTTGATGGACTCTAAGGCACCAACATTCCAGCTGAAGGAACATCAACAACTTCAAATCTAAAAATAATAAAAATAATAGACATAAAATAGTTATTATTAGATTAAGAAAGCTTAAAAATGTAGTAAAATCATAATAAAGACTTTAATAATATTAGGAGCAGTAATAATAGCAGTAATAGAATATTAATTTGTGTAATAATGGTAGAGACATAAAAATAACATCAGCAGGTTTGATCCAGGGTTGTAGGACTGATCGCCTTTTCCCGGGGTCAAGAAGGAATTTCCCCCCTGAGACAACAATTGGCTGAATGTGTCCAGGGGTTTTTGCCTTCTTCTGGATCAACAGCTTTAGAAATAAGGACCTACAAATTAGTAAGATTATAGTAGAATTAGCAATAGTGGAGTAATAATATAATATAGTATATAGCGTAATATTAGTGACCATAAAACAGGAATAATTTCACTAGTAAAGTAATAATAAATGTATACTATTATATTAAAAATAAAATATTAATGATATTTGTTAAATGATTAATTATTAATTAAATTAAATATTAATTATTAAAATTTGAATAAGTATTCGGAGATTTGATCCAGGGTTCTAGGACTGATCGCCTTTTCCCGGGGTCAAGAAGGAATTTTTCCACCATGACACAAATTGGCCGAACGTGTTCGGGGGTTTTTGCCTTCTTCTGGATCAACATCTTTAGGAATTAGGATCTAATTTTTAGATTTAGTAAAATATCAATACAAATGTTAGCAATAATGGTAAGAATAAAATAGCAATAATACAAAAACATCAAGCATAAAATAGTAGAATATTAGTAATAATATCAGTAAAATAGCAGGAAACTAAAAATAACACAAATAATAGTAATACAAAAATAGTATCTAAGGTAATGATTATAATAATTAGTAAATAATTAATATATATTAGGGTTTTGATCCAGGGTTCTAGGACTGATCGCCTTTTTTCGGGATCAAGAAGGAATTTTTCCCCAGTGACATAAATTGGCCGAATGTGTCCAGGTTTTTTTGCCTTCTTCTGGATCAATAACATTAGGAGTAGGATCTAATTAATAGTATCTAGAGAAATAATATAAATATTAGTAACAATAATTATAATATTATTAATAGTAAGTAAAAAAATAGAAATAAATGTTAAAAAATGTAGCGGTAGTAATAAAATAGCAAAATAAGTTATAATAGTATAGCATTATTAGAAATAGTATAATAATAGCATAGGACATTATTAGGCATCATCAGGTTTGATCCAGGGTTCTAGGACTGATCTCTTTTTCCCGGGGTCGAGAAGGAATTTTTCCCCTTGACACAAATTGGCTGAATGTGTCCAGGGGTTTTTGCCTTCTTCTGGATCAACAGCTTTAATTCTAGGTATCTCATAATACTAGAGTAATAATAGCAATAATAAGTATAATAATGTTGTAATAATAATCAATAGATTGTGAGGATAAGAATAAGATAGATACAATAAATAGGTTAGTTTGCTAGTGTAGGGCCCCATCTGATGAGGTCGCCTTGTCGTTGGCAGATGGGCTTGCACAATTTGATCAAAATGTGCACTAAGAACCTCAAATTTATAAGTTTAAAGAATAAGGAAGTAATAAAATACACAAGATTATAAATATAACTTTGTCTTGCCACATTATTTTCCTGTAATGAAGAAAATCAGAAAATCCAGAACATTTTAGACATTTGTATCTCTGTGTCGTAATCATAGCAGGTTAAAATTGTTATGGTGGCAATGACCCAGTCTGTGACCCAGGGCGGTCAATAAAAGGGGAAAAGTAAAAGGGAATAAAGTTTTTATAGAGATAATGTTCGTGACGCCACCTGTGGTATGCGGCTATATGGGGCCGCCACTGTTGTGCAGATCCTTGGGAGCTGGTGGTGACGCAGCAGAGTTGGTTCAGCTCTCCACAGGCAGAGCTTAGCTCCAGGGCAGGATATAGTGATGCTATGAGGTAGATGTTGTTGGTGCTGTGTAGTGCAGGGCTGGTGATGATGCAGCAATAATTCTAGGACACAGTGGGGTGCAGTCTTCAAGGTTTTACTCACCGTTATCACACTGCTCCTGGTTACAACTGCCAGATTATAACCTCCCACGTCGTCCTGCGTTCACCAAGAAAGGGGTTCAGCAGCTCTCAAGTATTTCAGGAGTACTTAAACGGGACCCCGTTCTATGCTCCTTCCTCGGTCGTCTTCCTGCGCTTGCTCTCACCCTCCTGCCCTGCGCCTCACAATCAGTGTCCCAAGCCAGTAGCCTCGGATCTTGTCGGGCGACGTGCAGTCCCCTGGACCCTATGCGGCCACCTTTTCGGCGATATAATTGTGGTAGTTGGCAGATGCACCTTGAAAGTACAGTAGCCTCCGGATATATAGCTGAGCCTGATTATTCTCCACTAGTTTAGGGGCTGGTCCCCTCTGCAGCCTGATCCCTCCACGTCCGTGTAGATTCAGGCATACAGGTGGCTTCAGCACTAGCCATGCCCCTGGGATCCCCTCTGTCTCTGGATCCTTCCCTCTACTCCCGTCCTCTCTCACTTTCTCTCCTGGGCCTCTCAGACTAGGCCTGACTCCTCTCTCTCCACTCAACTCCCACTCCAAGCACTGGAGCCAGGAGCCTGGACCCTCCTACACTGCTCTCCTGAGCAGGACTGGCTGCTTCTAGATGGTTCCCCTCTTTTTTATACTCCTTCTGAAGGTGCTCCCCTGAAATACTTCCTCCACCCACACCCACTACATGGTTCCCCCTCTCTCGGTTCCCCCCCTTCCAACCAGGGACAGGGCTCTGCATTGTACGCATGTATCTTGCCCCGCCTGCTAGTCTGGAATGGTGTAGTGTTGGATGCAAGTGGGTGGGTCCTGGGTAGTACCCCATCCTTACCTGAGAGTGGGATACCACACCTCTGGGTGAGATGCAGTACCTCAGTGGTGACTGAACCCGCAGGGGCGCCACATATGCATAGCCGCATCCTCCCTATCCTGGTATGCATGGCCCGTTCATCCCCATCCTGGTATGCATGGTCCCCTCATCTCCATCCTGGTAGGCATGGCTCCTTCATCCTCATCCTGGTATGCATGGCTCCATCCTCCCTATCCTGATATGCATGCCCTTTCATCCCCATCCTGGTATGTATGGCCCCTTCATCCCCATCCTGGTATGTATGGCCTCCTCATTCCCATCCTGGTATGCATGGCCTCCTCATCCCTATCCTAATATGCATGGTCCCCTCATCCCCTTCCTGGTAAGCATGGCCCCCTCATCCCCATCCTAATATGCATGGCCCATTCATCCCCATCCTGGTATGTATGGCCCCTTCATCCCCATCCTGGTATGCATGGTCCACTCATCCCCATCCTGGTATGCATGGTCCCCTCATCCCCATCCTGGTATGCATGGCTCCTTCATCCCCATCCTGATATGTATGGCCTCCTCATACCCATCCTGGTATGTATGGCCCCTTCATCCTCATCCTAGTATGCATGGCTCCTTCATCCCCATCCTGATATGCATGGCTCCTTCATCCCCATCCTGGTATGCATGGTCCCCTCATCCCCATCCTGATATGCATGGCCCGTTCATCCCCATCCTGATATGCATGGCTCCTTCATCCCCATTCTGGTATGCATGGACGCATCCTCCCCATCCTGGTATGCATGGCCCCCTCATCACCAATCCTGGTATGCATGACCCCCTCATCACCAATCCTGGTATGCATGGCCTCCTCATCACCATTCCTGGTATGCAGCAGCTGATATCAGCCTGCAAGCAGCGCATGACGTCACTGCCATGTGCCCTCACACAGTGAGATGATTATGGGTGTGGAGAGGAGTGATTATTCATTTTCTTTAATACCTCACAGTGTCAGCTGCAGCCTTCAGCGGCTCGGCGATCACGTGTGCCCGCTGTTAAAGAGAATGAATATTCATTCCCCTCAACCTGGGTTGGACTGGGGTGTCTGGGGCCCACAGGAGGAATTGATCCTCGGGGCCCACCCTACAGCTATATGCAAATACCTGTTAGCAGTTATCCCTGTTATAGTGGAGCGTCGACTGTAAAACACAGGCGGCTCCTGCACATCTACTGTGCGCCACCATAACTGGGATGTACAATTACAGTAGTTTACATTATAGGGGTTCTTTGATGAAAACAAGTTATCACCGAATCACAGGCTAGGTAGGTGATATTGACGCGCCCCCTGGGCCGTGGGGTACTCAGTGCCGGGCCGGTCGTTGCTAGGGGAAATGTCACAGTGGCGGTAACCCGGTCCGTGACCCAGAGCGGTCAATAAAAGGGGTTTATTTACAGGGGATTTATAGTTTTTATATTTAATGTTCGTGATGCCACCTGTGGTATGCGGCTATGTACAGCCGCCGCTGCGGAGCTGGGCCTCTGGAGCTGGTGTTTAATGCAGCAGAGTTGGTTTAGCTCTCCACAGTTCGAGCTTAGCTCCAGGGTGTTGCTGGGATGTTATAGATGTTGCTGTAGCAGTTGTGGTACAATGTAGTGCAGGGATGATGGCGCGGCAGTAATTCACGGAGACAGTGGGGTGCAGTCTTCAGCGTTTACTCACAGTTGTTGCAATCCAAGTTGCAGGTACCAGTGTAACTTCCCACGTCATCCTGTGCTTACTCAGGGAGGGGTTCAGCAATCCCTCAGGTAATTCAAGAGTGCTTGTTACGGGTCCAGGAGGTGGAACCTCTGTGCCGCGGTGCAAGGAGGGACCCAGAGGGGCGTAACTAAGTATCAACCCGGAGTGACCCTGGTCGGACCGCGGCAAACGACACCGTAACCAGGGAGGGACCGAGCAGAGGGACCAGGTGCTACTCTGGGGACGACCTTGTAAGAGAGCAGTTGGCTCCCACAGGTCAGACAGCAGGGGATGGACACAACAGGTAGGCAGCAGTCTCTGGGTTAGCTGACGGGTGGTCACGGTACGTGACGGAAGAAGTCTCTTGGCAAGCGGGTAGGTGGTCATGGAAAGTAACAGAGGGAGCCTCTGGGTAGGCTAGTAGGTGGTCACGGCAAGTGACGGCAAGCAGGCTGTAGTCTCTAGGCTGACAGGCAGGTGGTCACGGAAAGTGACAGCGGGAGCCTCCAGGTAGGCTAGCAGGTGGTCACGGCAAGTGACGGCAAGCAGGCTGTAGTCTCTAGGCTGACAGGCAGGTGGTCACGGCATGTGACGGCAGAGCCTCCAGGTAGGCTAGCAGGTAACAGGCGGGTAGCAGACGTGCGCTCCCAGGTGAGCGGGTTTAGCAGGCACGACAGGAAGCAGGCAGGTAACTGGCAGGTGCTTCCTGGAACGAAGGTGGACTTGCCCATAGACAGACTGGCGGAAGAGTGGGGGCACACTGTCGGGCAGGAGGAAAGAGAAGCTGACAGACAGGACTGGTAGTCAGGCTGGCAATGGAACCTGAGGGCTGAAGCAGAGGTAAGTATTCTGTGCAACAACTTTGCTCAGGAACAGAAAGGAAAGGAAGAAAGGAACAGAACACCAAGAGAGGCCCAGAGACACGAAGGCAGAAGGAACCCCAAAGGCCCAGGAGATTGCGGGTGACGGGTTGGCAGAACAGGGTACCGGATCCCAAGTTGGTGGAGGTGACTAATCCTCAGCCAAGGACCGGCAGTCGCGATCATATCTTGGTGCGACCCCTCACTACACCTACTAGAAAGGCACACCACATAGGGTCAGGGAGGTGAGCACGAAGCCCTCCCAAGAGAAGGCCCGCGGGAGCTGGACAGACGTAGTGTCACTGGTGGGGCACGGCCAGAGGAAGGAGTAGAAGTGAGTCCTGTGACACACTCTGGAATTGCCTGTGGGTCGACCGAGCCCCCTGCCTGGTGGACGCAGCACGGCTTGGGCAGTCATTGCCCACGGAATGACTTGGGACATAAAGAACTGTGAGTAAAGAACTTGAACTGCAATCCCACGTCTCTGTGCTTCATCGCCGCACCAGCACTACTAGTGCTGGGACGCTCATGCACCATCACTCCCATCATCCACATTCTCTGCCCTGGGGCTGCACTCTTCCCGTGGGGAGTCACACTACCTCAGCTGCATACCCCATCAGCCCCAGCGGTCTGCCTTGCAGCGGCGGTCCACACTGACCGCAATCCACGGGTGGCGTAGTCGGACAAGTAACTTAAAGCTTACAAATAGACTGCCACTGGTTTGACCACCCTGAGCCACGGGACCGGGTCGCTGCCATGGAGACTACAACCCCCCCAGAGACCTGGTTCCGGGTACCCCACACACGTGCGCAAACGTGGCCCAGGGGGCGAGTCTCTTTCACCATAGGCCTTATTGACCTCTCTCCAAATGTAACGTTTATGGTTGTGGCCAAAAAGTTTGATTTTGGTTTCATCACTCCAAATTACCTTGTTTCAGAAGTTTTGAGGCTTGTCTCTGTGCTGTTTGGCACATTTTAGGTGAGATACTTTGTGGTATTTGCGCAGTAATGGCTTTCTTCTGGCGACTCGACCATACAGCCCATTTTTCTTCAAGTGTCTCCTTATTGTGCATCTTGAAACAGCCACACCGCTAGTTTTCAGAGAGTCCTGAATTTCAGCTGATGTTATTTGTGGGTTTTTCTTTGCATCTCGAACAATTTTCATGGCAGTTGTGGCCGAAATTTTTGTTGGTCTACCTGACCGTGGTTTTGTTTTTACAGAGCCCATGATTTTCCATTTGTTAATCACAGTTTGAACGCTGCTGACTGGCATTATCATTTCCTTGGGTATGTTTTTGTATCCCTTTCCTGTTGTAGCATCGGCGTCTCTGCCCCGTACTAGGCAGAGACGCCGTCCCTCTCACCTCCCCGCTCCTGGCGCGGCGTCCTCCAGCGCTTCTCTCCCCGCTGCTTCCGGCACGCGCTCCTTCCCCGGCAGTGTGCTTAGGGCACGCGAGCTCCCCCTCTCTTAAAGGGACCGCGCGTGCCGTCCTAAGAAGTCCCCGGCCAATTGCCGGAGGACCTCCCATATTTAAGGCACCTCCTCCAAAATGGAGGTGCCCGAGCAATGTTGTTGCAAAGCCTTCACTCTGCTTCAGCCCTCAGGTCCCGTTACCAGTTACCAGCCAGTCACCTGCCAGATTCCTGCTTGTTACCTGCCAGTCACCTGCCGGATTCCTGCCTGTTACCTACCAGTTACCTGCCTGATTCCTGCTTGATACCTGCCTGATATCCGTTTACCTGCTTGCAAGCCTGCGGTCCGACGGTCTGCTTTCCTACACCTGTCAGTCTGTCTATGGACCAGCCTGCTCGCTCACCTGGGAGCGCTCATCTGCTACCTGCCTGCTAGCCTACCTGGAGGCTCCGCCGTCACTTGCCGTGACCACCTGCCTGTCCAGAGACTCTCGCCTGCTCACCTGGGAGCGCTCATCTGCTACCTGTCTGCTAGCCTACCTGGAGGCTCTGCCGTCACTTGCCGTGACCACCTGCCTGTCCAGAGACTCTTGCCTGCTCACCTGGGAGCGCTCACCTGCTACCTGTCTGCTAGCCTACCTGGAGGCTCTGCCGTCACTTGCCGTGACCACCTGCCCGTCCAGAGACTCTCGCCCGCTCACCTGGGAGCGCTCACCAGCCACCTGCCTGCTGTCCTTCTACCCAGAGACTGTCCCTGTCACTTGCCGTGAGTACCCGTCCTCTACCCAGAGACTGTCCCTGTCACTTGCCGTGAGTACCCGTCCTCTACCCAGAGACTGTCCCTGTCACTTGTCGTGACTACCTGCCTGTCTTCCCTGGGAGCCACCCGCTTCCTTACATGGACTGCCCCCTTGTATAGTTGCACAGAGGTTCCACCTCCCAGACCCGTTACAGTTTGCTCGGGCCATGAACCCGGTGGCCCCCAGATCTCCGATCTGCACCAGGAAGTCTTACGTCAGAAAACTCAGCAGGAGGTGGTACTGTCCTATCTACGGTCCGTTAACTCTCGTCTAGGCGCATTGTGTGACTTGTCTATGTCTACCTCTGGTTCAGCCGTGCCCATTCCTGCGGTACCGCAATCCAGTCCCTTCATGGTACCCGACTATGGACCTTGGCTTCTGGCACCTCCACGCTTTGCCAGCGAACCTACTTTAGCTCGGGGTTTCATAAACCAGTGCACCCTGCACTTTGAGCTATTGGCATACCAGTTCATCTCCGACCGAGCCAAGGTGGCCTTCATCATGTCCCATCTTACTGGGGAGGCACTGGCATGGCTAAATCCCCTGTGGGAGAGAGGGGATCCCCTGGTGTCCGACCTGCCGTCTTTCCTCGCTGCTTTCCGGAAAGTCTTCGATGAACCTGGACGGAAAACCTCTTCTGCCTCCTCACTGCTACGTCTCCGCCAAGGGAGTCTCACCGTGGGCCAATATGCCATACGGTTCCGCACCCTCGCTTCTGAGCTTGCCTGGGAAAATGAGGCTCTGGTGTCCGTCTTCTGGGAGGGTCTTTCCGGTCGGATTAAGGACGAGTTAGCTGGTCGGGACATTCCTACCACTCTGGATGACCTGGTGTCACTAGCTACCCGGATTGGCATCCGGTTCCAAGAACGTGCCAAGGAGACTACGTGGGAAAAAGACTTTTCTTGCTCTGCTCCTACTTCCCTGAGACCTGCCTCTCAATCAGTCACTCCGCGGGCGCCCTCGCCTGAACCTATGCATATCGACCAGACCAAGATGGTCAAATCTCGCCAAGAATCTCGCCGAGCCGAGGGAAGCTGTTTCTATTGTGGCAGTATGGAGCACTTCATCCGTTCCTGCCCGGAGAAGCCGGGAAACGCCAGTGTATAGGACCGCTCGGAGAGGTCGTCCTAGACAAAAGTAAGCCCTCTCCGTCTCTGACTTTACCGGTCTCTATTGCTTGGGGAGAAAACCGTCACTTTGAACTTGCCCACCTGGATTCTGGAGCTGCTGGAAACCTCATCTCCCAGTCTCTGGTAGAGAGATACCGTATTCCCACCAAGTCCCTGGCTGAACCATTATCAGTTGCCTCCGTGGATGGAAGACTTCTCTCGGAGACCATCCTGCTCGTCACTGAACCCATTACCCTGCAGGTGGGAATGCTGCACTCTGAGGAAATCTCATTCCATGTGTTGTCCGGACTTTCTCACTCCCTGTTGCTAGGTCTACCTTGGCTCCAGACACACGAACCCGTATTGAACTGGCGATCCGGTGAAGTACTCCGATGGGGTCCAGACTGCCATAGGACCTGCCTGGTTCCGGTCCGCCCAGTTCGCCCTCCGCCTACTCCAACTAATTTACCAGGTCTCCCGGCTCCTTACTGGCCCTATGCGGACGTCTTCGGTAAGAAGGAAGCAGAGACGTTGCCACCCCATAGGCCATATGACTGCCCGATCGACCTGGTACCTGGCACCACTCCTCCCCGTGGGCGTATCTACCCGTTGTCTGCAGCCGAGACCCGGGCCATGTCTGAGTACATTGAAGAGAATCTGGCTAGGGGATTTATCCGGAAATCTACCTCCCCGGCTGGAGCCGGATTCTTCTTTGTCAAAAAGAAAGACGGCTCGCTACGCCCCTGTATTGACTATAGAGGACTCAATCAGATCACGGTTAAAAATAAATACCCCCTTCCGCTCATCTCTGAGTTATTTGATCGTCTTAAAGGCGCCAGGATCTTCTCCAAGCTGGATCTACGTGGAGCTTATAACCTGGTCCGTATCCGTCAGGGAGACGAGTGGAAAACAGCATTTAATACCCGGGACGGACACTATGAGTACCGTGTGATGCCCTTCGGTCTCTGCAATGCTCCCGCCATCTTCCAAGAACTGGTCAACGACATCTTCCGTGACCTTCTTTACTCCTGCGTGGTGGTATACCTGGACGACATCTTGGTCTTCTCTCCGGATCTTCCCACACACCGGAGGGATGTTCGTCAGGTCCTGCTTAGGCTCAGGCAGAACCACCTCTATGCTAAATACGAGAAGTGCCTTTTTGAGCAGACCTCTCTTCCTTTCTTGGGCTATGTTATCTCCCAGACAGGCTTGCGAATGGATCCCGAGAAGCTCTCTGCTGTCCTAAAGTGGCCCCGTCTGGAGGGCTTGAAGGCGATACAGCGATTCCTGGGCTTCGCTAATTACTATCGTCTCTTCATTCCTCACTTCTCGTCACGGACTGCGCCCATATCTGCGCTCACCCGTAAGGGAGCAAATCCCAAGGTATGGTCATCCGAAGCTGAGGAGGCCTTCCTTTCCCTGAAACAAGCCTTCTCCTCTGCCCCTGTGCTGCACCGTCCGGACTGCAACAAACAGTTCTACCTGGAGGTTGATGCCTCCTCCTCTGGAGCCGGAGCAGTGCTCACCCAGAAGTCTTCCTCCGGGAGAATGGTAACCTGCGGCTTTTTCTCTAAAATCTTCTCCTCCTCTGAGCGCAATTACTCCATTGGAGACCGAAAACTGCTTGCCGTTAAATTGGCGCTGGAGGAGTGGCGTTACCTGCTTGAAGGGGCTCTATACCCGGTGATCATCTATATGGATCACAAGAACCTGGCATATCTCCAAAATGCCCAGAGACTTAATCCACGTCAAGCCCGGTGGTCTTTGTTCTTTGCCCGCTTCGATTTCATCCTTCATTTCCGCCCCGCGGACAAAAATGTCAAAGCTGATGCCTTGTCCCGATCCTTCCTGTCCTCCGACCAAGAGGAGGAGCCTATGCACATTATCGACCCCTCCAAGGTGATGAATGTGGCCCCCTTGGATTTGACTCGTCTTCCACCCGGCAAGACGTTCGTGGCGCCTCCAGACCGTGAGAGGGTTCTTCGCTGGGGTCATTCTTCTAAACTATCTGGCCATGCCGGCCAAAAGAAGACCTTCCTACTCATTTCCCGGCATTACTGGTGGTCTACCCTGCGTAAGGATGTGGTAGACTTCGTCTCTGCCTGTTCATCTTGTGGCCGCAACAAAATTCCCAGACACTTACCAGCTGGTCATCTCCTGCCGCTTCCCATACCTGTTGCTCCGTGGCAACACATCGCTATGGACTTCATTACCGATCTTCCTGTCTCTGCCGGGTGTACTGTCATTTGGGTGGTCGCGGACCGCTTCTCTAAAATGGCCCACTTCATTCCCCTGCCTGGTCTTCCGTCTGCACCTGAGCTGGCTAAGGACTTTATTCGCCATATCTTCCGTCTCCATGGCCTACCCCTCCACATCGTGTCGGATCGAGGGGTTCAGTTTACCTCACGCTTCTGGAGAGCCACATGTAAACTGCTGGACGTCCGCTTACCACCCTCAGTCCAATGGTCAAGTGGAGCGGATCAATCAGATCCTTACCAGCTATCTCCGGCACTTTGTTAATGCCCACCATTCTGATTGGGTGGACCTCCTTCCTTGGGCCGAGTTCTCTTATAATAACCACGACAGCGAATCCTTTTCCAAGTCCCCGTTCTTTATTGTCTATGGCCAGCACCTCCGGATTCCGCTCCCTGTCTCCGTTTCTGTGGACAACCCTGCTGCGGAGTCTCTTGTCAGCGAATTTTCTACTATTTGGGAGAGTACCAGGTCCGCTCTTCTTCTGTCCTCTGAGCGGATGAAGAGATATGCTGATAAGAGACGTCTGGATCCGCCTCAATTCCGTCCGGGAGACAAGGTTTGGCTCTCGTCCAAACATGTGCGGCTCAAAGTACCCTCCTTCAAGTTGGGCCCTCGATTCATCGGTCCCTTCGAAGTCCTCAGGCAAATTAACCCTGTGGCCTACAAATTAAAACTCCCGGCCACCCTACGGATTCCCAACTCCTTCCACGTATCTCTCCTCAAACCCGTTGTCTTTAACTCTTTTTCCAATAATCCAGGTGCCCCTCCTGCTCCGGTTTCCGCTGATGACGTCTTTGAGGTAGAGAGTATTCTGGCCTCCAAGAGGGTAAGAGGAAAGACCTTTTTTCTGGTAGATTGGAGGGGGTTTGGTCCTGAGGAGAGAACTTGGGAACCCAGGGAGAACATCAACGCCCCGCTTCTCCTTGAAAAATTTCTTTCTGGCCAAAAAAAGAGGGGGCCTAAAGGGGGGGGTACTGTAGCATCGGCGTCTCTGCCCCGTACTAGGCAGAGACGCCGTCCCTCTCACCTCCCCGCTCCTGGCGCGGCGTCCTCCAGCGCTTCTCTCCCCGCTGCTTCCGGCACGCGCTCCTTCCCCGGCAGTGTGCTTAGGGCGCGCGCGCGCTCCCCCTCTCTTAAAGGGACCGCGCGCGCCGTCCTAAGAAGTCCCCGGCCAATTGCCGGAGGACCTCCCATATTTAAGGCACCTCCTCCAAAATGGAGGTGCCCGAGCAATGTTGTTGCAAAGCCTTCACTCTGCTTCAGCCCTCAGGTCCCGTTACCAGTTACCAGCCAGTCACCTGCCAGATTCCTGCTTGTTACCTGCCAGTCACCTGCCGGATTCCTGCCTGTTACCTACCAGTTACCTGCCTGATTCCTGCTTGATACCTGCCTGATATCCGTTTACCTGCTTGCAAGCCTGCGGTCCGACGGTCTGCTTTCCTACACCTGTCAGTCTGTCTATGGACCAGCCTGCTCACTCACCTGGGAGCGCTCATCTGCTACCTGCCTGCTAGCCTACCTGGAGGCTCCGCCGTCACTTGCCGTGACCACCTGCCTGTCCAGAGACTCTCGCCTGCTCACCTGGGAGCGCTCATCTGCTACCTGTCTGCTAGCCTACCTGGAGGCTCTGCCGTCACTTGCCGTGACCACCTGCCTGTCCAGAGACTCTTGCCTGCTCACCTGGGAGCGCTCACCTGCTACCTGTCGGCTAGCCTACCTGGAGGCTCTGCCGTCACTTGCCGTGACCACCTGCCTGTCCAGAGACTCTTGCCTGCTCACCTGGGAGCGCTCACCTGCTACCTGTCTGCTAGCCTACCTGGAGGCTCTGCCGTCACTTGCCGTGACCACCTGCCCGTCCAGAGACTCTCGCCCGCTCACCTGGGAGCGCTCACCAGCCACCTGCCTGCTGTCCTTCTACCCAGAGACTGTCCCTGTCACTTGCCGTGAGTACCCGTCCTCTACCCAGAGACTGTCCCTGTCACTTGTCGTGACTACCTGCCCGTCTTCCCTGGGAGCCACCCGCTTCCTTACATGGACTGCCCCCTTGTATAGTTGCACAGAGGTTCCACCTCCCAGACCCGTTACACCTGTGTTATACAGTTCAACTACCTTTTCCCGTAGATCCGTTTACAATTCTTTTGCCTTCCCCATGACTCACAATCCAGAAATCAGAGGCTGGATGAAAGATGCAAGAGTCTGTCTGGATCCCAGAAACTCACTCAGCTTTTATGCACACATACTGATTACAAGCAAACAGGTCACAGGTGAGGATGTTACCTTTAGTAGCCATTCAAACCCATTTGTGTCAAATTCTGTGCATGCTATCAGGCCAAAATCACCAGGGTATGTGAACTTTTGGTCAGGGTCATTTGGATGTTTTTGGTTGTCATTAAGATTTAAAAAGAGAAAACACAGTAGTTTGACAATAAATGGCTTCACCCAACCAATAACCATGAGTGGAGAAAACGTTTTTTGTTATCATTCATATTCTCTGAAACAAGACCAAGAAAGGAAAAATTCTGCCGGGGTATGTAAACTTTTGAGCACAACTGTAAATACAAGACCACCAATTGTATGGTAAAGCACGCTAATATCAGCGTATAATATAAGATAGTACACTTAATGTTATAGAAAGAGCTTGCGTCACATTTTTGGTGCAAACTCAATGATAAATGTACCCTGGTGTTTACTAACCGCTAAACCAATGTTTTATTGCACCAGCGGAGTGGAAGGGATTTTATGACATCTCATCCATACGCTGAGAAAATCCACGGCGTGAATTGACCGGCGCTGCGGATTTGACATCACGTGTCAATTTATGCTGTGGATATTCACCTTCGATTTCATCCTTTGCAATACAAAGGAACAGGTCAATGGTAAAGGTGCATCATTGCGTAGTAGTAAAAGCAGCAATATCTGCACAATATCTGGGTGGATATTACCACTGTTCATTTGCTGTGGGAATTCCATTGTAGAAATTAAGCAGCAAATACATTATGTGAATAGAGCCACTAATAGTGGTGGGGGTCCTAAATCAGTTATGTATGACACTGGAGTGAGAGCAAAATAGCTTTCCCTCACATCCCTTGTACACTTTTTACGGAAATCTTTCTGCCACCTATAAGGCCATAACTTTTTATGATGGGCCTCATTTTGTTAGTAGTGGAAGAAGAAAACTGAGTGATACAGGGAGAGGGGGCTCAGTGAGGGGTGATATAGGGGTAGGGGGTGCAGTCAGTCAGCGGTGAAAGAGGGGGAGGGGGCACAGTCAATCAGGGGTGATACAGCGAGGGGGGGCTCAGTCAGTCAGGGGTGATACAGAGGGTGAGGGCTCAGTAAGTCAGGGGTGATACAGGGAGAGGGGGCTCAGTCAGTCAGGGGTGATACAGGAGGGGGCATAGTCAGTCAGGGGTGATACAGGGAGAGAGGAGGCTCAGTCAGTCAGGGCTGATATAAGGAGATGGGGCTCAGTAATTCAGGAGTGATACAAGAGGAGGGGGCACAGTCAGTCAGGAGCGATACAGGGGGAGGGGGCACAGTCAGTCAAAGATGATACACAGGGAATGGGTGCAGTCATTCAGGGGTGATACAGGGAGAAAATGCTCAGTCAGTCAGGGGTAATGCAGGAAGACGGGGCTCAGTCAGTCAGGGCTTACTCACTGCTAGGCTGGAGGGAACCCTCCTTCAATCATTGCAGCTGTAGTAGGGAGTCCTATAACTCCCTCTGCTGCTTACATTGTGGGGAAGAGGAGCGCGTGTTATGGATGACAGCACAGCTCATTATCTGAGCTTTGCTGTACAGCCGGGGAGAAGAGGACACAATGAAAGCTCACATTGATTGGCTGCCCTGCTTGTTCAACGCAGGGAAGAGCGGTGACATAAAAAGTAATCAGGGCGCAACAACACTTTGTTACTTACAAATAGTGAGCCGCAGTCTACAGCAGGCGAGAGTGTCTTCAATGCCGTCAGTGACGCGTGCAATGCTCTCCTGGGTTGTCTAACTCTGGGAGGAGCTGCAAGGAGTAGTGACGTAGAGGCTGGGAGAATGTCCTGCTTGCAGCTCCTCCCAGAGTTAGACAACCCAAGACAGCAGTGAGTGTATCAGACTGCGGCTCACTATTTGTAAGTAACAGAGCGGTTAGTATGCCTCTGGTGAGCCATTCTGACCCGGCATGTCCTCCTCCCCCACATATTACATATATAGCCAAGTTCCCCTCTCCCACATATAGCATATAGCATATATAGTCAAGTCCCCCTCCCCCACATATAGCATATATAGTCAAGTCTCCTTCCTCTATTTATAGCCTATATCCGGGGCTGGCTCCAGGTTTTTGTGGTCTTTGGGCGAAAGAGTCTCAGTGGGCCCCTTTAACACATACCACCATTGATGCACAGATACAGAGGAGAAATATAGGTATACAACACAGGGCCCAGCCTGTCCCCTCATCCTTCACATATGCAAACATGCACACACACACAGGAGGCAGACATGCACGCACAGGAAGCAGACATGCACACGCACAGTAGGCAGACATGCACACACACACACAGTACGCAGACATGCGCACACACTCATGGTAAGCAGACATGCGCACGTACACACACAGTACGCAGACATGCGCACGCACACACGCGGTACGCAGATATGCACACACACACGATATGCAGACATGCGCACGCGCACACACGGTACGCAGACATGCGTATGCACAGGGTATGCAGACATGCGCACGCACAGGGTACGCAGACATGCGCACGCACAGGATACGCAGACATGCACGCGCACAGGATACGCAGACATGCACGCGCACATGGTACGCAGACATGGTACACAGATATAATACGTATGGTACAATACGCAGACACGACTGCCCTCCGGACATCTGTCATCAGTCTTCCCCAAGATTGTGGAGCCTACTGAAACAGACTAAGGAATCTTTTTAAATGCTTAGGAAGCCTTTGCAGGTGGTTTTTGTTAATTATTCTCATTTACTGAGATAATGACTTTTGTGTTTTCATTGGCTGTAAGCCATAATCATCAACATTAACAGAAATAAACACTTGAAATAGATCACTCTGTTTGTAATGACTCTATATAATAGATGAGTTTCACTTTTTGTATTGAAGAACAGAAATAAATGTACTTTTTGATGATATTCTAATTTTGTGAGATGCACTTGTATATATACTGTCATATTACACACATATCAATTTCATATGAAATAATATTTAAAAATGAAAACTGCTGCCACTCACAGTCTTATGAGATCCAGGAAAGAGTCTGATGGCATTAGCTGCAGAAGATGGAGGAAGTCCGGGCAGCTGCTGCATGCTGGGCAATGACACCGCACCAATGACAGCCTAGCCTCATCAAACTCCTTCTGCAAGAGAGGGGTGATGGCGCTCAGACTGCTGGGGGAGTCATCTCCCCAGCCGTACCCGTGCTGTGGGGGAGGGGCGAGGCTATGGAAGCTGGTCAGATTGCTCCTCTGCAGGAGAGGTGTCACTTACCACACTCATTAGCTATGCGCTGCCCAGCTAATCTGCTCCCATAGCAGCAGGCTCCCTCCCTCCCCTGCGGTGCTCCTGCTATGTGTCCAGTCAGAATGACACCGATTCCGGAGAGCTGTTACTGTCAGTGACACCTCTCCTGCACAGATGTTAGTCTGACTCCAACACCTAGCGCCAGCACAGCAGGGGAAGGAGGGAGCGTGCTGCTATGAATGCCATTAGCCGGGCAGTGCATCCCTTTGCTAGGGTATGTGGGGGAGGAGCCTTCTAACGCAGTCAGAGCTGGCCCTGCATCAGGGCCCACCGGAGGATTCACCGATTTCCTGGTGGGCTAGTCCGAGCCTGCTTGAATGTCAGACTATTTGCAATCATTTCTCTCCCATATAGGCTGAGTATTGAAACTGTCTAGTATTAATACTCAACTTCTTTTACTTAAAGTGAAGCTATCAGAAAATAAACTATTGTTTAAATCGGGTTTTTGTGTTAAACTTATTGTTTGGGGGCAATTTTTTTCCATATCACAGTGTGTACTATAAATAAAAACCACAAATCTTGCAATTTTCAAACCGACCACTTGGGCTTTTTTTTTACTTTAACTTCCTGTTGTTTCAGGAAACAACACATGTATATTAACCACAATGAAAAGATCCTATCTTTTATATTAAAGCATCTAATGAGCATATGCAAAGGTCATTGTGAAGGAAGAGGGAGCAGGGAAAGCTGTAACATTAGCTATTTTGATTGCTGGATCCTGTGTTATCAGCTGTGTTTCAGAGATGTTACCTCTCATTGCAATCCTGCCTCTGCTGATAAGGAGCCTGCTGAAAACTCTTCCTGAAAAGACAGAAAGTATGAGTCTAAAAAAAGCCCAAGTGGCCATTGTGATTTTTTTTCTTTTGTATTAAAGATCATCATATGAAAAAAAAAATGCCAACAATTTAAACAAAAATAATGTAACACAAACCTCTGAAACATACAATCAGTCATTTTCTGCTGATAGCTTTGCTTTAAATTAACACTAATCCTAAAAATAAATGTTCAAATAAAATAAGAAAATAATTGTCCTCTCCGCTTGTTAGTCTGCAGCATTTCCGGCCTGATCATGAAACTGTCTTGTAGAAATCCTGCAGAGAACACAAGCATCAATCTCTTGTCAATCAGTTCCATCTTTGGCTGCTGAAGCCCTGACCCTTGGACAAGGAGATGGTATGATATTTTGTCCTACTACAAACAGGGCAGAGGGGGGAGGCTCCTGCTGCAGACACTTGTCTTACATCAACACACAGAAAAGTAAGTAGAAGAATGGGGAACATGGGTGAGATATTGAGACACACAGAGATTTCTTTATATATATATTACTGTATAATTTGTGACAGGTGTTGAAAAAATGCTGCAAAGTAAGAATGCTTTAAAAAATAGAAGAGGGAATAATTTATTTTTTTAGCAAACAAATGCAAAGTTAATGAGCAAAAGAGAAATCTAAATCACATCAACATTTGGTTTGACTGCCTCTTGCCTTCAATAAGAGCTTCAAAGCATCAATTCTTCTAACTATAATTGTATATAGTTTTTTACAGAACTCGGCAGGAGGTTGTTCCAAACATCCTGGAGAAGTAATCACAGATCTTCTGAAGATGTCGTTTGTGCAAATGCTTCTCTCTCTTCATGTAATCCTAAACAGACTGGGTGATGTAAGATCAGGGTTCTGTGGGGTCCGGATCATCACTTCCAGGACTTCTTGTTCTTCTTCATGGATAAGTAGTTACCTATATTTCTCATCATTGAGAACTCCAAGAAATGGGCAAAGTTGGAGATCATAGACGCAGTGATCGGCCATGGAAACTTAGTACAGCAGATGAAAGACACATCATGCTTACTTCCACTTGAAATCAGAAGATGTCCATCAGTGCCATCAGCTCAGAACTGGCAGCAACCAGTGGGACTCAGCTACCCCCATGTACAGTCATGGCCAAAAGTATTGAGAATGAGACAAATAGTAATTTTTCCAAAGTTTACTGCTTCATTTTTTGTAATGGCAATTTGCATATACTCCTGAATGTCAAAGAGTGATCAGCTTAACAGCAATTACTGTACTTGCAAATTCAATATTTGCCCAGAAAATGAATTTTAACCCCCAAAACACATTTCGACATCATTGCAGTCCTGCCTTAAAAGGAGCAGCTAACATCGTTTTAGTGATTGATCCATTAACACAGGTGTGGGTGTTGATGAGGACAGGGCTGGCGATCAATCAGTCATGATTAAGTAAGAATGACATCACTGGACACTTTAAAAGGAGGCTGGTTCTTGGTATCACTGTTTCTCTTCAGTTAACCATGGTTATCTCTAAAGAAACACGTGCAGCCATCATTGCACTGCACAAAAATGGCCTAACAGGGAAGAGTATCGCAGCTACAAAGATTGCACCTCAGTCAACAATCTATCGCATCATCAAGAACTTCAAGGAGAGAGCTTCCATTGTTGTCAAAAAGGCTCCAGGGCGCCCAAGAAAGACCAGCAAGCGCCAAGACCGTATCTTTAAACTGTTTCAGCTGCGGGATTGGACTACCAGCAGTGCCGAGCTTGCTCAGGAATGGCAGCAGGCTGGTGTGAGTGCTTCTGCACGCACTGTGAGGCGGAGACTCTTTGAGCAAGGGCTGGTTTCAAGGAGGGCAGCAAAGAAGCCACTTCTCTCCAGAAAAAACATCAGGGACCGACTGATATTCTGCAAAAGGTACAGGGAGTGGACTGCTGAGGACTGGGGCAAAGTCATTTTCTCTGATGAATCCCCTTTTCGATTGTTTGGGACATCTGGAAAACAGCTTATTCGGAGAAGAAGAGGTGAGCGCTACCACCAGTCTTGTCTCATGCCAACTGTAAAGCATCCTGAAACCATTCATGTGTGGGGTTGCTTCTCAGCCAAGGGAATGGGCTCACTCACAGTCTTGCCTAAAAACACAGCCATGAATAAAGAATGGTACCAGAATGTCCTCCAAGAGCAACTTCTCCCAACCGTCCAAGAGCAGTTTGGCGCCCAACAATGCCTTTTCCAGCATGATGGAGCACCTTGCCATAAAGCAAAGGTGATAACTAAATGGCTCATGGAACAAAACATAGAGATTTTGGGTCCATGGCCTGGAAACTCCCCAGATCTTAATCCCATTGCGAACTTGTGGTCAATCATCAAGAGACGGGTGGACAAACAAAAACCAACAAATTCTGGCAAAATGCAAGCATTGATTATGCAAGAATGGACTGCTATCAGTCAGGATTTGGTCCAAAAGTTGATTGATAGCATGCCAGGGAGAATTACAGAGGTCTTGAAGAAGAAAGGGCAACACTGCAAATATTGACTTGCTGCATTAACTCATTCTAACTGTCAATATAACCTATTGGTACTCATAATATGATTGCAATTATATTTCTGTATGTGATATAAACATCAGACAAACACAGATAAAAACCAGAGGCCAGCAGATCATGTGAAAATATAATTTTGGTGTCATTCTCAAAACTTTTGGCCATGACTGTACTGTTCGGAGAAGTCTGGCCAGAACTGATCCTTATGGACGAATTGAAAGCAAAAACGAACGCATTCGACACGGAAACAAGGTCAAGAGACTTAACAATGCATGAAAGCATAGTGACGGGGTGCAGAAAAATGGCAGCAGGTGCTCAGCACCGATGAGTCAAAATGTGAAATACTTGTCTACAACACAAGACAGTTAATCAGCCTGGGGCAGTGCGGCCATTGTCCCTGACTGTTACCACAGGAGCTCGGTTGTAGCTGTGCCAAGCTCCCGGTGGTAAACATGCGGGGAAGTGATGATATTTCTAGTGGAAACCGCAGCAGGAAATGTTCCTTGTCTGGGAAGTTTTTGTAGGATTTTTTTTTTCATTTTTGGAAGAGATTTTTTTCTGGAGCGTTTTCTTGTAACCCTTTCATTGGATGGTGTCTAGTTTCGAATGTTTTTCATCTGGAAATAACTAACATACGGTACACTTTTTCTTTTTTTGCCCACATTGTGTTTTGTTTCGAATCCTGAAATTGAAAAATATGCTTAAAAGACTGGATAGGAAGAGTCTTTTAAGCGTTTTTTGAGCAATTTTTCAGACTCCTCAAAAAACTTGATGTCAACATGCCCTTCGAGACCAGATTTTCTAACAAAGCAAGAATGCAAACGCTAGATAGAGGAAACATGGCCAATAATCCTTATCTCATGGTTCTTGCATGTATAGAGAGCAGTATACTTGGTGACCTATTATTATGCAGGCTACTGAATTACAGAAAAATTCAAGTTCGAGTGTCCTTCACTACTAGCCTGGTCGTATCAGGTCTGTCTCAGCCTTGTCTCTAGGGGATCAATCAGCAGTATGACGCGCCCCTGGGCCTGTGTCGCGCTGCGTTGCGCACGCGTGAGCTTACCCGGAGCCGGATCTCTTGAGGGTTGTAGTCTCGTGGCGGTGACCCGGTCCGTGCCCAGGGAGTCAAACTGAGCGGCGATGTAACAGCGGTAGATGTAGGACGACTACGCCACCCGTTGAATGCAGCTATGGAGCTGCCGCTGCAAGACAGTCCGCTGAGGCCGGTGGATGGATGGTGCAGCGTAGATAGTATAACCCCCAACGGGAGGGGTATGGCCTCAGGGCAGCAGATGTGGATGATGGGGGTAGCAGGAACCACTCAGAGACGGTGCGGTGTAATTCAGGGTCTTTACTGGTAACAACGATAGACCCTCCCGGAGTACTTGCTAGTGAACGGGGCCTGGTCAGTCCTTGAGCAGATGGGATCTCCCCTGGCCAGGCGGAGTTGTAGGCCTCCCAAACTGACTGTACTCTTCTGGCTACCTTGCTAGAAGCGGATATAAGTAGCCCACGTCCCTGAGTGTACCGTGTGGTGCTCACCCGTATGGCCGGTGACTCGGGGCCTTCTAATGGCTTCCGCTCCATGATGGCGGTGCTGGTCCCACGCGTGTGACCGTGCCTTCGGGCTTCTTGGCCAGAGGACCTGAAATCCCCTGCCTGACGGATTCTGCTGCTGGGTAGGAGTTAGTCCCCACAGCCTCGGACTCCGGGTCCGGTAAGAAATCTTCTCAGTCAGGGCGAGCTCTGCAGCTGCCAGCCCCTGACTCGTAGTAGTATTGCTCCCACTGAGCTTCTGTTGTTTCTTCCTATGCTGCTTCTTGTCTCTACTCTCCTTGACTGACTAACCCTGCCTCAGCCCAGGGTTTATACAGGGGAAGTTCTTCCCCTCCCAAGACTGGGCAGGAGGTGTGGCATGCACAGGATCCCTGACCAAAGGACCTCCCACCTGCTCTCAGACATAACATTACATTACTGTGGAAAACCAGACCCCTGGGGTGCCACAAGTATATGCTACAGGTAAACAGCATAACAATATGGCTGCAATACATCTGTCTTTTATATCCTCACCCACCTACCTATAAGACAGCAGGCCACGCCACTGCTATGGGGCCCGTGAACCGGCACGGACACCGGGCCCCCCCTCCGCCCATCTGCGCCCACACACAATGATGGGGCGGAAGCGTCTGCTGATGCTTACTCCTTCATCATCATTGCTTGTGCTGACGACCAGAGGGGGGCTCTAGCAGTCAACGCGAGCAATGAGGATGGGGGAGGGAGTGTCAGCAGACGCTTCCACCCCCATCAGTCTTCCTCGACGTCTGACGTGTCAGAGCAGCGACATCGATGACGTCATTACAGGGCACCCACTGTTCTGATATGTGCAGCACTTCACACCAAAGGCTAAGCAGATCAGCACATCTGGTGGAACAAGGAATAAGGAGAGGTGAGTACTGTGTTTATTTTTTTAAATCAGTGACAAAAGAGTATGGAGGATCATGGGGGGTGCATTATACTGTATGGAGGACCATGGGGGGTGCGTTATATTGTATGTAGGACCATGGGGGGTGCATTATATTGTATAGAGGATCAAGGGGGGTGCATTATATTGTATGGAGGATCATGGGGGGTGCATTATATTGTATGGAGGACCATGGGGGTGCATTATATTGTATGGAGGACCATGGGGGGTGCATTATATTGTATGAAGGACCATGGGGGGTGCATTATATTGTATGGAGGACCATGAGGGGTGCATTACACTGTATGGAGGACCATGGAGGGTGCATTATACTGTATGGAGGACCATGAGGGGTGCATTATATTGTATGGAAGATCATGAGGAGTGCATTATATTGTATGGAAGACCATGGGGGGTGAATTATATTGTATGGAAGACCATGGGGGTGCATTATATTGTATGAAGGACCATAGGGATTGCATTATATTGTATGGAGGACCATGGGAGGTGCATTATATTGTATGGAGGACCATGAGGGGTGCATTACACTGTATGGAGGACCATGGAGGGTGCATTATACTGTATGGAGGACCATGAGGGGTGCATTATATTGTATGGAAGATCATGAGGAGTGCATTATACTGTATGGAAGACCATGGGGTGTGAATTATATTGTATGGAAGACCATGGGGGTGCATTATATTGTATGGAGGACCATAGGGATTGCATTATATTGTATGGAGGACCATGGGAGGTGCATTACATTGTATGGAGGACCATGAGGGGTGCATTACACTGTATGGAGGACCATGGAGGGTGCATTATATTGTATGGAGGAACATGGAGGGTGCATTATAATGTATGTAGGACCATGAGGGGTGCATTATATTGTATGAAGGACCATGGGGGTGCATTATATTATACGGAAGACCATGGAGGTGCATTATATTGTATTTAGGACCATAGGGGTTGCATTATATTGTATGGAGGACCATGGGAGGTACATTATATTGTATGGAGGACCATGGAGGGTGCATTATACTGCATGGAGGACCATGGGGGATGCATTATATTGTATGGATGACCATGGGGGGAGCATTATATTGTATGTAGGACCATAGGGATTGCATTATATTGTATGGAGGACCATGGGAGGTGCATTATATTGTATGGAGGACCATGAGGGGTGCATTACACTATATGGAGGACCATGGAGGGTGCATTATACTGTATGGAGGACCATGAGGGGTGCATTATATTATATGGAAGAACATGAGGAGTGCATTATATTGTATGGAAGACAATGGGGGTGAATTATATTGTATGGAAGACCATGGGGGTGCATTATATTGTATGGAGGACCATAGGGATTGCATTATATCGTATGGAGGACCATGGGAGGTGCATTATACTGTATGGAGGACCATGAGGGGTGCATTACACTGTATGGAGGACAATGAGGGGTGCATTATATTGTATGAAAGACCATGGGGGGTGAATTATATTGTATGGAAGACCATGGGGGTGCATTATATTGTATGGAGGACCATAGGGATTGTATTATATTGTATAGAGGACCATGGGAGGTGCATTATATTGTATGGAGGACCATGAGGGGTGCATTACACTGTATGGAGGACCATAGAGGGTGCATTATATTGTATGGAGGAACATGGAGGGTGCATTATACTGTATGTGGGACCATGAGGGGTGCATTATATTGTATGAAGGACCATGGGGGGTGCATTATATTATACGGAAGACCATGGGGGTGCATTATATTGTATTTAGGACCATAGGGGTTGCATTATATTGTATGGAGGACCATGGGAGGTACATTAAATTGTATGGAGGACCATGGAGGGTGCATTATACTGCACGGAGGACCATGGGGGATGCATTATATTGTATGGATGACCATGGGGGTGCATTATATTGTATGGAGGACCATGGGGGGATGCACTATATTGTATGGAGGACCATAGGGGTTGCATTATATTGTATGGCGGACCATGGGAGGTGCATTATATTGTATGGAGGACCATGGGTGTGCATTATACTATATGGAGGACCATGGCGAGTGCATTATATTCTATGGAGCACCATGGGAAGTGCATTATACTATATGAAGGATTATGAGGGGCGCATTATACTATATGGAAGGCTATGTGGGGTCATTATACTGTATGCAAGCAATTATACAGTGTGAACGTTTGAATGGAGTCCATCATACTATGTGGAGGGCTGTGTGGGGACCATTATACTGTTTGGAGGGCTAGAGTGGGCCATTATACAATGTGGGGAGGTGTGCGGGCCATTATACATTGTGGGGCTATTATACTGTATGGAGGGCTGTGTAAGGAATCAAACCGTGTTGGGGTCACCATACTTTGCTTTGGGAGTTGAAGTTGGGTACAGCAGCATCATTATACTATTAATGTAGAGGAATTCACCATTGGGGTATCATACAGTGTTTGGGGGCACTTTTGTTGGTATGATACTTTATGGGAACAATGAAAGAGGAATCTAGGACTTCAGCATGAGGAAAATTACTATGTAAAGACTGGAAAGTTGTGAGATCTGCTGTTCTGTGACCCCCGACAAATATTAATTTTTTTTTTTTTGGGGGGGGGGGGGGATTAAAAATTTTGCCATGGGGCCTGATGATTTCTGTGTACGTGTTACACGCACGCCGCTAGGTTCAGATAGGGGCGAGACAGGTTACATGAATTCTTTGGAATCCTGGGGGAACCGTTACTCAGGCGACCATAGACCGTGTGCTGTAGCTTCTCTCAGGCACACAGGGGTATTGACCTTCAGGAATAGGTTGTTTCACTTGCTGACCAGACACACTTGACAAGAGTCCTCATAAACGGTAGAACAGTAGCATTTAATAAGAAGCCACATAGCCAGTGCAAGCTAAGTCTGATGAGCAACAGGCTCTAGTGACAAACAGTACAGTTTCCTTAGCAGCACAGCAGTTCACAGTCTTCCCAGTAGTACAGGACAGCACAGTTCTTATGAAAAGGCACATTAATGAACACAGCATTCTTTACAGTACAGTGAGATGGAGGAGGCGGGAGGGATTGCTGAGGGAGATGATCCCTGTGACACCATTTCTTCCAGTCCTTATCTTTCTGCTTGACAATACTCTGCACTGCTAGTTTAGGAACTCTACCTGACCTGTGCTTAGCTTCACTCCTGACTTGAGTCCTTTTCACTTGCAGGGGCGCTTCTGTCAGAACCAGAACACACACACCACATTTCTCTTCGGCTCCAGCCAGACAGTAAACAACTTCCCCACAATCCCCCTGAGGCTCTGCTAAAACACTCCCCTTCTCCTGTGACTGTGTTAACCCTTCTAGTTGCTGGATGCTTCTGGAGCACAACACTTCCTGTCTCATGTGCTTGTGTTACTTCTAATAGTTTCTGAATTCTTTTAAATCAACAGCGCTACTTCTGCATGTCACACTCCGCAACAGCACTACTTCTGCATGTCACACACAGTATTACAGTCTCTTCAGTAGCATAATTCAGCATAGATTAGATCTCTTAGCAGCACACTTCTATGCATACACAACCACAAGCTTTTCCTTCACAAGGACACAATAGTACACAACATTCTTTATCCTGCATGGAGATGGAGGGGGGGGTTTGATGAGGGAGATGATCCCTGGGACACAATTCCTTCCAGCCCTTACCTTCCTGCCCGATAATACTCTGCACTGTTAGTCCAGGGAGTTTATCTGACCTGTGTTTATGTGTTTAGTTTCTCTCTTTCTATCAGATCTAGATAACACACCACCACCTTTCTCTTTGGCTTCAGTCAGACTACAATAACAAATTCCCCACAATCACCCTGGGCCTATGCTAAAACACTATCTGTCTCCTGTGGCTGTGTTATTTGTAGCAGTTGCTGGATGCTTTGGAAGCAACAGCACTACTTCTGCATGTCACACTCTTCCCTCCTTTTTGAATGTCGTTCTCCTCGACATTCGTCTTAATTAGTCAATCTGAACAATTCTGAGACAGTGGTGAAAGCTTAGTTACTATATATATAAATTTGTCATTATCAAATTGGTATAACATTTATAAACATTGATAATAACCTATTCTAACAACCTTTTTCTTGTAGGACTCCTGTAAGAAATAAACAATTAAAACAATCAGCATCTCTTCCGCTGGAGCTTTTCGTATGTCTTCAACCAGCTCTCTCTCTCACTAGGCCAAAACAAGTCTTTCCACCAGGCAACATTGCCCATACTGTCTCTCGGAGGTGAATACCACTCAAGTGGGATTACCTGGTCCGCAGGCAGAGATACCTGTTTCCAGTCGACAGTCCTTGGCACTTGACTCGGTTCTCCAAGTGTCTCATACGTCAGCATCACGGACCTCCTTACTTCTCGAGTCGACATCCTTCTGGAGGGTTGTTCCTCAGATACCACGGGTTCTTCGGTAACAGAAGTTTCTTCCACAACACTCATTTCCCGTGCTTCCTCAGATGCTCTTGGATCTGCCTCTGTAACTTTCCTTACTTCTCCTGAATCGCCTGTTTCCACATGGTCTGGTAATTCCACTCCTCTTGAGTGTCGATCAGTCTCTTCAGTGATCAGTATTCGATCATCAGATCTGAATTGGACTTCATCTGTACTCTTTGGTACAAACTTTGGAGCCTCAGGACTTAGTTCACTCTCTTGAGGGTGGTACGTCCCTCTCCTTGCCGGTCTGAGAAATACAACGGTGTGCTCTTGCTCATCGGAACTTCAAGGTCACTATCCACCTCCGGAGCTTCAGCCAGTGGTGGTCCCTTAGTTGATCTCGGTCGATGTCGGTCTGCTTCTGGAAAGTTTTGTTGTGGTGGGAGATAATCCCAGGGTAGTAATAAATTCCGATGGACTATTCTGGTTTTCTTGTCCCCTCTTTCCAATCAGATTTCATACACTGGAATGTCATCAGCTTTCCTCTTTATGACCACATACACATTGTTCTCCCAGTACGAACAAAGTTTTCCTGGACCACCTTTCTCACGTACGTTCTTGACTAGCACCCGGCTTCCCGGTGCCATTTCTGCTCCATAACATTTTTGATCTTAGTACTCCTTACTCTTGCTCTGTCCTTGCGTAACCACTTTGGACGCTATGTTGTATGCCTCTGCCATCCATTCCTTCCATTTCCGAACGTACTCCAGATATGTTCTGTAAGTCTCTGACACTGGAGTATCGAACATGATGTCGATTGGCAGTCTTGGCGATTGTCCATACAATAGGAAGAAGGGTGAGTAACCCGTTGCATCGCTCTTTGTACAGTTATAGGCATGTACCACTTTTGACAGAGAACTTTTCAGTCTTTCTTCTCGTCAGCTGTAAAAGTGTGCAACATCGACAATAATGTCCGGTTAAAACATTCCACTTGTCCATTACCCTCTGGGTGATAGGACGTTGTGTGGGATCTCTAAATTCTACAGTACATTCCTAGCTTGGCAAAGAGCTGGTTCTCAAATTCTCTTCCTTGGTCATGGTGTAACCTCGTAGGGAACCCAAACCTCAAAACAAAATCATTGAAGATCTTCCCTGTCGCTGTTCGACTAGCTTTATTGGCGGTGGCATATGATTGGGCAAATTGAGTAAAATGGTCCATCACCACCAATATGTATTCGTAACCACCCTTTCACGTCTGAAGATGTAGAAAGTCTATTGAGACCATCTCACACGGATAGGTAGTTTGAATGTTGCCCATAGGTACCAGGGTTTATGTGTTGGGATGTTTATCTTTCAGACACCCACACTCCCTGGTCACGTACCTCTCAATATCTCTCTGCATGTACGGCCAGAAGAAACGTTCACGAATCAAGTTGGTTGTCCTTTCCACTCCCAGGTGTCCCATGTTTTCATGGAGTTCTTTGAAGACCAACCTACGGAATACTCTGGGTAGTACCAACTGCCGGTTTTGCCCTCCTTTACGATACAGGATACCGTCTCCACTGAGGTAGAGCTTCGTCCATTCTTTAACTAAAACAGATACTCCCGTCTACTTGGAAACCGATTTTGGTCCACATAAAGTAGTATTCTACCAATTATCTGATCTTCCTGTTGTGCTCTACAGATTTTTCCTTTAGGTAGTTGTTGAATGGACAGGGGGTGATCTTGTTCTCTCGCTTTTATAGTGTTTTCCACCGTCAACAGACACCACAATGGTGTGTCTTCCTCTCGATAAGCTTGCACTGCTTGGGTAGTGCTCTCAATTGCTTCCAGACTGACTTCCTCCGAGCATTCTTGCATGAACTCCTCAGGCTCTGGTGGCATTCTTGAAAATCCATCAGCATCCGCATTGTATTTTCCTGGCCTGTACTTAATGCTGAAAATGAAGTCAGATAGTTTAGCGACCCATCTCTGACCCGTTGCATTCAGTTTGGCTGTAGTAATAGTAAGGACATAGGTCAAAGAGTTGTTGTCAGTGTTTACCTCAAACTCTTTGCTGTAGTAGAGATAATCTCTAAATCGTTCACAGATAGCCCATTTCAATGCCTGGAACTAAAATTTTCCGGAATGTAGATGGTTATTATTCTCGGCGTCTGTCAACGTTCTAGAACTGTAACTGATAACTCTCAATTTTCCATTGATGCTGATACAGGGAAGCTCCCAGTCCAACTTGAGAAGCGTCACAGTGAAGAACAAATGGTAAGTTGAAATCAGGATATCCCAAGATGGATGGTTTTATCAGGTAGTCTACTAGTTCTTCCAATACCTCCAGGTGGTCTGCTGTACACAGAATGGGTTGTTGGGATGAAACGTCATTGTTTCTTTTAAGCCCTGTCCTACTCGCGTTCTTCTTTTTCTCCATGGGTGTTGTTTACTCTGTCGTATCCCCCAAGGAGAGGTATAGCGAGGTGGCAATCCTGGAGAAGTTCTGAAATAAGTATGATAGTAGGCGAGGTCATCTCGCGGCTGCTCGCAGTAGAAGGACCCCGACCGGCGGCGCTGCTGACCTCCATGCGGCTACCGTCGAGAGATCAGTGGCCCGTGACCAATCAGCGATATTGACGCCAAATTTAAACACTGCTTTGATAACTGGTCGCGGTCGCCGGTCGCAACCAATCAGCGATATTGCAGCCAAATTTAAACACCGCTTGGCTGATTGATCGCGGTTGGCGGTTGCGACCAATCAGCAATATTGGCGCCAAATTTAAACACTGCTTTGCTGATTGGTCGCGGTTGCCGGCCGCGACCAATCAGCGATATTGCAGCCAAATTTAAACACCGCTTGGCTGCTTGGTCGCGGTCGCCGGCCGAGACCAAACAGCGATTTTGGCGCCAAATTTAAACACGCTCTCCGGTCCTCCCTAACGCGGTTTGGTGATTGGTCGAGGCCGCCGCCAAATTTAAACACCGCTTGGTTGATTGATCGCTGTCGGCGGTTGCGACCAATCAGCAATATTGGCGCCAAATTTAAACACCGCTTGGCTGATTGGTCGCGGTCGCCGGCTGCGACCAAACAGCGATTTTGGCGCCAAATTTAAACACCGCTTTGCTGATTGAGCCCGGTCGGCCGCATACATATTCTAGAATACCCGATAAGTTAGAATTGGGCCACCATCTAGTACAGTATATAATGGACCCCATACATTGCTCCATACAGTATATAATGGGCCCCATATATTGCTACATACAGTATACACTGGGCCCCATATATTGCTACATACAGTATATTCTGGGCCCCATTTATTGCTCCATACAGTACAATGGCCCCATATAGTATGTAATGGGCCCCATGTATTGCTCCATACAGTATAATGGCCCCATATAGTATATAATTGGCCCCTTATATGGCTCCATACAGTATATAGTGGGTCCCATATATTGTTCCATAAAGTATAATGGCCCCATATAGTATATAATGGGCCTCATATATTGCTTCATACAGTATAATGGCCCCATATAGTATATAATAGGCCCCTTATATTGCTCCATACAGTATATAATGGGCCCCATATATTGCTCCATACAGTATAATGGCCCCATATAGTATGTAATGGGCCCCATGTATTGCTCCATACAGTATAATGGCCACAAATAGTCTATAATTGGCCCCATGTATTGCTCCATACAGTATAATGGCCCCATATAGTATATACTGGGCCCCATAAATTGTTCCATACAGTATATACTGGGCCCCATAAATTGTTCCATACAGTATAATTGCCCCATATAGCATATAATGGGCTCCATGTATTGCTCTGAACAGTATATACTGGGCCCCATAAATTGTTCCATACAGTATAATTTCTCTATATAATATATAATGGGCCCCATACATTGCTCCATACAGTTTAATGGCTCCATACACTATATACTGGGCCCCATATATTGTTCCATACAGTATAATGGCCCCGTATATTCATAAGCAGATTATAATGAGGGCAATCTGGACCTCCGCCCGGGGCCCCGGGGCTCCAGGGGGCCCGGGGCGTCCATGGCCAGATTGCCTTCATTATAATATGTGCGGCGCCACGGCACATACCGGCAGTCAGAGGCGGGGGGCCCCCGGACTGCTCCCCCAGCAGCTGTGCATGGCCGCTACTTCTTCTTCGGCCTTGTCTGCTAGTGTGACGTCACGCAGTGCGCGCTGCACTGCAGCAACAGAGAGGAGCTGGAGGAGTGGAGCCGAGACGGGGTATGGTGAGTATGTGTGAGCGTGTGTGTGTGTGTGCAAGGCAGATATCATTGTGTGATGTCAGTTTATATGTATTTTTGTGTTGCAAATGTGTTTATGCGTGTACGTATATGTCTGTATATGTTTCAGTGTGTACAGATGGCTATGTGCGGCTTCCCGCTGTGTATAGATGGCTATGTGCGGCCTCCCGCTGTGTATAAATGGCTTTGTGCGGCCTCCCGCTGTGTATAGATGGCTATGTGCGGCCTCCCGCTGTGTATAGATGGCTACATGCGGCCCCCTGCTGTGTATAGATGGCTATGTGCGGCCTCCTGCTGTGTATAGATGGCTACATGCGGCCTCCCGCTGTGCATAGATGGCTACGTGCGGCCTCCCACTGTGTATAGATGGCTATGTGCGGCCTCCAGCTGTGTACAAATGGGTATGTGCGGCCTCCTGCTGTGTATTGATGGCACCGTGCGGCCTCCTGCTGTGTATTGATGGCACCGTGTGGCCCCCTGCTGTGTATAGATGGCTATGTGCGGTCTCCCGCTGTGTATAGATGGCGCCATGCGGCCTGCCGCTGTGTATAGATGGCTACGTGCGGCCTCCTGCTGTGTAGAGATGGCTACGTACGGCCTCCCGCTCTGTATAGATGGCTACATGTGGCATCCCGCTGTGTATAGATGGCTACGTGCGGCCTCCTGCTGTGTATAGATGGCTATGTGCGGCCTCCAGCTGTGTACAGATGGCTATGTGCGGCCTCCTGCTGTGTATTGATGGCACCGAGTGGCCTCCTGCTGTGTATAGATGGCTACGTGCGGCCTCCCGCTGTGTATAGATGGCTATGTGCGGCCTTCCGCTGTGTACAGATGGCTATGTGCGGCCTCCTGCTGTGTATTGATGGCACCGTGCGACCTCCTGCTGTGTATAGATGGCTACGTGCGGCCTTCCGCTGTGTATAGATGGCTACGTGCAGCCTCCCGCTGTGTATAGATGGCTACGTGCGGCCCCCCGCTGTGTATAGATGGCTACGTGCGGCCCTCCGCTGTGTATAGATGGCTATGTGCGGACCCCCGCTGTGTATAGATGGCTACGTGCGGCCTTCCGCTGTGTATAGATGGCTACGTGCGGCCTCCCGCTGTGTATAGATGGCTACGTGCGGCCCCCCGCTGTGTATAGATGGCTATGTGCGGACCCCCGCTGTGTATAGATATCTATGTGCGGCCTCCCGCTGTGTATAGATGGCTACGTGCGGCCTCCTGCTGTGTATAGATGGCGCCCTGCTGCCCCCTGCTATGTATAGATGGTTTTGTGCAGCCTCCTGCTGTGTATAGATGGCTACGTGCGGCCTCCTGCTGTGTATAGATGGCTATGTGCGGACCCCCGCTGTGTATAGATGGCTATGTGCGGCCTCCCGCTGTGTATAGATGGCTACGTGCGGCCTCCTGATGTGTATAGATGGCGCCCTGCTGCCCCCTGCTGTGTATAGATGGTTATGTGCAGCCTCCTGCTGTGTATAGATGGCTACGTGCGGCCTCCTGCTGTGTATAGATGGCTACATGTGCTCAATATTAAGCCATACAATTAATGTAAGGCTATGTGCCCACGATACAGAAATGCTCCGGATTTTTTTTGAGTGTTTCTGCTCTCTCTGGCAGAAAAAACGCATGCGGATTGTACATGCGGATTGTACATGCGTTTTTCCTGCCAGGGACATGCGGATGTGAAGCGTTCTTCACATGCATTTCCGCATGCGGGTTGTCAAGCTCTTTCCAAGCGACTTTAGCATCACTTGGAAAAGTGCTTGACAACTTGGTCACACTATATAAATCAGTGGTAAATGGCAAAAAATAAAAAATAAAAATATACTTACCTTCTGATGGCCTGCCGACATCAGCGGTCGCGTGACCCGTCACATGGCTAAATGACGTCACCACAGGTCCTTTAGTCTACCGCGAGCTGCCAGCAAGCCAGGACGCATCGGATAAAGACACCGGGGGCCATCAGAAGGTAAGTATAATATTTATTTTTTATTTTATTCTTTTTTTTACAGGTTCTATGGTACCCGGGTCCGGAGGAGAGTCCATCCGCACATTGAAACAGTTGGATTCCGCATGTACAGATGCAGTGATGCGGATTTCATGCGTTCCAATCCAAGTCAATGGCGGCGAAAACGCCGCGCTTCCGCAAAATAATTGGTAGTGCTGTGGATTTTTCCGCAATGATAATCCGCAGCGGAAATTTCCGCAGCATATGCACAGTTCATGCGGATTATCATTGGGGAACATGGCAGACCTTCTACCAAGCGTTTTTTAAGTGTTTCTGCAGCGGAATTTCCGCTGCGGAAACGCTTAAAAAACGCATAGTGGGCACACAGCCTAAAAAAAATTATTATAATTAATATATTAATATTGTGCCAAATTAATTTCACGTGAACTATCACATGATCTATCACAGGGGATCATGTGACATGTGATACATCAGGTATGTGTGTGGGGGGCCCGCGCCTTCTAAACTGCCCGGGGCCCTGGCTACTCTTAATCCACCCATGCGTATATTATATACTGGACCCCATATATTGCTACATACAGTATATACTGGGCCCCGTATATTGCTCCATACAGTACTGTATATCCTGGGTCCCATATATTGATCCACAGAATAATGGCCCTATGTAGTGTATAATGGGCCCCATATATTGCTTCATACAGTATATTGACCCCATATAGTATATAATAGGCCACATATATTGCTCCATACAGTATATTGACCCCATATAGTATATAATTAGCCACATATATTGCTCCATACAGTATAATGGCCTCATATAGTGTATAATAGGCCACATATATTGCTCCATACAGTATAGAATGGGCCCCATATATTGGTCCATACAGTGTAATGGCCACATATAGTATATAATGGGCCCCATATATTGCTCCATATAGTATATACTAGGCCCCGTATATTGCTGCACAGTATATGGCCCCATATAATATATAAAGGGCCACATTTTTTGCTCCATACTGTATATACTGGGCCTCAAATATTGATCCATACAGTATATACTGGGCCCCATATATTGCTGCACAGTATAATGGCCCCATATAGTATATATTGGGCCCCATATATTGGTCCATACAATATATATTGGGCCCCATATATTGCTCCATATAGTATAATGGCTTGAAATAGTATATAATAGGCCCAATATATTGATCCATACAATATAATGGCCCCATATAGTATATAATAGGCCCCATATATTGCTCCATACAGTATATAATGGGCCCCATATATTACTCCATACAGTATATACTGGGCCCCATATATTGCTCCATACAGTAAAATGTCCCCATATAGTATATAATGGGCCCCATATATTGCTTTCTACAGAATATACTGGGCCCCATATATTGCTCCATACAGTATACTGGCCACATATAGTATATAATAGGCCCAATAAATTGCTCCATACAGTATAATGGCCACATATAGTATATAACGGGCCCCATATATTGCTACATACAGTATATACTGGGCCCCATATATTGCTGCACAGTATAATGGCCCCATATAGTATATAATGGGCTCCATAAATTGCTAAATACAGTATAATGGCCCCATATAATATATAATAGGCCCCATATATTGCTCCATACAGCATAGTGGACCCATATAGTGCTCCATATAGTATAATGACCACATATAGTATATAATAGGCCCCATATAGTGCTCCATACAGTATAATGGGCCCCATATATTGCTCCATAAAGTATATACTGGGCCAGATGAATTATTCCATACAGTATAATTGCCCCGTATAGTATATAATGGGCCCCATATATTGCTCCATACAGTATAATGGCTCCATAAAATATATACTGGGCCCCATATATTGCTCCATACAGTATAATGGCCCCATATAATATATAATGGGCCCCATATATTGCTCCATACAGTATATACGGGGCCCCATATATTGATCCACAGTATAATGGCCCCATATAGAATATAATGGCCCACATATATTGCTCCATACAGTATAATGGCCCCATATAGTATATAATAGGCCCCATATATTGCTCCAAACAGTATATAGTGGGCCCCATATATTGCTCCATACAGTATATACTGGGCCCCATATATTGCTCCATATAGTATATACTGGGCCCCATATATTGCTCCATACATTCTAATGGCCTCATATAGTATATAATGGTCCCCATATATTGCTCCATACAGTATAATGGCCCCATATGATATATAATGGGCCCCATATATTGCTCCATACAGTATATACTGAGCCCCAGATATTGCTCCACAGTATAATGGCCCCTTATAATATATAAAGGGCCAATTTTTTTGCTTCATACTGTATATACTGGGCCCCATATATTGCTCTACACAGTATATACTGAGCCCCATATATTGCTGAACAGTATGGACACCCGGCCGCCCCCTGGCGGCTGAGGACCGAGTGTGGACACCCGGCCGCCGGGCGGCTGGGGACTGATTATAGATTCCAGGCCGCCAACGCAGCCATGACATGGTGGCCAGATTCCGCCTTCACAAGCCTAAAAGGCCCAATTTCAAGTGGTAGCAAGCAGTATGGTATTGCAGCCTGGGGGTGGGTGGGTGGTTGGCTGCATATTTGCGCTTGCATTGCAAGGAATGGGGGAGGTACAAATTGAACACTGCCCTGGTCACGGGGATAGTTGCAAGTCTGCATCTTCTGATGCGGCAAGGATGACTTCTGATGGGCACACTTTTAGGCAGTGACCTGGGTGTCAGAGATGCTTCCAGGGGTCTTCCCCATGCTGTTCCCATGTCTTTTCAGCACTGTATGCATGTGTCACACAGCACATGGCCAGATAACTTCCTTCTATTAGTCGCAGGTGATATTTCTCCCAACCCAGGACCCTCCAGTAATAATAACACTAACTCTTTCCCTGTTACATTCAGAAACCCTGCTAATCTCATTAATATTCCCTGCATATCTTCTGTCTCATTCAACTGTGCCCTTTGGAATGCGCGCTCAGCATGTAATAAACTCTCTTACATCCATGACTTTTTCCTCTCTAATTCCCTCAACCTTCTGGCTCTCACTGAAACCTGGATCCAGCAGTCGGACACCACCGCCGCTGCAGCTCTCTCCCATGGTGGCCTACATTTCTCTCATACCCCGCGACCTGACAACAGATCAGGTGGAGGTGTTGGTCTGCTTCTTTCAACAAAATGTACTTTTCAGGTTATCCCCCCTGTACCCTCCCTTATCTTCCCGTCCTTTGAGGCCCACACAGTCAGACTCTACCGGCCCTTCTCCCTGCGAGTGGCGGTTGTCTATCGCCCCCCAGGTCCCCCCCGTCAATTCCTGGATCACTTTGCTGCCTGGCTTACAAATTTTCTATCCTGCGACATCCCCACGATAATCATGGGAGACTTTAACATCCCAATTGGCGATCCTCTTTCCCCATCTGCCACGCATCTTTTATCATTAACCTCCTCCTTCGGCCTTTCACAGCTTGCTAATTCTCCTACACATGAGGACGGGAACACATTGGACCTGATCTTCTCCCGGCTTTGCTCAGTACATGACTTTACTAACTCTCCCCTTCCACTCTCTGACCATAATCTTCTTTCATTCTCTGTCAAGAACTGTGACTTTACTCAAGACACTCCCACCGTCCACACTTATAGAAATTTACGCGCCATTAACACCCAGAAATTTATAAAAAGGTTGCAATCATCATTGGCCCCAATCTCCTCCCTCTCATGTCCCGAATCTGCATTGAAGCATTATAACAAAATAATGCTATGCGCCCTGGATGAAGCCGCACCTCCTACACAAAGAACAATTCGGCATAGACGGCGACAACCCTGGCACACGCCTCAAACACGTCTTCTCCAGAGGTACTCCAGGTGCGCTGAACGGCTGTGGAGAAAATCAAATCTGCCCGAAGATTTCCTCCACTATAAATTTATGCTGAAAACATATAACTCTGCCCTTCACCTCTCCAAACAAACCTACTTTAACAACCTCATCATCTCACTTTCCAATAATCCTAAACGACTCTTTGACACGTTTCATTCTCTCCTCAATCAAACAGCACAGGCCCCGACCACCGACCTCAGCGCTGACGATCTGGCTAACTATTTCAAAGAAAAAATTGACCATATCCGACAGGAAATTTTCTCCCAATCCCCAAATGTTATGCATGCTCCCCCCCGCCACATTGTATCTTGCTCATTTTCTGACTTCGAACCAGTCACGGAAGATGAAGTGATCAGGCTCCTTGCATCTTCTCGCCCTACCACCTGCACCAGCGACCCTATTCCCTCACATCTCCTTCAGTCCCTTGCTCCAGCTGTCACCTCTCACCTAACTAAAATTTTCAACCTTTCCCTCTCATCTGGTATCTTTCCCTCTTCTTTTAAACACGCCAGCATACAACCATTACTTAAAAAACCATCCCTCGACCAGAACTGCAAGGCCAACTACAGACCTGTTTCCAATCTTCCCTTTATCTCTAAACTCCTGGAACGCCTGGTCCACTCCCGTCTAATCCGCTATCTCTCAGACAACTCTCTTCTTGACCCTTTACAATCTGGTTTCCGCTCTTTACATTCTACTGAAACTGCCCTCACTAAAGTCTCTAATGATCTACTAACAGCTAAATCTAATGGTCACTACTCCCTGCTGATTCTCCTGGATCTCTCTGCAGCATTTGACACTGTGGATCACCAGCTCCTCCTCACTATGCTCCGCACTATTGGCCTCAAGGACACGGTTCTCTCCTGGTTCTCCTCTTATCTCTCTGACCGCTCCTTCTCTGTGTCTTTTGCCGGCTCCTCCTCCTCCCTACTTCCTCTTACTGTCGGGGTTCCTCAAGGATCAGTCCTAGGCCCCCTTCTTTTCTCCTTATACACCGCTCCTATTGGACAAACAATCAGTAGATTCGGTTTTCAGTACCATCTCTATGCTGATGACACCCAATTATACACCTCTGCTCCGGACATCACCCCTGCATTACTACAAAAGACCAGTGATTGTCTTTCTGCTGTGTCTAACACTATGTCCTCCCTCTACCTAAAACTGAATCTGTCAAAAACTGAACTACTCGTCTTTCCTCCCTCCATTAATCTACCTGTGCCCGATATTGCCATCTCCGTTTGTGGCTCAACCATTACTCCCCAGCTACAAGCCCGCTGTCTTGGGGTCATTTTTGATTCAGATCTTTCTTTCACTCCTCACATCAAATCACTCGCTCGTTCATGTCATCTACACCTCAAAAACATCTCAAGAATCAGGACTTTTCTCACCTTTGACTCGGCAAAAACTCTTACTTTCGCTCTTATTCATTCTCGTCTTGACTATTGCAACGCTCTACTAATCGGTCTCCCTCTTACTAAACTCTCCCCTCTCCAATCCGTCCTGAACGCAGCAGCCAGGATCATATTCCTCGCCAACCGCTACTCAGATGCCTCTTCCCTGTGCCAGTCATTGCATTGGTTGCCCATCCAATATAGAGTTCGTTTTAAACTTATCACGCTTACCCACAAAGCGCTCCATGCTTCAGTACCCCCCTACATCTCCTCCCTTGTCTCAGTCTACCACCCTACACGTGCCCTCCGTTCTGCAAATGACTTGAAACTAAAATCCTCCATAATCCGAACTTCCCACTCCCGTCTCCAAGATTTCTCGCGTGCTGCGCCAATTCTCTGGAATGCACTACCCAGGACAGTTCGATTAATTCCCAATACCCACAGTTTCAAGCGAACCCTAAAAACACATTTCTTTAGACTGGCGTATCACCTAAACACACTCTGTCCATCCCAGCTTTCCCCCATATTAAAATCTTCTTCAACTTCGGGTTCAAACCAACCATGCACATAAAAGCCTCTGTCAGGACTGCACACATACATGCTGGCGACCAGTCCATGTATTATTATTTATCCTATTCAGTAAATCAAGGCTGCATTATACAATATATGTACTTTTTACCTTTTGTGTCTCCCCCACTTCCTCATAGACTGTAAGCTCGCGAGCAGGGCCCTCACTCCGTTCGATATGAGATATGCTTATTCTGTATTGTCTGTATAAGTCCCCCCTAAAATTTGTAAAGTGCTGCGGAATATGTTGGCGCTATAAAAATAAACTATTATTATTATTATTATTATTATTATAAGGTTGTAAAATGTTAAAATGACATTTCCCGGTGAATGCATTTGTCACGGTTGAAAGCAATGCAAAAGTGCAAAAACGCATCAAAAACGCTACGTGTGAACATAGCCCAAGGTGTGGAGGAGTATTTTATTTTTTTTTGGGGGGGGGGGTATTTATTTTACCTTATACACAAGTCTTCTTTACCCTGGAAAGGAAGTTCCTTAACATATTTCACAGGAAAGCACTTTCAGTTTCGTTTTTGAACGTTTTGTGAGCCCGTAAAAGTGGCTTAATACTAGTGTTGAGCCACCCCCGTAGTGTTCGAGTTCGGTTCGGTTCGTCGAACACCCGTGTGTTCGCCGAACTGTTCGTCGAACTGTTCGTCGAACACCTTCGAACACCGTTAAAACCAATGGCAGGCAAACAAAAACACATAGAAACACATAGAAAACACCTTCAAAGGTGTCCAAAAGCTGACAAACTGCTCAGAAGACACAACTAACACATGGAAAAGTGACAAGTACATATAGTCATGCGAAAAGAAAAGAGGTGGAGGAGTAAAAGGAGGGGGAGACACAGATATAGGCATGTCATGCCCTTCTAAAATCCAAAAAGTGAGAAGCCGAGACGGCCAGTCCGCTCCTGCCCGTGCCACCTCCGTGTCGCCGGGTTTGTGCCAGAGCCGCGGTGAACCCTGACGGCCAGCCCCCCTCTCCCAATACTGGTGCCTGTCCGCTGGTGGGTCGAGAGAGCCCCCCTGTGGTGGAGGCAGCTCTAAGCTTTTTAATTTAAATTGTCCCTCTAATTTGAATGAATACACTTTAAATCCATTTACAAGGATCTACTGGAGGGCAAGTCTCATGCCAGCAGCCGCGTAATTCCAGCTCCAGTAGCGTCCACTAAAGCTGCTGCAGTTAAAAAGCTTTTATAAGGATCGAGCTCGGCTGTCCACCGCAAGGCATCCTAGTGCCAGTCCCAGCCCCTATGCCTTGGGGTGCCTCCTGATGCTCTTCACTAAGTATCCCGTGGTCCCGAAGCATTTCCTTTGAAAAAATTAAGTGTCCAAACTACAGGTGGTGTAGCTTGCTTAACAGCCGGGATAATCCGCTGACTAGCAGACACTGCTACTAGGCACAAAGTATTTCCTGGGCTAGATGCAGTTAAAAATTTGTAAGTAGATACTCTCGTTGGATGCTGAGAAAGCATTCCATAGAGTCTCCTGGCACGCCATATATGATTCTCTTAAAAAGCTTGGGGTAGGGGTCTAGGGGACCCTTTTATAGACAAAATCACGGCCCTGTATCACAACACGTCACCTAGGCTGAAGATAAATGGAACTGTAGCACCGAGGGCTCGGTTGCTACAGACGTATTGCACCTCACCCAGAGGTGTGATATCTCACTCTCAGATAAGGATGGAGTGTGGATCAGGACCCGACACCTGCATGCATTACACCACATTGCCGTGGGGCAGGGCGACCAATATGCCCCTGAGATGGGCACGACAGTCCCTGTCCCTGGCTGGAGTGGGGGGAGGGAACACTGAGGAAGGGGAACCCTGCAGTGCAGGAGCAGGGAGGAAGCAGTTCCTGGGTGCATTGAGAAGGGAGTATAAAAGGTGGGCACCATCTTAGTTCAGTGCAGAGAAGTCTGAGCAGAAGTGGCAGGGAGCAGGGGCTCTGCATGAGCTCTGCTCCGGAGGCGGGCCTAGTAACAGAGGCCCAGGCCTGCAAGAGGGAGAAGGAAGGAAGAGGAGCGGAGAAGGCTCCAGGAACGAGGAATGAAGGGATCCCAGGGGTGCGGACGGGCGAGTCGCCACCGCACGCCCGAATCCACCTGCGTGGAGGGGTCAGGCCAAAGGGGGAGACCGGTCCCCGAACTAGTGGAGGCAGGAAACGACCCTCAGCTAGAAACCGGAGGCTCTGACATTTTATGTGGCGCAGCCCCTTGCTCCACCCGCTAGGAAGGCACCACATAGGGTCAGGGAAACTGGCGCCAAGTTTACCAAGAGGAGGCCCGAGGCAGCCGGACAGAAGTGTTGGTAAGAAAGGCCAGACAAAGGACACACAAAGGGGGTCCTGTGAAGCGCTCCAAAGTTATCTGGGAGTTGTCTGAGCCCCTCACCTGGTGAGCACAGTACGACGTGGGCAGCCGTTACCTGCAGACGTGGTCTGGATAATAAGAACTGTGAGTAAAGGCCCTGGACTGCATCACTGACTCCGTGTCGTTACTGCTGCTGCCCTGCACCATCACCCCCATCCTCCGCATACACTGCCCTGAGGCTATACTCCTCCCGTGGGGAGTTATGCTACGCTCTGCTGCACCCACAACACCAGCCTTAGCGGTCTGCCCTGTAGCGGCGGTTCACTCTGACCGCAATCCACGGGTGGCGTAGTCGGACATTTAAACATCAAAACCACATAAATAGTTCCGCCACTGGTTTGACCGCCCTGAGCCACGGAACCGGATCGCCGCCACGAAGACTACAACCACCAGCATCCACCAAAAAGGGTCCGGCTCCGGGTGTCCCAAGGCCCAGGGGGTGCGTCAGAACATTTTCATCACCTTTCACAATCACCAATGGGACAAGGCAGGGATGTCCTCTGTCCCCTCTCTTATACATCCTAGTGACGGAGCACCTGCTCTCATCAATTCGCCATAACCCCAATATTAGGTGGATTGAGGTGGGAGGCACCGAGTACAAGTGCTCTCTATTTGCTGATGATGTCCTAGTATATATCACTCAATCACATATATCCATCCCTGCTGTTATGGCTGAAATAGATCACTTTGTTACATGGTAAAATTTTAAAATCAATGCAGCGAAGTCTGAGGCCCTCGATGTCTCCCTCCCTAAATCCATATAGGATTCCATCCAGTCCAACTTTCCCTTTGCCTGGCCCTCACAGGGTATCAAATACTTAGGAATTCCTATTCATAGAGACCTCTCCCATCTATGTTATCTTAATTTTGGGCCCTTTATTGAACAATTCCATACAGACCACGGTTGGCAAGTTAGAACTGTAAGATTCACTACGTGAACCACTGGTGTTTTGTGGAAAAGCACATGTACACCGCGTTCCAAATTATTATGCAAAAAGTGTTTAGGAGTGATAAGGGAAGAATTTGTTTGTTTGTCAGTTAAACTCATTGATGGTGATGTGTGTCAGGGCTCTTTATATCACTGTAAGCAATTGCAGACACCTGTGCTAATTAGTTTGGCAGGTGTGTCCAATGAAAGGCAAGACTACTTAAGAAGGCTCTCTCATTATTAAGCAGCCTACATTTTCTGCCAAAATGGGAAAGAAAAAGGATGTGTCGGCTGCTGAGAAGCAACAAATTGTGGAGTGTTTAGGTCAAGGCATGACTACAATCAACATTGTGCGATGATCAGGATGAAGTGTCTTGGCAATCAAGAAGTATGTAGCTGATTCACAGTACACACGTGTGCGTGCTGATAAGGGCAAATTGAGGACTCTTTCCTACAGGCAATTACGTCAGGTTGAAACAGCAGCGGCAAAAAAGCCTTGTCATAGCAGCAGACAAGTTTTTGAAGCTGCTTGTGCCTCCAACGTCCCCCGAACAACAAGATGCAGGGTCCTTCAGAGGTTTGCAGCTGTGCATATGCCATCCTGTCGACCTCCTCTATCCACTTCACACAAGCAGAAACGGCTCCAGTGGGCCAAACATTACATGAAGACTGATTTCAAAACTGTTTTGTTCATGGATGAGTGCCGTGCAGCGCTCGATGGTCCAGATGAATGGAGTGGAGGATGGCTGGTTGATGGACACCCCACGCAAACACAGCTACAGCGCCAACAAGGAGGAGGTGGAGTAATGTTTTGGGCTGGAATCATGGGGAGAGAGATTGTCGGCCCCTTTAGGATCCCTGAAGGCGCTAAAGATGAACTCCATAATGTATGTGGATTTTCTCAAACAGCACTTCCTGCCATGGTTCAAGAAGAAGAACCGTGTATTTCACAGCAAGATCATTTTTCTGCATGATAATGCACCATCTCATGCTGCACATAAAACATCTGCATCTCTGGCTGATATGGGCATAAAAGGGGACAAACTTATGGTGTGACCCCCATGCTCCCCTGACCTCTACCCCATTCAGAACCTTTGGAGCATCATTAAAAGGAGTGTCTATGATGGCGGGAGGCAGTTCACATCTAAGCAACAGCTCTGGGAGGGTATTCTGTCCTCATGCAAAACAATTGAAGCAGAAACCATCCAAAACCTGACAAATTCAATGGACGAGAGAGTTCAGAAGCTACTTTCGAACAAGGGGTCCTATGTGAAAATGTAACATCACCTAGAATAAAGTTTTGAGTTGAAAACTGTTTGATTTCAGTTTCTAACAACCTGCTAATGCTTATAATTTCAAAAATGACAATTTTTTTGGTCTTTATTAAAATGAAAAGGTTGATCGAAAAGTTTGGGGGATCTAAGAGTGTGGCAACCCAGTAGTCATGATTACTTCGAATTCTGACAATATGAGGGTCATGCTGCAGGTAGTGCAGCAAGAAGGCACTTATGTGTATTGCGCATCTCGGAGCCCCAAAATTATTTTCCGGGCTAGATGCAGCTAAAAATTATTTTTAATTTTAAATCTGGTGAAGCTTATTATAGATGGCCTAATAGGATCAGTGCTGCACACTGCTACAAAGCCCAAATTATTTTCCAGTCAAGATACAGATAAACATGATTAGTAATTTGAAAGCTTAAAACGGTTGGTAGGGTGATTTTAACCAATCATCAAGCTTTTACTCTCCCCAGGATGACACAGGGGTAGAAAAGTCGTTTCGGATCCATGATTTGTTCATCTTTATGAACGTGAGTCTGTCTACATTATCAGTGGAGAGCCGCGTGCGCTTATCTGTCAGCACACCACCAGCAGCGCTGAACACACGTTCAGACAGAACGCTGGCTGCGGGGCATGACAAGATCTCCAAGGCGTAAGTGGCTAGCTCCGGCCATTTATCCAGATTGGAAGCCCAAAAAGAGCAAGGGTCCAGTGACACAGTCGTGGCTTCAATGTTTACTTGGAGATACTCCTGTACCATCGTCTCTAGGCGTTGACTATGTGTCAGACTTCTTGTCTCCTGTGGCCTTGCAAAGGATGGGCTAAAAAAGTGGTGAAATGATTCCGCAAAATTGATGTTACCAGCAGATACTGTGGTTCTGTTACGGTTTGAGTGCTGAACACTTGACGGTCCCACGGTTGGCAAGTTGGAACTGTGAGATTCACTACGTGCACCACTGGTATTTTGTGGAAAAGCACATGTAAGATTCTGCAACAGTCTCTGCTGATACTCCTGCATGCGTGCATCCCTTTCTATGGCAGGAATAATTTCTGCAAATTTACTTTTGTACCGGGGATCTAACAGTGTGGCAACCCAGTAGTCAGGATTATTTCTAATTCTCACAATTCGAGGGTCATGTTGCAGGTAGTGCAGCAAGAAGGCACTCATGTGTGTTGCGCATCCAGGAGCACCAAGTCCCTGTTGTGTTGGTGGCGAGGTAGCAATCATGCTTCCTTCCTCTGTCCTCTCCCCCCAACCTCGCACAACAGAAATGTGATCAAGGTCTCCCTCATCTGATGAGTCTTCCATCAGTTCGTCCTCCACTTCTTCCTGGGCTCCTGCACCTTCCTCACTAGTTTGGCTGCTACCATGCGCCCTGGTAAAATCATCTTCCCCACCCTCACATGCCTGCCGCCTTGGTGCTGCCGACCGTCTGGACCTTGCAGATGTTAGCCCTTCCGCATACAACTCCTCCTCCTCTACTTCCTCCACCTCCTCTTGTGCCACCACCTGACTCCGAATTCTGTTTAACATGTGCTCCAGCATGTAAATCACCGGAATAGTCATGCTGATAATGGCATCGTCAGCACTAAACATCTTCGTCGCCATTTCAAAACTGTGCAGAAGGGTGCATAGGTCCCTGATCTGAGACCACTCCTCCAGCGTGATTTGCCCCACCTCTGAATCTCGTTGGCCCAGGCTATACGTCAGAACGTATTGCACCAGGGCTTGTCGGTGCTGCCACAGTCGCTGCAACATGTGCAGAGTTGAATTCCACCGGGTAGGCACATCGCATTTTAGCCGGTGAAGTGGCAGGCCCAACGACTTCTGTAGAGATGTAAGTCGCTGAGCTGCGGGATGCGAACGGCGGAAGTGAGCACACAGCGACCGTGCCCTCTGCAGAAGGCCATCTAGTCTGGGATAGTGGGCTAAAAATTGCTGGACAACCAGGTTCAACACGTGAGCCATACAAGGCACGTGTGTGACATTGCCCCGGCGAAGGGCCGCACCCAGGTTTGCAGCATTGTCGCACATGGCCTTCCCTGGTTTCAGGTCCAGTGGAGACAACCATTCATGAAATTGGTTCTCCAGAGCTGACCACAACTCCTCAGCTGTGTGACTCACATTTCCCAGACATTTCAATGTAAAAACCGTCTGATGACGTTGAGCCCTACTGCCAGCATAGTAAGGAGGTGTGCAGGATCCCTTCTGCGCAGTTAGAAAGCTTGTGGCATGACCAGACAGCCTTTGGGTGCAGGTGGAAGACCGAGAGGAGGTTGAGGAGGCAGAAGCAGTGGAGGAAAAATGACATAAAGAGGATTGACGCACAACTCGTGGGGACGGCAAGACTTGGACAGCAGCCCCTTGTCCTGCTGTCACCATAGTTACCCAGTGCCCAGTCAGCGACATGCAACGCCCCTGTCCATGCCTACTCGTCCAAGTGTCTGTGGTGAAATGCACCCTGTCACACACAGAGTTTCTCAAAGAAGCGGTGATGTTGTGTGCGACATGCTGGTGGAGCGCAGGCACACCTTTCTTTGAGAAGTAGTGCCGACTGGGCATCTGGTACTGGGGCACTGCGACGGACATAAGGTCTCGAAAATCCTCTGTGTCCACCAGGCGGAAAGGCAGCATTTCTGTAGCCAAGAGCTTGCAGATGGTGAAATTCAACCTCTTAGCTTTCTCATGGCTAGGAGGAAATGGTCTTTTACTTGTCCACATCTGAGGGACCGAGGGCTGGCTATTGTGCTTAGACGGGGTTGATAAGGGTGTCCCCGGCAAACTGCCGGTCTGTGAGGAAGATGCAGGCGGACATGTTAGGTTGCCTTGATCCAAAGGTGGTGCTATCGATGTCGGACAGCGCTCAAGACCAGCTGGTGTTACCACCTCCAAAGAAAATGATGACCTGCCAATCACGCTGGCTGTTGCGGGTAAAGAGGTGGCAGGTCTGCGCCCCAAAACAGGTGTGACTGCTGTCCCCCCAGTCACAGAGGATGAAGAGGCCGCGGATGCACAAGATATGGCAGACGGTGGTTGGCCCGGCCGGCTAGACCGCATTGTAGCACACTGAGCTTCCCACTGCAACTTATGCTTCATGTCCATGTGCCGGTTCATGCATGAAGTACTCAAACTATGTATTTTTTGGCCTCTACTTAGCTTTTGCTGACAAATGTTACAGATAACACGAGTTGGGTCATCTTTATCGATCTGAAAAAATGCCCAGGCTATGCAAGGCTTAGCACCCATGCGACCTGAAGAGCCACCACGACTTGTGGTGAGAGGCAGAGTTGTGTTTGAGGATGCAGTTGTTGACGTGCTTCCAGTACTACGTCTCTGTCCAGGAAGGCGCAACCTGACCTCGTCGTCACTAGCATCTTCCTCCACCTCCTCTGCTGACCTCATCTCTTGGCTGACTGTGGGTTGACAGTAAGTGGGATCTCCGACCTCATCATCATCACCCTGTGCGTTATCACACCCGTCGTCCTCAGAGCCAACCTGTTCCTGCCCTGACAAAAAACTAAAGTTGTCGCTCCAATCAGGTATTTGAGTCTTATCATCGTCTTCCTCATTGTCTCCACCAACAGGAGTTACAGTTTGGGAATGAGGGTCTACATTATGGTCAGAACCTTCTGCGTCTGGTCCTGGATCCGACTCATAAAGATTCTGGGCATCAGTGCAGATCATTTCCTCGTCTGGATTCACAGAAGCGCTGGAGTCGACCTCTGATTCCCAGGCTATAGTATGAGTAAACAGCTCTGCAGACTCAACCATCTGTTCTACCTCATACTCAGACGGGCAGCTGGAGATTTGGGAGCTGTGAGGAAGCAAGTGCGATTTGGGTGACACCTTTGAGGACTGGAGTATTTGTGATGTTGAAGTTGATGTGGAGGAGAGCCCACTTAAAGGAGCACTTGATATCCGTTGAAGCACCTGCTGTTTTTGTGCCTCATCTGGAATTTGTAGCGATTGGCGTGGCCGTAAGAAAGGGATCTTATCACATTGTCCGCTAAAAGAAGTAGACATTTTAGTTTGGCTGGAAGATGGTCTTTCTTCTGCACCTACCCCACGGACACAACCTTTTTTCCCCTTCCCAACACGCCTATTCCCCTTTCCACCAGCAGCAGGCCTTTTTCCACTCATTTTGGTGGTTAACTAATTCACAACTCTGGAGTTGTTTGCACAAAAAAACAATGGATGGTAACCGAGCAGAGCTGAGTGGCCAAACTGTGGTATTAGGCCAAAACTATTGGCTGGGTTAGATGCAGAAAAAAATTATTTTTAATTTGCAACCTGATGGAGGTCAGTATAGATGGACTAATAGACCAAGTCCCACACACTGCTAGAAGCCCAAATATTTTTTCAGAGCTAGATGCAGAAAATTTTTTTATTCAATTTGCAACCTGATGGAGGTCAGTATAGATGGACTAATAGACCAAGTCCCACACACTGCTAGAAGCCCAAATATTTTTTCAGAGCTAGATGCAGAAAAAAATTATTTTTAATTTGCAACCTGATGGAGGTCAGTATAGATGGACTAATAGACCAAGTCCCACACACCGCTAGAAGCCCAAATATTTTTTCAGAGCTAGATGCAGAAAATTTTTTTATTCAATTTGCAACCTGATGGAGGTCAGTATAGATGGACTAATAGACCAAGTCCCACACACTGCTAGAAGCCCAAATATTTTTTCAGAGCTAGATGCAGAAAAAAATTATTTTTAATTTGCAACCTGATGGAGGTCAGTATAGATGGACTAATAGACCAAGTCCCACACACCGCTAGAAGCCCAAATATTTTTTCAGAGCTAGATGCAGAAAAAAATTATTTTTAATTTGCAACCTGATGGAGGTCAGTATAGATGGACTAATAGACCAAGTCCCACACACCGCTAGAAGCCCAAATATTTTTTCAGAGCTAGATGCAGAAAAAAATTATATTCAATTTGCAACCTGCTGAAGGTCAGTATAGAAGGACTAATAGAACAAGTCCCACACACTGCTAGAAGCCCAAATATTTTTTCAGAGCTAAATGAAGAAAAAAATTATTTTTAATTTGCAACCTGATGGAGGTCAGTATAGATGGACTAATAGACCAAGTCCCACACACTGCTAGAAGCCCAAATATTTTTTCAGAGCTAGATGCAGAAAAAAATTATTTTTAATTTGCAACCTGATGGAGGTCAGTATAGATGGACTAATAGACCAAGTCCCACACACTGCTAGAAGCCCAAATATTTTTTCAGAGCTAGATGCAGAAAAAAATTATTTTTAATTTGCAACCTGATGGAGGTCAGTATAGATGGACTAATAGACCAAGTCCCACACACCGCTAGAAGCCCAAATATTTTTTCAGAGCTAGATGCAGAAAAAAATTATATTCAATTTGCAACCTGCTGGACGTCAGTATAGAAGGACTAATAGAACAAGTCCCACACACTGCTAGAAGCCCAAATATTTTTTCAGAGCTAAATGAAGAAAAAAATTATTTTTAATTTGCAACCTGATGGAGGTCAGTATAGATGGACTAATAGACCAAGTCCCACACACCGCTAGAAGCCCAAATATTTTTTCTGAGCTAGATGCAGAAAAAAATTATTTTTAATTTGCAACCTGATGGAGGTCAGTATAGATGGACTAATAGACCAAGTCCCACACACCGCTAGAAGCCCAAATATTTTTTCAGAGCTAGATGCAGAAAATTTTTTTATTCAATTTGCAACCTGATGGAGGTCAGTATAGATGGACTAATAGACCAAGTCCCACACACTGCTAGAAGCCCAAATATTTTTTCAGAGCTAGATGCAGAAAAAAATTATTTTGAATTTGCAACCTGATGGAGGTCAGTATAGATGGACTAATAGACCAAGTCCCACACACTGCTAGAAGCCCAAATATTTTTTCAGAGCTAGATGCAGAAAAAAATTATTTTTAATTTGCAACCTGATGGAGGTCAGTATAGATGGACTAATAGACCAAGTCCCACACACCGCTAGAAGCCCAAATATTTTTTCAGAGCTAGATGCAGAAAAAAATTATATTCAATTTGCAACCTGCTGGACGTCAGTATAGAAGGACTAATAGAACAAGTCCCACACACTGCTAGAAGCCCAAATATTTTTTCAGAGCTAAATGAAGAAAAAAATTATTTTTAATTTGCAACCTGATGGAGGTCAGTATAGATGGACTAATAGACCAAGTCCCACACACCGCTAGAAGCCCAAATATTTTTTCTGAGCTAGATGCAGAAAAAAATTATTTTTAATTTGCAACCTGATGGAGGTCAGTATAGATGGACTAATAGACCAAGTCCCACACACCGCTAGAAGCCCAAATATTTTTTCAGAGCTAGATGTAGAAAAATTTTTTATTCAATTTGCAACCTGATGGAGGTCAGTATAGATGGACTAATAGACCAAGTCCCACACACTGCTAGAAGCCCAAATATTTTTTCAGAGCTAGATGCAGAAAAAAATTATTTTGAATTTGCAACCTGATGGAGGTCAGTATAGATGGACTAATAGACCAAGTCCCACACACTGCTAGAAGCCCAAATATTTTTTCAGAGCTAGATGCAGAAAAAAATTATTTTTAATTTGCAACCTGATGGAGGTCAGTATAGATGGACTAATAGACCAAGTCCCACACACTGCTAGAAGCCCAAATATTTTTTCAGAGCTAGATGCAGAAAAAAATTATTTTTAATTTGCAACCTGATGGAGGTCAGTATAGATGGACTAATAGACCAAGTCCCACACACTGCTAGAAGCCCAAATATTTTTTCAGAGCTAGATGCAGAAAAAAATTATATTCAGTTTGCAACCTGATGGAGGTCAGTATAGATGGACTAATAGAATGATGCTATGCCCAAAAGGTTTTACTTCACTAGGTGCAGTAAAAAAATTGGTATTCTATACACAGGTGGTATATCTTACAACACAGATAGGCTACTCCACTGACTAACACACTCTGCAATAGGCCAAAAAGGATTAGCTTTGCTAGATTCAGCCAAATGCTGTGAAAAAAACTTGCACAGCACTGGCACAGACCTGCCTGGCAAAAACTGATAGGAACTGATGTAACCTAGTCCTGAAAAGGACTCCAATTACAATTAGTCTTTACTCCCACAATCTATCTATTTAAGAGCACAGACCTGCCTGATAAAAGTCGTAGGAAATGCTGTAACCTAGTCCTTAAAAGGACTGCAATCACAACTATTCCCTACTCCCAAGCTATCTGTATATTTGTGCGAAAATTGGCTTGAAATTAACAAGGTATAGCGCACACAGCAACAGCGGTGCCGTCTAACACGCAGCTGCAGCAGTGAGAAAATGGTGGCGACGGGGAAAATGGCTTGGTCTTATAGGGCAAGGACATGTGACATACACTGCCAATCACACATGCCCTTGCTTGTGTGAAAAAAAGCACTTCGCTCCGTGTGTGCGCTGCTGATAGGCTGACAGATTGCACCTCCCCACTGCAAATGCGGGAAAGAGAAAAAAAAATGGAGATCTTCATTGTTCCTGCAGAGATCCATCCCCTGCCCCTCCCCCCGCCCCGCTGTACACTCAAACTGCGTATTAACATTAATTTTCATCATTACTGAGAAAAAATCCAGTTATGATTTTGGTGCACGAACAGTTATCGAACATAACCTCGAACAGCCGAATTTTTCTCAAATTGTTCGTGTTCGCCGACCGGCTCGAACACCGCCCAAAACAGCTCGAATTTGAGATTGGCGAACAGTTCGAGTAGAACAACGCTCATCTCTACTTAATACCTCTGACCACGTTGTTGACAGCAGTGACCTGGGGGGCAGTAATGCTTCCTGGGGCGATCCCCATGCTGTCCCCATGCCATTTGAGCACTGTCACTATCGTTTTGGGCACTTATTAGGCTTTTAAAAGACTGCCGGGGGTGCCGCGCCAAAAATGCTCGGGTCTGCCATACACTAACATTGGGCTCGTTGCTCGGGTCGAGCACGTGAGTATCACGGCGAGCTCGGCCCGAGCTTCGAGCACCCGAGCATTTTAGTGATCGCTCAACACTAGTCTCTGCATCTTTCAAAAAAAACATGATTGTTCTGCAGGACAAGGCTCCAGCTCAGCATCAAAGTCTCCACTGCTCGGCTGCCAGGAAAGGCCTTAAAGAGGAAAAAATATGGACACGGACCTAAGCCCTGATGAGAAATTGTGGGCCTTTCTTAAATTGGGGATTTACGGTGAAGGAAAATAAACACTTTTCTGAATGGTGTCTGGGGCTGTGGTTGGTGTTGCCCAAAAAGTTCTTTGTCAACATATGAAGAAACTGACAGACTCCATGGATGGAGCTTATGGATGTTATTGAAAAAATGGATGACTATATTATTATATTGGTCACTGATATTTTTTTTAAATGTCAGAAATGTATTTTTAGACATTATGAGCTGTTCGGTTATTTTTCTCACTTTAACGGATGAAAATAAATAATTGAGATGGGAAAATTTATGTTTTTCATTTAGTTGCCCAATAATTCTGCACACAGAGATATTCTCCTAAGAAAGACAAAACCTCACTTTTACTTTTTTCAAAAATATTCAGGGTTCAGGTCTATTAACCTTTGGGATTGACAGATAGCACTGGAGAAGTTCAATAATAAAATGAATCATCAAAAATACAAATTGTGCACAAAGTATATATATATACACATCAGCAAAACATTGGTTCGATATCCTCCTAATTTGATATCTATCTATTTCATATCTATATTTATCTATGTATCCATCTATCTATCTCATCTATCTACTTATCTGTCACTGTGACATCACGATACATTCTATGTCACAGTGATGTGATGACATCATCACATTCTATATCCCAGTGTTACAGCCCAGGGGAAATCACTGCCTCACAGACTTACAGGGGTGAGGGAGTACCTTTTGTTTTTCGTGACAAACGAAAGCAAAAATTTATTCTAAAATGGATAAAGAGAGAAGACGAGCCCAAAGAGATCGGGTTCTGAGAGAGAGGAGAGGAATAAATGAAGAGCAGGTATTGTTGTTCGCTTTAGGGCGAAAAGACATTAATCTACCGGACATGGACACTGACGCCTCAGAAATGGCGTCCAAACGACAAAATCTAGAGAAAATGAGAAAGTCCAAAAGACATGAGAGCCTTACACAGAGAAGGAACATGGAGAACCTCATGGAGTCTGACTCTGCTGCCTCCGCTGAGCTTCAGGGGGCCATTCTTATCTCCTTGAAAAAAATCGGAGATCTGGTCCCTGAAATAAGGAAGAGGAATAAAGAAGCCATCCTCAATAAGCGGAGAAACATCAGAGCAGAGTTAGAGCTGGAGGAAGTTCTCCAAGAAACTCCAAGACAGGTCTCATCCAGATCTGAAAGACAAGACACCCTGAACCTGCAAAGAGCGGCAGCCCAGAAAAGAATGAGGAACAGCAGAGACTGGGTTGTCCAATGCAGGAGGCATCTGACCTATGCCAAACCCATCATTAATGGGAATGGTGCCCTATGGAGATCCCACTCATCAACCAAAACCATCTCCATCCCGGATTTTCTGTTCCATCTGAGTGTTTCTTCACCAGAGAGATCAATGGATATAGATGAACCAGGTAAGAAATAATCTTACTCAGTATAATAAGACTGTGGGTGAGGGGGATTATCCTCCTAATATTAAGTACAGGCCTCAATTATCAATGCTGACTAATGGAAGAACTGTCCTTGTCGCCCGTAGCAACCAGTCACCTTTCAGTGTTCTATAGAATGTTAAGAAATGGAATCTGTGCTGTGAATCGTTGCTATGGGCAACAGGGACATTTTTGCTATTAGACAGTTTTGATAAACGAGAGACCAAATATTAGACATTTCCTGCTCATTTACATAGTTCTGTTTAAAATTATAATATATGCGCTGGCGCTATATCTATTAACCCCTCCTTGACCGGGCAATCTTTCATTTTTCTCCTCCCATCTTCCAAAAGCTATAACTTTTTTCCCTTTGTCTTCCAGTACAGCCACACGTGGGCTTATTTTTTTTTAGTGGGCCGAGTTGTGGTTGTGAACGACACAATTTATTTTGTCATTCAATGTTTTAGAAAACAGGGAAAAAAATCAAAGTGTGGTAAAATTGTGGGGAAAAAAGGGGGATTCTGACATTGTTTTTTTATTGTGTCCATTGTGTGGTCAGAATGACCCCATCAAGTGATTCTCCATGTCAGAGACCATTGTGCTAATGCTGAACATGCAGAGGTTTTCTTTTTACTTAAGTGGTGAAAATTAGAAATTTATTAGAAAAAACATTGATTTGAGTCTCCATATTCTGAGACATTGTAACTTTGTGATTTTGATACCTGGATGGCGCAGTGTAAGGGCTTCTTTATTGTGGAGGAAGCTGTAGCTTTTATTAGATCTTTCTTGGGTAGAAAGGACATGGTGATATCTTTCTATTGCAATTTCTAGATAAATATGGCGCCTCTAAAAAACCCAATTTTGATGTTTCAATTTTTTTCTCATTTTAATATTTACTGTTTGGGATAATTATTTTTATATTTTTGTATATCCCTCTTATACTAACATAGTAATCCCAGTTATGCTTATTTTTCATTTTTTTAATTATTATTATTAATTGGGAAAGTTGTGTGATTCTAATTATATTATGTTTTTCAAATTATTATTTTATTTTTTTATTATTTTTTATTTAATTTTTTAGTCTCTTTAAAAGACATGAACCTGTGATTTTCTGATCGCTTGCACTATATACAGTGATGGAACTGTATCGCTGTATATGGCTTTATTAACGTTGTCATAAGAAATTAAACCAGGCTGGTCTGAACAGGAGGACAAAAGCGAAGCACAAGGTTTTTCAGCAGGCCGATAGTCATTATAACCAATTAACCCCTTGCAATTGTGTCCTGGTAGGGGCTAATGGGTGCTGATGCGCATAAATCGGCAATCACTTCATTTAAATACCGCTGTCAGCATTGAAATGGTTAAACTGCAGTAATCAGCATGTGCTCCAGTTGCTGCTGTTATAGGCAGGTGGCAGCTATGCAATACGGTCGGTATCAGCCTGGTAAAATGCAGGCTCAGCTCCTGAATCCGCTCCATACATTTACCGCACAACATGACAAACATTTCCATTATGTGTTCTCAAAGAGATTAACAAATCTTGTATCATCTCAGCAGGTGGAAGCCTTATGATGCCCTCTGACGTAGGGAACATGCCAGCACAAGACCTTGCTGATGCCAGACCCGTTACTTTAACCCAGAGAGAATTGGTTAACATAGAAAATCCTATTAACTTTCGCCACCTTGAAATCCTCAAAGTTGTTGGAGAGGGAAATTTCGGAAAGGTAAGTGTGAATTTCTCCTCCTCCGTGCTCCCCAATGTATCCTGCACCAGATACACAGGAGGATATACATATTCATTACAGGATGTTAATATGTAATGGTGATTGGGATAAACCAGTGATCCATTATACAGATCCCTATAATAGATGGGATTTTGGTCTGATCGCCTGTGATTTTTCTCCAGGTCCTCTTGGCATCAGATATGTTCAGCGGAGAACTGCTGGCTATTAAAGCCATAGACAGGAATTATTGTGATGAAGCCACAATCTCTAAAGAGTTAAAGGTCCTGAGTATGGCCACCGACTGCCGCTTCATAACATCTCTGCGGGGGTTTATGGAGGTACCAACAGAATATATAATAGCCATGGAGTATATTGCCGGAGGAGATCTGTCTGTCCACATGGCAAAATCAATGAAATTTGATATGGAAACATCAAGGTAAATGTCTTAGACGGAATCATAATATTCTACTGCCCATACATTGTGGTCCTAGAGTGTATGTAACCACTGATCCATCCTCTACTTTCTACTCCACAGACTCTTTGCGGCAGAAATGGTTTGCGGACTCCAGTTCCTCCATGAACACGGCGTGATACATTGGTAATCAGTTCATCTTCATAAATCTCTGTTGTCTCCTTACATATCTATTGTAGAAAGTTCTGTTCATGAATTATCCTCACAATCATGTCTGATCATTTTTCCCTGCAGTGACCTGAAGCCTCAGAACATCCTCATCCATGACACCGGACACATAAAGATCGCGGACTTTGGCTTATCAGCCGTGAATGTGGTCGATGAGGTCCTATTGGAGGATACTGTTGGCACGAATGGTTACATCGCACCGGAGGTAAGGAACATCCCTGTGTGATTGATGCCGATAGTAGGACTGAGTATTAATCTGAGGATCCTGCTCATATCTAATCACAGACGGGTCCTCAGGGCCTCTGTGTGTAAATCCCCTCCCCGATATAGTAATCTCCTATCTTATGTTCCCACAGATAATGGATGAAGAAAGCTTCAATCATAAGGCAGATTCCTTTTCATTTGGTGTCATCCTGTACATGATGATTGTGGGGAAAAAGCCGTTCTATAGCAGTGGTTTGCTGGATCAATACCACTGGTCTCTGCAGGTGGACGTCCCAGATTTTCCAGACTGGATGCCCAGCGATGCACTTGACATCTTAGAAGGCGTAAGTAGGATCAGAAGAAGAAGGATGATGAGGGACTATAAAGAAAGCTAGAAGATAAGATGCGGACAGTCCATGGACATTGTGTAATAACGTATCAATAATAATATATAATATAATGATTAATGGTCTCTCTCATTTTCCAGCTTCTCTGCAAAACTCCATCTGCCCGGTATGCTATATCATCCTTCATCCGAGAGCGCCCATTCTTCCTCTCCATAAACTGGAGCGACGTGGAGTCCGGCGAAGCCGACCCACCATTCAAATTTGATGAAAATGTAAGTATAGCACATAGGGACATCCATAGTGTTATCTCTGCCCAGTAACACACATACCCACTATACACCTTATCATTATATCCCCCAGTATACATTATATATGTGAGGAGACGATTCTCAGACATGTATATTTATCATCTTAAGATGGAGAAAAGCGGCACTCACCCCAAAGTGGCACTCACCATTACTTCTTTATTAATCTGCTGTAAAACATATCGGCAGGGAGAGAATGCCGCTTTTCTCTCTTTTTGACTGCAATTGCTTCCCAGTCTGGGGTGTATTTAGCTGAGCTCCCGTGTGGTTCATGAACCCTTTTTTAAATGTGCAACCTTCAACATTGTAATCTCCTCCCAGACTTTATGATAGTGCAGAATCGCTTCACTTTCTTTATTGTGAATATATTTCTCTTCTTACAGGAGGATTAGGCTGATATAAATCAGCCCCATTCCAGTAACATCTAGGAATGAAGCTTTCCATTACTCGGAAGAGACAACTAAACTGGACTTTCTCATTTACCGGACTTTGACAAACCTACCGAGCTTCCACCACATAACAGCCACGTAGATTCGAGCACCAAACATCCAGGGATTTAGTCCGATCGCCATATTTGGGGTCAGGAAGGAATTTTTTTCCCCTGATATGAGGATTATACAACAACTAGTCCTCAGGGTTATTTTTCGCCTTCCTCTGGATCAACATAGCAAGTAATTAAAGGCTGAAATTGAAGGACTTCTTTCAGCCATACTTGCTATGTTACCATCTGAACGACTCATCTACAATGTGGTGGTAAGAAGACGACTACCGAATATGGACAAAGAGAAGGCAGTGGCTGCTTCTTCTCCACCGGATATGGACAGAGAGAAGGCAGCGGCTGCTCCTTCTCCACCAGATATGGAAAAAAAGAAGGCAGTGGCTGCTCCTTCTCCACCGGATATGGACAGAGAGAAGGCAGCGGCTGCTCCTTCTCCACCAGATGTGGAAAAAAAGAAGGCAGCGGCTGCTCCTTCTTAAAATTGGCCAAGTAAAGAGAGGTGGAAGCGGCTGCTCCTTCTCACACTTGGCCATGTAGCGACAGAAGGATGCGGCTGCTCCTTCTACTACCAGGCCATGGACAGACAGAAGGTAGCGGCTGCTCCTTCTACTACCTAGCCATGGTCAGACAGAAGGCCATATGGTTGATCGCGGTGCTCTAGGAATCCAGGAAAACTCCAACTTCACAGATCACACGTCACACATTCCTGCTCTTCTCCTCTCCGTCATGTGTGATCCAGACCTGGATGTCCAAAAACAGCTCAAGTGCAACCAAAGGCCTGAAGAGCGGAATCATCATCTGCTCCTTTCTATAGAAAGTGACTGTATCTACAGACTTTCTTTTTTCATCTTTGCATATAATTAACAACTTATATGCACAAATAAATATATTGAACATCTATGTTGATTCTGGTTAGATTCTTCTCATATACAGAACTGCTTTTTGGTATTTTTATTAATATCATGATGACCTAATGTAATTGTGGATGGGTTGAATATCTCACAAACATTTCTGCATAGAGTAAAATATTTACGTTTTAAAAAAGAGATGAGAGAATTTAATCTTCTCAAACTGTAAAAGAATCCTCACTCACTAAAATGTGTATTATTTTGTAATTCACTTCTGTGCAGATACAGCCGGCCTCTATTTTACTACACTGTAAAGAATCATCAAAAGGTTAAAAATAAAAATTTAAAAAATATACTTATCTTACTGCTCCCCCAGAAGCATTACTTCTGGAGAAGTAGAAGGGCAAGTCGCCTCAAGCCCCTCACTCCGAGGGGCCCACCCAAAGCTTAACAATATCGGTGTGGGCGTAAAGCTGATACAGAAAGACTTGATACAGAATGCCAGGGTGACACACTAAAGACCCCCATAGCAGGGATAAGGGGGATAGAGCGACATGATGAAGTCATCACTCTGTGACTCTGATGTCCCGTGCGTGCCTCTGCATGATGATATCACCATGTTGGTCTACCTGTGACTAGCTACTGTCTGCCGGCGGACTCACTAGGATTCAGTGTTAGGTAAGTATATTATGTTTATGGGTTTTTTATTAATACTTATAATTGGACTGACTGTGGTGGCATCATACAGTGTGGGGACTAGTGTGGAGTATCATACAATATGGGGGGCATTATACTGTGGACAGTAAGCTGTGGGGGGAACATATGGTATGAGAGCTTTATATTGTGTGAGGACTCATGTGGTGGTATCATACAGTGTGGGAACTAATGTGGGGGCCATCATACAATGCCATCATACAAGACCATAATAACTGGGGGGTGTATAATATAATTTAGGGACTAATGTGGGGGCCATCATACAATGTTGGGTGCATCATACTGTTTATAAAAGGCTGTGGGTTCTGTTATACAGTTGGGGACTACTGAGGGGGTATCATACAATGTGTGTGCTACTGTGGGGGCCATCATACAATGTTTTGTTCATCATACTGTTTATAGGAAGCTGTACGGGCGATCATATACTGTGGGGACTACTGAAGGATATCATGCAACGTGGGGGCTACTGTGCGGGCCAATGTTGGGGGCATTATATTGTGTACAATAAGCTGTTGGGGGATAATATAGTATGGGTGGCTTTATACTATGTGAGGACTGCTGAAGGGGCCATCATACAATGTTGGGTTCATCATACTGTCTATAGAAAGCTGTTGGGACTATTGTGAAGACACGGGGTCTTCCATGGGCATAATACTAATAGGAAAACACAGGGTTAGGGTTAAACAGTGTAGCAATACTTAATTGAACCAAGTGAACAGGTGATTCCAACCTTTATATCTCCGGGTTTATCCATGGGTTCCAGGTGACCGGATGGTCCCAACATGGCTAACAAAAACATATATAGTATATAATGGGCCCCATTATTGCTCCATACAGTATATACTGGGCCCCATTTATTGCTCCATACACTATAATGGCCCCATATAGTATATAATAGGCCCCATATATTGCTCTATGCAGTATAAAGGCCCCATATAGTATATAATAGGTTCCTTATATTGCTCCATACAGTATATAATGGGCCCCATATATTGCTCCATACAGTATATATGTGGCACCACAGGGGTCTGGTTGCCACAGTAATAGAAATATCATGTCTGAGAGCAAGTGGGAGGTTTCTCTGGTCAGGAGCCCTGAGCATGCAACACTGCCCGCCCAGACCTGGGAGGGGAGGAATCTTCCCTTATAAACTGGGTCTGGGGCGGGATTAGGGGAGTCAGAGCCTGAAGAGGGAAAGTAAGAACCAGGAGCTCTGTAGGAACAGTAGCTGAATACCAGGGGCTGGAGCTGTGCAGAGTTCGCCCTGGTTGAAGACACTAATACCGGACATGGAGTCCGAGGCTGTGGGGACATCCAGGTCCAGCAGCAGAATCCAACCGGCAGGGGATTCCATGTCCTCTGGCCATAGAACCCGGAGGCACAGTCACAAGCAAGGGACCAGCAACGCCATTGTGAAGCGGAGGCTAACAGAAGGCCCCAAGTCACCGGCCATACGGGTGAGCACCACACGGTATACTCAGGGACGTGGGCTACTTCTACCCGCATAGAGCAAGGTAGCCAGGAAAGAGTGCAGATAGACGGGGAGGCCTACAACTCCACCTGGCCAGGGGGAGATCCTGCTTGCTCACAGACTGACCAGGCCCCTACTGCTAACCAGTACTCCCGGGAGGGTCTGCTTTATACCATCAGTAAAGACCCTGAACTGCACCACACATCTCTGTGTTTCATCGCCGCACCAGCACCATCAGTACTGGGACGCTCACACCATCACTCCCATCATCTCTCACATTAGCTGCCCTGAGGCAATACTTCTCCCGTGGGCAGTTATCCCATACTCGGCTGCGCAAACAACATCAGCCTCAGCGGTCTGCAGCGCAGCGGCGGTCCCCACTGACCGCAATCCACTGGTGGCGTAGTCGGACATTGTTATTACCTAAGACTGCCACTGGTTTGACCACCCTGGGCACGGACCGGGTCACCGCCACACTGAGACTACAACCCCCAGCGATCCGGCTCCGGGTATCCCCTGCACAACACTGGCCCAGGGGGCGCGTCATATACTGGGTCCTCTAAATTGCTCCAAACAATATTAAGGCCCCATGTAGTATATAATGGGCCAAATGTATTGCTCCATACAGTATATACTGGGCCCCATAAATTGTTCCATACAGTATAATTGCCCCATATAGTATATAATGGGCTCCATGTATTGCTCTATACTGTATATACTGGGCCCCATAAATTGTTCCATACAGTATAATATCTCCATATAGTATATAATGGGCCCCATATATTGCTCCATATAGTATAATGGCCCCATATATTGTATAATTGGCCCCATATATTGATTCACAGTATAATCGCCCTATATAGTATATAATGGGCCCCATATATTACTTCATAAAGTATAATGGCCCCATATAGTATATAATAAGCCCCACATATTGCTCCATACAGTATAATGGCCTCATACAGTATATGACAGGCCCCATATATTGCTCCATACAGTATATACTGGACCCCATATAATGCTCCATACAGTATAATGGCAACATATATTATATAATGGGCACAATATATTGCTCCATACAGTATATACTGGGCCCATATATTGCCCCATACAGTATAATGGCCCCATATATTATATAATGGGCCCAATATATTGCTCCATACAGTATATACTGGGCCCTAGATACTGCTCCATACAGTATAATGGCCACATATAGTATATAATAGGCCCCATATATTGCTCCATAAAGTGTAATGGCCACATATAGTATATATGGGCCCCATATATTGCTCCATACAGTATATACTGGGCCCCATATATTGCTGCAAAGTATAATGGCCCCATATAATATATAAAGGGCCACATTTTTTGCTCCATACTATATATACTGGGCCCCATATATGGCTCCATACAGTATATACTGGGCCCCATAAATTGATCCATACAGTATAATGGTCACATATAGTGTATGATGTGCCCAATATATTGCTCCATACAGTATATACTGGGCCCCATATAATGCTGCACAGTATAATTGCCCCATATAGTATATAATGGGCTCCATAAATTGCTCAATACAGTATAATGGCCCCATATATTATATAATGGGCCCAATATATTGCTCCATACAGTATATACTGGGCCCTAGATAATGCTCCATACAGTATAATGGCCACATATAGTATATAATGAGCCCATATATTGCTCCATACAGTATATACTGAGCCCCATATATTGCTGCAAAGTATAATGGCCCCATATAATATATAATGGGCCACATTTTTTGCTCCATACTGTATATACTGGGCCACATAGAGTATATACTGGGCCCCATGAATTGATCCATACAGTATAAGGGTCACATATAGTATATGATGTGCCCCATATATTTCTCCATACAGTATATACTGGGCCCCATATACTGCTGCAGGGTATAATTGCCCCATATAGTATATAATGGGCTCCATAAATTGCTCCATACAGTAAAATGGCCCCATATAATATATAATGAGCCTCATATATTGCTCCATACTATATAATGGCCCCATATAGTGCTCCATACAGTATAATGACCACATATAGTGCTCCATACAGTATAATGGGCCCCATATATTGCTCCATGCAGTATATACTGGGCCCCATAAATTGTTCCATACACTATAATTGCCACGTAAAGTATTATATAATGGGCCCCATATATGGCTCCATACAGTATATACTGGGCGCCATATATTGCTCCATACACTATAATGACCCCATATATTATATAATGGGCCCCATATATTGCTCCATATAGTATATAATGGACCCCATAAATTGATCCATACAGTATAATGGCCCCATATAGTATATAATGGGCCCTATGTATTGCTCCATACAGTATAATGGCCCCATATAGTATATAATGGGCCCCATATATTGCTCCATGCAGTATACAATGGGCCACATATTGCTCCATACAGTATAATGACCACATATAGTATATAATGGGCCCCATATATTGATCCACAGTATAATGGCCCCATGTAGTATATAATGGGCCTCACACATTGCTTCCTACAGTATAATGGCCCAAAATAGTATATAATATGCCCCATATATAGCTCCATACAGTATATAATGGGCCCCATATATTGCTCCATACTGTATATACTGGGCTCCATACAGTATATACTGAGCCCCATATATTGCTTCACAGTATAATGGCCCCTTATAATATATAAAGAGAAACTTTTTTGTTCCATACTGTATATAATGGGCCTAATATATTACTCCATACAGTATAATGGTCACATATAGTATATAATGGGACCCATATATTGCTGCACAGTATAATGGCCCCATTTAGTATAAAATGGGCTCCATAAATTGATAAATACAGTATAATGGCCCCATATAATACATAATGGGCCCCAGATATTGCTTCATACAGCATAATGGCTCCATACAGTATATACTGAGCCCCATATGTTGCTCCATACAGTATAATGGCCCCATATAGTATATAATAGGCCCCATATATTGCTCTATACTGTATATAATGGGCCCAATATATTGCTCCATACAGTATAATGGTCACATATAGTATATAATGGGCCCCATATAATGCTGCACAGTATAATGGCCCCATATAGTATAAAATGGGCTCCATAAATTGCTAAATACGGTATAATGGCTCCATATAATATATAATGGGCCCCATATATTGCTCCATACAGCATAATGGCCCCATATAGAGCTCCATACAGTAAAATGACCACATGTAGTATATAATAGGCCCCATATAGTACTCCATCCAGTATAATGGGCCCCATATATTGCTCCATACAGTATATACTGGGCCTGATAAATTGTTCCATACAGTATATACTGGGCCCCATATATTGATCCACAGTATAATGGCCCCATATACTATATAATGGGCCCCATATATTGCTCCATACAGCATAATGGTCCCATATATTATATAATGGGCCCCATATATTGCCTATACAGTATAAACTGGGCCCCATATATTAATCCACAGTATCATGGCCCGATATAGTATATAATGGGCCCCATATATTGCTTCATAAAGTATATTGGCCCCATATAGTATATAATGGTCGACATATATTGCTCCAAACAGTATCATGGCCTCATATAGTATATAATAGGCCCCATATATTGCTCCACACAGTATATAATGGGCCCCATATATTGCTCCATACAGTATATACTGAGCCCCATATATTGCTGCACAGTATAATTTCCCCTTATAATATATAAAGGGCCACATTTTTTCCTCCTACTGTATATATTGGGCCCCATTTATTGCTCCATACAGTACATACTGGGCCCCATATATTGCTGCACAGTATAATGGCCACATATAGTATATAATGGGCCCCATATATTGCTTCATACAGTATAATGGCCAAATATAGTATTTAACGGCCCACATATATTGCTCCATACAGTAAAATGGCCACATATAGTATATGATAGACCCCATATAGCACAAAATAGGCCCGATATATTGCTCCATATAATATAATGGCCGCATATAGTATATAATGTGCCCCATATATTGCTCCATACAGTATATACTGGGCCCCATATATTGCTCCATACAGTATATACTGGGACCCATATATTGCTGCACAGTATAATGGCCCCATATAGTATATAATGGGCTCCATACATTTCTAAATGCTGTATAATGGCCCCATACAATACATAATGGGGCCGATATATTGCTCCATACAGTATAATGACCACATATAGAATATAATAGGCCCCATATATTGCTCCATACAGTATAATGGCACCATATAGTATATAATAAGCCCTATATATTGCTCCATACAGTATAATTGGCCCTGGGTAGTGCTCCATATAGCATAATGGCCCCATATAGTGCTCCATACAGTATAATGACCACATATAGTATATAATCGGCCCCATATAGTGCTCCATACAGTATAATGGGCCCCATATATTGCTCCATACAGTATATACTGGGCCCCATATATTGATCCACAGTATAATGGCCCCATATAGTATATAATGGGCCCCATGAATTAATCCATACAGTATATAATGGGCCCCATATATTGGTCCATACAGTATAACGGCCACATATAGTATATAATAGGCCCCATATATTGCTCCATACAGTATAATGGCCCCATATATTATATGATGGGCCCCATATATTGCTCCATACAGTATAATGGCACCACATATTATATAATGGGCCCCATATATTGCTCCATACAGTATATACTGGGCCCCAAATGTTGCTACACAGTATAATGGCCCCATATATTATATAAAAGGCCCCATATTTTGCTCCATACTGTATATACTGGGCCCCATATATTTCTCCATACAGTATATACTTGGCCCCATAAATTGATCCATACAGTATAATGGTCACATATAGTATATGATGTGCCCCATATATTGCTCCATAAAGTATATACTGGGCCCCATATACTGCTGCACAGTATAGTTGCCCCATGGGGTGTGCACGCGTCTTCTTGTGCAAAGTGGCTTCGGAGAGAAGTGGCAGTTATTTCAGAGGCCATGACTAACATTCGTCTTCTTCTTCTCTTCCCACAGGTATATGCTCTGCATAATTCCCCTGCTCCTATGTATGCTGTCTGCTAATGCTCTGCTGGACCCGTCTCTCTGGTATATGCTCTGCATAATTCCCCTGCTCCTATGTATGCTGTCTGCTAATGCTCTGCTGGACCCGTCTCTCTGGTATATGCTCTGCATAATTCCCCTGCTCCTATGTATGCTGTCTGCTAATGCTCTGCTGGACCCGTCTCTCTGGTATATGCTCTGCATAATTCCCCTGCTCCTATGTATGCTGTCTGCTAATGCTCTGCTGGACCCGTCTCTCTGGTATATGCTCTGCATAATTCCCCTGCTCCTATGTATGCTGTCTGCTAATGCTCTGCTGGACCCGTCTCTCTGGTATATGCTCTGCATAATTCCCCTGCTCCTATGTATGCTGTCTGCTAATGCTCTGCTGGACCCGTCTCTCTGGTATATGCTCTGCATAATTCCCCTGCTTCATCTGTCCCACTCCAATCAATATTCACATATGTTTCTTCTTTCCCCACTATATACCTTATCTGATTTTTAGAGGTGTTAAACTGCAGAGACTTGTGTCCTGGCTCTGTCTTTGATCACCCAGCCATCTCCTGTTCAAATGACCAGCTGTTAATTTATCCACAAGCCGTTCCCACAATGCCCTACACCTGATATAGTTTAATGTGGCCTATATATTTAGACTCTCTGTAAGGGGTGCACGCGTGCTGGGGTGTGCACGCGTCTTCTTGTGCAAAGTGGCTTCGGAGAGAAGTGGCAGTTATTTCAGAGGCCATGACTAACATTCGTCTTCTTCTTCTCTTCCCACAGGTATATGCTCTGCATAATTCCCCTGCTCCTATGTATGCTGTCTGCTAATGCTCTGCTGGACCCGTCTCTCTGGTATATGCTCTGCATAATTCCCCTGCTCCTATGTATGCTGTCTGCTAATGCTCTGCTGGACCCGTCTCTCTGGTATATGCTCTGCATAATTCCCCTGCTTCATCTGTCCCACTCCAATCAATATTCACATATGTTTCTTCTTTCCCCACTATATATACCTTATCTGATTTTTAGAGGTGTTAAACTGCAGAGACTTGTGTCCTGGCTCTGTCTTTGATCACCCAGCCATCTCCTGTTCAAATGACCAGCTGTTAATTTATCCACAAGCCGTTCCCACAATGCCCTACACCTGATATAGTTTAATGTGGCCTATATATTTAGACTCTCTGTAAGGGGTGCACGCGTGCTGGGGTGTGCACGCGTCTTCTTGTGCAAAGTGGCTTCGGAGAGAAGTGGCAGTTATTTCAGAGGCCATGACTAACATTCGTCTTCTTCTTCTCTTCCCACAGGTATATGCTCTGCATAATTCCCCTGCTCCTATGTATGCTGTCTGCTAATGCTCTGCTGGACCCGTCTCTCTGGTATATGCTCTGCATAATTCCCCTGCTCCTATGTATGCTGTCTGCTAATGCTCTGCTGGACCCGTCTCTCTGGTATATGCTCTGCATAATTCCCCTGCTTCATCTGTCCCACTCCAATCAATATTCACATATGTTTCTTCTTTCCCCACTATATACCTTATCTGATTTTTAGAGGTGTTAAACTGCAGAGACTTGTGTCCTGGCTCTGTCTTTGATCACCCAGCCATCTCCTGTTCAAATGACCAGCTGTTAATTTATCCACAAGCCGTTCCCACAATGCCCTACACCTGATATAGTTTAATGTGGCCTATATATTTAGACTCTCTGTAAGGGGTGCACGCGTGCTGGGGTGTGCACGCGTCTTCTTGTGCAAAGTGGCTTCGGAGAGAAGTGGCAGTTATTTCAGAGGCCATGACTAACATTCGTCTTCTTCTTCTCTTCCCACAGGTATATGCTCTGCATAATTCCCCTGCTCCTATGTATGCTGTCTGCTAATGCTCTGCTGGACCCGTCTCTCTGGTATATGCTCTGCATAATTCCCCTGCTCCTATGTATGCTGTCTGCTAATGCTCTGCTGGACCCGTCTCTCTGGTATATGCTCTGCATAATTCCCCTGCTTCATCTGTCCCACTCCAATCAATATTCACATATGTTTCTTCTTTCCCCACTATATATACCTTATCTGATTTTTAGAGGTGTTAAACTGCAGAGACTTGTGTCCTGGCTCTGTCTTTGATCACCCAGCCATCTCCTGTTCAAATGACCAGCTGTTAATTTATCCACAAGCCGTTCCCACAATGCCCTACACCTGATATAGTTTAATGTGGCCTATATATTTAGACTCTCTGTAAGGGGTGCACGCGTGCTGGGGTGTGCACGCGTCTTCTTGTGCAAAGTGGCTTCGGAGAGAAGTGGCAGTTATTTCAGAGGCCATGACTAACATTCGTCTTCTTCTTCTCTTCCCACAGGTATATGCTCTGCATAATTCCCCTGCTCCTATGTATGCTGTCTGCTAATGCTCTGCTGGACCCGTCTCTCTGGTATATGCTCTGCATAATTCCCCTGCTTCATCTGTCCCACTCCAATCAATATTCACATATGTTTCTTCTTTCCCCACTATATACCTTATCTGATTTTTAGAGGTGTTAAACTGCAGAGACTTGTGTCCTGGCTCTGTCTTTGATCACCCAGCCATCTCCTGTTCAAATGACCAGCTGTTAATTTATCCACAAGCCGTTCCCACAATGCCCTACACCTGATATAGTTTAATGTGGCCTATATATTTAGACTCTCTGTAAGGGGTGCACGCGTGCTGGGGTGTGCACGCGTCTTCTTGTGCAAAGTGGCTTCGGAGAGAAGTGGCAGTTATTTCAGAGGCCATGACTAACATTCGTCTTCTTCTTCTCTTCCCACTGGTATATGCTCTGCATAATTCCCCTGCTCCTATGTATGCTGTCTGCTAATGCTCTGCTGGACCCGTCTCTCTGGTATATGCTCTGCATAATTCCCCTGCTCCTATGTATGCTGTCTGCTAATGCTCTGCTGGACCCGTCTCTCTGGTATATGCTCTGCATAATTCCCCTGCTTCATCTGTCCCACTCCAATCAATATTCACATATGTTTCTTCTTTCCCCACTATATACCTTATCTGATTTTTAGAGGTGTTAAACTGCAGAGACTTGTGTCCTGGCTCTGTCTTTGATCACCCAGCCATCTCCTGTTCAAATGACCAGCTGTTAATTTATCCACAAGCCGTTCCCACAATGCCCTACACCTGATATAGTTTAATGTGGCCTATATATTTAGACTCTCTGTAAGGGGTGCACGCGTGCTGGGGTGTGCACGCGTCTTCTTGTGCAAAGTGGCTTCGGAGAGAAGTGGCAGTTATTTCAGAGGCCATGACTAACATTCGTCTTCTTCTTCTCTTCCCACAGGTATATGCTCTGCATAATTCCCCTGCTCCTATGTATGCTGTCTGCTAATGCTCTGCTGGACCCGTCTCTCTGGTATATGCTCTGCATAATTCCCCTGCTCCTATGTATGCTGTCTGCTAATGCTCTGCTGGACCCGTCTCTCTGGTATATGCTCTGCATAATTCCCCTGCTTCATCTGTCCCACTCCAATCAATATTCACATATGTTTCTTCTTTCCCCACTATATACCTTATCTGATTTTTAGAGGTGTTAAACTGCAGAGACTTGTGTCCTGGCTCTGTCTTTGATCACCCAGCCATCTCCTGTTCAAATGACCAGCTGTTAATTTATCCACAAGCCGTTCCCACAATGCCCTACACCTGATATAGTTTAATGTGGCCTATATATTTAGACTCTCTGTAAGGGGTGCACGCGTGCTGGGGTGTGCACGCGTCTTCTTGTGCAAAGTGGCTTCGGAGAGAAGTGGCAGTTATTTCAGAGGCCATGACTAACATTCGTCTTCTTCTTCTCTTCCCACAGGTATATGCTCTGCATAATTCCCCTGCTCCTATGTATGCTGTCTGCTAATGCTCTGCTGGACCTGTCTCTCTGGTATATGCTCTGCATAATTCCCCTGCTCCTATGTATGCTGTCTGCTAATGCTCTGCTGGACCCGTCTCTCTGGTATATGCTCTGCATAATTCCCCTGCTCCTATGTATGCTGTCTGCTAATGCTCTGCTGGACCCGTCTCTCTGGTATATGCTCTGCATAATTCCCCTGCTTCATCTGTCCCACTCCAATCAATATTCACATATGTTTCTTCTTTCCCCACTATATACCTTATCTGATTTTTAGAGGTGTTAAACTGCAGAGACTTGTGTCCTGGCTCTGTCTTTGATCACCCAGCCATCTCCTGTTCAAATGACCAGCTGTTAATTTATCCACAAGCCGTTCCCACAATGCCCTACACCTGATATAGTTTAATGTGGCCTATATATTTAGACTCTCTGTAAGGGGTGCACGCGTGCTGGGGTGTGCACGCGTCTTCTTGTGCAAAGTGGCTTCGGAGAGAAGTGGCAGTTATTTCAGAGGCCATGACTAACATTCGTCTTCTTCTTCTCTTCCCACTGGTATATGCTCTGCATAATTCCCCTGCTCCTATGTATGCTGTCTGCTAATGCTCTGCTGGACCCGTCTCTCTGGTATATGCTCTGCATAATTCCCCTGCTTCATCTGTCCCACTCCAATCAATATTCACATATGTTTCTTCTTTCCCCACTATATACCTTATCTGATTTTTAGAGGTGTTAAACTGCAGAGACTTGTGTCCTGGCTCTGTCTTTGATCACCCAGCCATCTCCTGTTCAAATGACCAGCTGTTAATTTATCCACAAGCCGTTCCCACAATGCCCTACACCTGATATAGTTTAATGTGGCCTATATATTTAGACTCTCTGTAAGGGGTGCACGCGTGCTGGGGTGTGCACGCGTCTTCTTGTGCAAAGTGGCTTCGGAGAGAAGTGGCAGTTATTTCAGAGGCCATGACTAACATTCGTCTTCTTCTTCTCTTCCCACTGGTATATGCTCTGCATAATTCCCCTGCTCCTATGTATGCTGTCTGCTAATGCTCTGCTGGACCCGTCTCTCTGGTATATGCTCTGCATAATTCCCCTGCTCCTATGTATGCTGTCTGCTAATGCTCTGCTGGACCCGTCTCTCTGGTATATGCTCTGCATAATTCCCCTGCTTCATCTGTCCCACTCCAATCAATATTCACATATGTTTCTTCTTTCCCCACTATATACCTTATCTGATTTTTAGAGGTGTTAAACTGCAGAGACTTGTGTCCTGGCTCTGTCTTTGATCACCCAGCCATCTCCTGTTCAAATGACCAGCTGTTAATTTATCCACAAGCCGTTCCCACAATGCCCTACACCTGATATAGTTTAATGTGGCCTATATATTTAGACTCTCTGTAAGGGGTGCACGCGTGCTGGGGTGTGCACGCGTCTTCTTGTGCAAAGTGGCTTCGGAGAGAAGTGGCAGTTATTTCAGAGGCCATGACTAACATTCGTCTTCTTCTTCTCTTCCCACTGGTATATGCTCTGCATAATTCCCCTGCTCCTATGTATGCTGTCTGCTAATGCTCTGCTGGACCCGTCTCTCTGGTATATGCTCTGCATAATTCCCCTGCTCCTATGTATGCTGTCTGCTAATGCTCTGCTGGACCCGTCTCTCTGGTATATGCTCTGCATAATTCCCCTGCTTCATCTGTCCCACTCCAATCAATATTCACATATGTTTCTTCTTTCCCCACTATATACCTTATCTGATTTTTAGAGGTGTTAAACTGCAGAGACTTGTGTCCTGGCTCTGTCTTTGATCACCCAGCCATCTCCTGTTCAAATGACCAGCTGTTAATTTATCCACAAGCCGTTCCCACAATGCCCTACACCTGATATAGTTTAATGTGGCCTATATATTTAGACTCTCTGTAAGGGGTGCACGCGTGCTGGGGTGTGCACGCGTCTTCTTGTGCAAAGTGGCTTCGGAGAGAAGTGGCAGTTATTTCAGAGGCCATGACTAACATTCGTCTTCTTCTTCTCTTCCCACAGGTATATGCTCTGCATAATTCCCCTGCTCCTATGTATGCTGTCTGCTAATGCTCTGCTGGACCCGTCTCTCTGGTATATGCTCTGCATAATTCCCCTGCTTCATCTGTCCCACTCCAATCAATATTCACATATGTTTCTTCTTTCCCCACTATATACCTTATCTGATTTTTAGAGGTGTTAAACTGCAGAGACTTGTGTCCTGGCTCTGTCTTTGATCACCCAGCCATCTCCTGTTCAAATGACCAGCTGTTAATTTATCCACAAGCCGTTCCCACAATGCCCTACACCTGATATAGTTTAATGTGGCCTATATATTTAGACTCTCTGTAAGGGGTGCACGCGTGCTGGGGTGTGCACGCGTCTTCTTGTGCAAAGTGGCTTCGGAGAGAAGTGGCAGTTATTTCAGAGGCCATGACTAACATTCGTCTTCTTCTTCTCTTCCCACAGGTATATGCTCTGCATAATTCCCCTGCTCCTATGTATGCTGTCTGCTAATGCTCTGCTGGACCCGTCTCTCTGGTATATGCTCTGCATAATTCCCCTGCTTCATCTGTCCCACTCCAATCAATATTCACATATGTTTCTTCTTTCCCCACTATATACCTTATCTGATTTTTAGAGGTGTTAAACTGCAGAGACTTGTGTCCTGGCTCTGTCTTTGATCACCCAGCCATCTCCTGTTCAAATGACCAGCTGTTAATTTATCCACAAGCCGTTCCCACAATGCCCTACACCTGATATAGTTTAATGTGGCCTATATATTTAGACTCTCTGTAAGGGGTGCACGCGTGCTGGGGTGTGCACGCGTCTTCTTGTGCAAAGTGGCTTCGGAGAGAAGTGGCAGTTATTTCAGAGGCCATGACTAACATTCGTCTTCTTCTTCTCTTCCCACTGGTATATGCTCTGCATAATTCCCCTGCTCCTATGTATGCTGTCTGCTAATGCTCTGCTGGACCCGTCTCTCTGGTATATGCTCTGCATAATTCCCCTGCTTCATCTGTCCCACTCCAATCAATATTCACATATGTTTCTTCTTTCCCCACTATATACCTTATCTGATTTTTAGAGGTGTTAAACTGCAGAGACTTGTGTCCTGGCTCTGTCTTTGATCACCCAGCCATCTCCTGTTCAAATGACCAGCTGTTAATTTATCCACAAGCCGTTCCCACAATGCCCTACACCTGATATAGTTTAATGTGGCCTATATATTTAGACTCTCTGTAAGGGGTGCACGCGTGCTGGGGTGTGCACGCGTCTTCTTGTGCAAAGTGGCTTCGGAGAGAAGTGGCAGTTATTTCAGAGGCCATGACTAACATTCGTCTTCTTCTTCTCTTCCCACTGGTATATGCTCTGCATAATTCCCCTGCTCCTATGTATGCTGTCTGCTAATGCTCTGCTGGACCCGTCTCTCTGGTATATGCTCTGCATAATTCCCCTGCTTCATCTGTCCCACTCCAATCAATATTCACATATGTTTCTTCTTTCCCCACTATATACCTTATCTGATTTTTAGAGGTGTTAAACTGCAGAGACTTGTGTCCTGGCTCTGTCTTTGATCACCCAGCCATCTCCTGTTCAAATGACCAGCTGTTAATTTATCCACAAGCCGTTCCCACAATGCCCTACACCTGATATAGTTTAATGTGGCCTATATATTTAGACTCTCTGTAAGGGGTGCACGCGTGCTGGGGTGTGCACGCGTCTTCTTGTGCAAAGTGGCTTCGGAGAGAAGTGGCAGTTATTTCAGAGGCCATGACTAACATTCGTCTTCTTCTTCTCTTCCCACTGGTATATGCTCTGCATAATTCCCCTGCTCCTATGTATGCTGTCTGCTAATGCTCTGCTGGACCCGTCTCTCTGGTATATGCTCTGCATAATTCCCCTGCTTCATCTGTCCCACTCCAATCAATATTCACATATGTTTCTTCTTTCCCCACTATATACCTTATCTGATTTTTAGAGGTGTTAAACTGCAGAGACTTGTGTCCTGGCTCTGTCTTTGATCACCCAGCCATCTCCTGTTCAAATGACCAGCTGTTAATTTATCCACAAGCCGTTCCCACAATGCCCTACACCTGATATAGTTTAATGTGGCCTATATATTTAGACTCTCTGTAAGGGGTGCACGCGTGCTGGGGTGTGCACGCGTCTTCTTGTGCAAAGTGGCTTCGGAGAGAAGTGGCAGTTATTTCAGAGGCCATGACTAACATTCGTCTTCTTCTTCTCTTCCCACTGGTATATGCTCTGCATAATTCCCCTGCTCCTATGTATGCTGTCTGCTAATGCTCTGCTGGACCCGTCTCTCTGGTATATGCTCTGCATAATTCCCCTGCTCCTATGTATGCTGTCTGCTAATGCTCTGCTGGACCCGTCTCTCTGGTATATGCTCTGCATAATTCCCCTGCTTCATCTGTCCCACTCCAATCAATATTCACATATGTTTCTTCTTTCCCCACTATATACCTTATCTGATTTTTAGAGGTGTTAAACTGCAGAGACTTGTGTCCTGGCTCTGTCTTTGATCACCCAGCCATCTCCTGTTCAAATGACCAGCTGTTAATTTATCCACAAGCCGTTCCCACAATGCCCTACACCTGATATAGTTTAATGTGGCCTATATATTTAGACTCTCTGTAAGGGGTGCACGCGTGCTGGGGTGTGCACGCGTCTTCTTGTGCAAAGTGGCTTCGGAGAGAAGTGGCAGTTATTTCAGAGGCCATGACTAACATTCGTCTTCTTCTTCTCTTCCCACTGGTATATGCTCTGCATAATTCCCCTGCTCCTATGTATGCTGTCTGCTAATGCTCTGCTGGACCCGTCTCTCTGGTATATGCTCTGCATAATTCCCCTGCTTCATCTGTCCCACTCCAATCAATATTCACATATGTTTCTTCTTTCCCCACTATATACCTTATCTGATTTTTAGAGGTGTTAAACTGCAGAGACTTGTGTCCTGGCTCTGTCTTTGATCACCCAGCCATCTCCTGTTCAAATGACCAGCTGTTAATTTATCCACAAGCCGTTCCCACAATGCCCTACACCTGATATAGTTTAATGTGGCCTATATATTTAGACTCTCTGTAAGGGGTGCACGCGTGCTGGGGTGTGCACGCGTCTTCTTGTGCAAAGTGGCTTCGGAGAGAAGTGGCAGTTATTTCAGAGGCCATGACTAACATTCGTCTTCTTCTTCTCTTCCCACTGGTATATGCTCTGCATAATTCCCCTGCTCCTATGTATGCTGTCTGCTAATGCTCTGCTGGACCCGTCTCTCTGGTATATGCTCTGCATAATTCCCCTGCTTCATCTGTCCCACTCCAATCAATATTCACATATGTTTCTTCTTTCCCCACTATATACCTTATCTGATTTTTAGAGGTGTTAAACTGCAGAGACTTGTGTCCTGGCTCTGTCTTTGATCACCCAGCCATCTCCTGTTCAAATGACCAGCTGTTAATTTATCCACAAGCCGTTCCCACAATGCCCTACACCTGATATAGTTTAATGTGGCCTATATATTTAGACTCTCTGTAAGGGGTGCACGCGTGCTGGGGTGTGCACGCGTCTTCTTGTGCAAAGTGGCTTCGGAGAGAAGTGGCAGTTATTTCAGAGGCCATGACTAACATTCGTCTTCTTCTTCTCTTCCCACTGGTATATGCTCTGCATAATTCCCCTGCTCCTATGTATGCTGTCTGCTAATGCTCTGCTGGACCCGTCTCTCTGGTATATGCTCTGCATAATTCCCCTGCTTCATCTGTCCCACTCCAATCAATATTCACATATGTTTCTTCTTTCCCCACTATATACCTTATCTGATTTTTAGAGGTGTTAAACTGCAGAGACTTGTGTCCTGGCTCTGTCTTTGATCACCCAGCCATCTCCTGTTCAAATGACCAGCTGTTAATTTATCCACAAGCCGTTCCCACAATGCCCTACACCTGATATAGTTTAATGTGGCCTATATATTTAGACTCTCTGTAAGGGGTGCACGCGTGCTGGGGTGTGCACGCGTCTTCTTGTGCAAAGTGGCTTCGGAGAGAAGTGGCAGTTATTTCAGAGGCCATGACTAACATTCGTCTTCTTCTTCTCTTCCCACTGGTATATGCTCTGCATAATTCCCCTGCTCCTATGTATGCTGTCTGCTAATGCTCTGCTGGACCCGTCTCTCTGGTATATGCTCTGCATAATTCCCCTGCTTCATCTGTCCCACTCCAATCAATATTCACATATGTTTCTTCTTTCCCCACTATATACCTTATCTGATTTTTAGAGGTGTTAAACTGCAGAGACTTGTGTCCTGGCTCTGTCTTTGATCACCCAGCCATCTCCTGTTCAAATGACCAGCTGTTAATTTATCCACAAGCCGTTCCCACAATGCCCTACACCTGATATAGTTTAATGTGGCCTATATATTTAGACTCTCTGTAAGGGGTGCACGCGTGCTGGGGTGTGCACGCGTCTTCTTGTGCAAAGTGGCTTCGGAGAGAAGTGGCAGTTATTTCAGAGGCCATGACTAACATTCGTCTTCTTCTTCTCTTCCCACTGGTATATGCTCTGCATAATTCCCCTGCTCCTATGTATGCTGTCTGCTAATGCTCTGCTGGACCCGTCTCTCTGGTATATGCTCTGCATAATTCCCCTGCTTCATCTGTCCCACTCCAATCAATATTCACATATGTTTCTTCTTTCCCCACTATATACCTTATCTGATTTTTAGAGGTGTTAAACTGCAGAGACTTGTGTCCTGGCTCTGTCTTTGATCACCCAGCCATCTCCTGTTCAAATGACCAGCTGTTAATTTATCCACAAGCCGTTCCCACAATGCCCTACACCTGATATAGTTTAATGTGGCCTATATATTTAGACTCTCTGTAAGGGGTGCACGCGTGCTGGGGTGTGCACGCGTCTTCTTGTGCAAAGTGGCTTCGGAGAGAAGTGGCAGTTATTTCAGAGGCCATGACTAACATTCGTCTTCTTCTTCTCTTCCCACTGGTATATGCTCTGCATAATTCCCCTGCTCCTATGTATGCTGTCTGCTAATGCTCTGCTGGACCCGTCTCTCTGGTATATGCTCTGCATAATTCCCCTGCTCCTATGTATGCTGTCTGCTAATGCTCTGCTGGACCCGTCTCTCTGGTATATGCTCTGCATAATTCCCCTGCTCCTATGTATGCTGTCTGCTAATGCTCTGCTGGACCCGTCTCTCTGGTATATGCTCTGCATAATTCCCCTGCTTCATCTGTCCCACTCCAATCAATATTCACATATGTTTCTTCTTTCCCCACTATATACCTTATCTGATTTTTAGAGGTGTTAAACTGCAGAGACTTGTGTCCTGGCTCTGTCTTTGATCACCCAGCCATCTCCTGTTCAAATGACCAGCTGTTAATTTATCCACAAGCCGTTCCCACAATGCCCTACACCTGATATAGTTTAATGTGGCCTATATATTTAGACTCTCTGTAAGGGGTGCACGCGTGCTGGGGTGTGCACGCGTCTTCTTGTGCAAAGTGGCTTCGGAGAGAAGTGGCAGTTATTTCAGAGGCCATGACTAACATTCGTCTTCTTCTTCTCTTCCCACTGGTATATGCTCTGCATAATTCCCCTGCTCCTATGTATGCTGTCTGCTAATGCTCTGCTGGACCCGTCTCTCTGGTATATGCTCTGCATAATTCCCCTGCTTCATCTGTCCCACTCCAATCAATATTCACATATGTTTCTTCTTTCCCCACTATATACCTTATCTGATTTTTAGAGGTGTTAAACTGCAGAGACTTGTGTCCTGGCTCTGTCTTTGATCACCCAGCCATCTCCTGTTCAAATGACCAGCTGTTAATTTATCCACAAGCCGTTCCCACAATGCCCTACACCTGATATAGTTTAATGTGGCCTATATATTTAGACTCTCTGTAAGGGGTGCACGCGTGCTGGGGTGTGCACGCGTCTTCTTGTGCAAAGTGGCTTCGGAGAGAAGTGGCAGTTATTTCAGAGGCCATGACTAACATTCGTCTTCTTCTTCTCTTCCCACTGGTATATGCTCTGCATAATTCCCCTGCTCCTATGTATGCTGTCTGCTAATGCTCTGCTGGACCCGTCTCTCTGGTATATGCTCTGCATAATTCCCCTGCTTCATCTGTCCCACTCCAATCAATATTCACATATGTTTCTTCTTTCCCCACTATATACCTTATCTGATTTTTAGAGGTGTTAAACTGCAGAGACTTGTGTCCTGGCTCTGTCTTTGATCACCCAGCCATCTCCTGTTCAAATGACCAGCTGTTAATTTATCCACAAGCCGTTCCCACAATGCCCTACACCTGATATAGTTTAATGTGGCCTATATATTTAGACTCTCTGTAAGGGGTGCACGCGTGCTGGGGTGTGCACGCGTCTTCTTGTGCAAAGTGGCTTCGGAGAGAAGTGGCAGTTATTTCAGAGGCCATGACTAACATTCGTCTTCTTCTTCTCTTCCCACTGGTATATGCTCTGCATAATTCCCCTGCTCCTATGTATGCTGTCTGCTAATGCTCTGCTGGACCCGTCTCTCTGGTATATGCTCTGCATAATTCCCCTGCTTCATCTGTCCCACTCCAATCAATATTCACATATGTTTCTTCTTTCCCCACTATATACCTTATCTGATTTTTAGAGGTGTTAAACTGCAGAGACTTGTGTCCTGGCTCTGTCTTTGATCACCCAGCCATCTCCTGTTCAAATGACCAGCTGTTAATTTATCCACAAGCCGTTCCCACAATGCCCTACACCTGATATAGTTTAATGTGGCCTATATATTTAGACTCTCTGTAAGGGGTGCACGCGTGCTGGGGTGTGCACGCGTCTTCTTGTGCAAAGTGGCTTCGGAGAGAAGTGGCAGTTATTTCAGAGGCCATGACTAACATTCGTCTTCTTCTTCTCTTCCCACTGGTATATGCTCTGCATAATTCCCCTGCTCCTATGTATGCTGTCTGCTAATGCTCTGCTGGACCCGTCTCTCTGGTATATGCTCTGCATAATTCCCCTGCTTCATCTGTCCCACTCCAATCAATATTCACATATGTTTCTTCTTTCCCCACTATATACCTTATCTGATTTTTAGAGGTGTTAAACTGCAGAGACTTGTGTCCTGGCTCTGTCTTTGATCACCCAGCCATCTCCTGTTCAAATGACCAGCTGTTAATTTATCCACAAGCCGTTCCCACAATGCCCTACACCTGATATAGTTTAATGTGGCCTATATATTTAGACTCTCTGTAAGGGGTGCACGCGTGCTGGGGTGTGCACGCGTCTTCTTGTGCAAAGTGGCTTCGGAGAGAAGTGGCAGTTATTTCAGAGGCCATGACTAACATTCGTCTTCTTCTTCTCTTCCCACTGGTATATGCTCTGCATAATTCCCCTGCTCCTATGTATGCTGTCTGCTAATGCTCTGCTGGACCCGTCTCTCTGGTATATGCTCTGCATAATTCCCCTGCTCCTATGTATGCTGTCTGCTAATGCTCTGCTGGACCCGTCTCTCTGGTATATGCTCTGCATAATTCCCCTGCTCCTATGTATGCTGTCTGCTAATGCTCTGCTGGACCCGTCTCTCTGGTATATGCTCTGCATAATTCCCCTGCTTCATCTGTCCCACTCCAATCAATATTCACATATGTTTCTTCTTTCCCCACTATATACCTTATCTGATTTTTAGAGGTGTTAAACTGCAGAGACTTGTGTCCTGGCTCTGTCTTTGATCACCCAGCCATCTCCTGTTCAAATGACCAGCTGTTAATTTATCCACAAGCCGTTCCCACAATGCCCTACACCTGATATAGTTTAATGTGGCCTATATATTTAGACTCTCTGTAAGGGGTGCACGCGTGCTGGGGTGTGCACGCGTCTTCTTGTGCAAAGTGGCTTCGGAGAGAAGTGGCAGTTATTTCAGAGGCCATGACTAACATTCGTCTTCTTCTTCTCTTCCCACTGGTATATGCTCTGCATAATTCCCCTGCTCCTATGTATGCTGTCTGCTAATGCTCTGCTGGACCCGTCTCTCTGGTATATGCTCTGCATAATTCCCCTGCTTCATCTGTCCCACTCCAATCAATATTCACATATGTTTCTTCTTTCCCCACTATATACCTTATCTGATTTTTAGAGGTGTTAAACTGCAGAGACTTGTGTCCTGGCTCTGTCTTTGATCACCCAGCCATCTCCTGTTCAAATGACCAGCTGTTAATTTATCCACAAGCCGTTCCCACAATGCCCTACACCTGATATAGTTTAATGTGGCCTATATATTTAGACTCTCTGTAAGGGGTGCACGCGTGCTGGGGTGTGCACGCGTCTTCTTGTGCAAAGTGGCTTCGGAGAGAAGTGGCAGTTATTTCAGAGGCCATGACTAACATTCGTCTTCTTCTTCTCTTCCCACTGGTATATGCTCTGCATAATTCCCCTGCTCCTATGTATGCTGTCTGCTAATGCTCTGCTGGACCCGTCTCTCTGGTATATGCTCTGCATAATTCCCCTGCTTCATCTGTCCCACTCCAATCAATATTCACATATGTTTCTTCTTTCCCCACTATATACCTTATCTGATTTTTAGAGGTGTTAAACTGCAGAGACTTGTGTCCTGGCTCTGTCTTTGATCACCCAGCCATCTCCTGTTCAAATGACCAGCTGTTAATTTATCCACAAGCCGTTCCCACAATGCCCTACACCTGATATAGTTTAATGTGGCCTATATATTTAGACTCTCTGTAAGGGGTGCACGCGTGCTGGGGTGTGCACGCGTCTTCTTGTGCAAAGTGGCTTCGGAGAGAAGTGGCAGTTATTTCAGAGGCCATGACTAACATTCGTCTTCTTCTTCTCTTCCCACTGGTATATGCTCTGCATAATTCCCCTGCTCCTATGTATGCTGTCTGCTAATGCTCTGCTGGACCCGTCTCTCTGGTATATGCTCTGCATAATTCCCCTGCTTCATCTGTCCCACTCCAATCAATATTCACATATGTTTCTTCTTTCCCCACTATATACCTTATCTGATTTTTAGAGGTGTTAAACTGCAGAGACTTGTGTCCTGGCTCTGTCTTTGATCACCCAGCCATCTCCTGTTCAAATGACCAGCTGTTAATTTATCCACAAGCCGTTCCCACAATGCCCTACACCTGATATAGTTTAATGTGGCCTATATATTTAGACTCTCTGTAAGGGGTGCACGCGTGCTGGGGTGTGCACGCGTCTTCTTGTGCAAAGTGGCTTCGGAGAGAAGTGGCAGTTATTTCAGAGGCCATGACTAACATTCGTCTTCTTCTTCTCTTCCCACTGGTATATGCTCTGCATAATTCCCCTGCTCCTATGTATGCTGTCTGCTAATGCTCTGCTGGACCCGTCTCTCTGGTATATGCTCTGCATAATTCCCCTGCTTCATCTGTCCCACTCCAATCAATATTCACATATGTTTCTTCTTTCCCCACTATATACCTTATCTGATTTTTAGAGGTGTTAAACTGCAGAGACTTGTGTCCTGGCTCTGTCTTTGATCACCCAGCCATCTCCTGTTCAAATGACCAGCTGTTAATTTATCCACAAGCCGTTCCCACAATGCCCTACACCTGATATAGTTTAATGTGGCCTATATATTTAGACTCTCTGTAAGGGGTGCACGCGTGCTGGGGTGTGCACGCGTCTTCTTGTGCAAAGTGGCTTCGGAGAGAAGTGGCAGTTATTTCAGAGGCCATGACTAACATTCGTCTTCTTCTTCTCTTCCCACTGGTATATGCTCTGCATAATTCCCCTGCTCCTATGTATGCTGTCTGCTAATGCTCTGCTGGACCCGTCTCTCTGGTATATGCTCTGCATAATTCCCCTGCTTCATCTGTCCCACTCCAATCAATATTCACATATGTTTCTTCTTTCCCCACTATATACCTTATCTGATTTTTAGAGGTGTTAAACTGCAGAGACTTGTGTCCTGGCTCTGTCTTTGATCACCCAGCCATCTCCTGTTCAAATGACCAGCTGTTAATTTATCCACAAGCCGTTCCCACAATGCCCTACACCTGATATAGTTTAATGTGGCCTATATATTTAGACTCTCTGTAAGGGGTGCACGCGTGCTGGGGTGTGCACGCGTCTTCTTGTGCAAAGTGGCTTCGGAGAGAAGTGGCAGTTATTTCAGAGGCCATGACTAACATTCGTCTTCTTCTTCTCTTCCCACTGGTATATGCTCTGCATAATTCCCCTGCTCCTATGTATGCTGTCTGCTAATGCTCTGCTGGACCCGTCTCTCTGGTATATGCTCTGCATAATTCCCCTGCTTCATCTGTCCCACTCCAATCAATATTCACATATGTTTCTTCTTTCCCCACTATATACCTTATCTGATTTTTAGAGGTGTTAAACTGCAGAGACTTGTGTCCTGGCTCTGTCTTTGATCACCCAGCCATCTCCTGTTCAAATGACCAGCTGTTAATTTATCCACAAGCCGTTCCCACAATGCCCTACACCTGATATAGTTTAATGTGGCCTATATATTTAGACTCTCTGTAAGGGGTGCACGCGTGCTGGGGTGTGCACGCGTCTTCTTGTGCAAAGTGGCTTCGGAGAGAAGTGGCAGTTATTTCAGAGGCCATGACTAACATTCGTCTTCTTCTTCTCTTCCCACTGGTATATGCTCTGCATAATTCCCCTGCTCCTATGTATGCTGTCTGCTAATGCTCTGCTGGACCCGTCTCTCTGGTATATGCTCTGCATAATTCCCCTGCTTCATCTGTCCCACTCCAATCAATATTCACATATGTTTCTTCTTTCCCCACTATATACCTTATCTGATTTTTAGAGGTGTTAAACTGCAGAGACTTGTGTCCTGGCTCTGTCTTTGATCACCCAGCCATCTCCTGTTCAAATGACCAGCTGTTAATTTATCCACAAGCCGTTCCCACAATGCCCTACACCTGATATAGTTTAATGTGGCCTATATATTTAGACTCTCTGTAAGGGGTGCACGCGTGCTGGGGTGTGCACGCGTCTTCTTGTGCAAAGTGGCTTCGGAGAGAAGTGGCAGTTATTTCAGAGGCCATGACTAACATTCGTCTTCTTCTTCTCTTCCCACTGGTATATGCTCTGCATAATTCCCCTGCTCCTATGTATGCTGTCTGCTAATGCTCTGCTGGACCCGTCTCTCTGGTATATGCTCTGCATAATTCCCCTGCTTCATCTGTCCCACTCCAATCAATATTCACATATGTTTCTTCTTTCCCCACTATATACCTTATCTGATTTTTAGAGGTGTTAAACTGCAGAGACTTGTGTCCTGGCTCTGTCTTTGATCACCCAGCCATCTCCTGTTCAAATGACCAGCTGTTAATTTATCCACAAGCCGTTCCCACAATGCCCTACACCTGATATAGTTTAATGTGGCCTATATATTTAGACTCTCTGTAAGGGGTGCACGCGTGCTGGGGTGTGCACGCGTCTTCTTGTGCAAAGTGGCTTCGGAGAGAAGTGGCAGTTATTTCAGAGGCCATGACTAACATTCGTCTTCTTCTTCTCTTCCCACTGGTATATGCTCTGCATAATTCCCCTGCTCCTATGTATGCTGTCTGCTAATGCTCTGCTGGACCCGTCTCTCTGGTATATGCTCTGCATAATTCCCCTGCTCCTATGTATGCTGTCTGCTAATGCTCTGCTGGACCCGTCTCTCTGGTATATGCTCTGCATAATTCCCCTGCTCCTATGTATGCTGTCTGCTAATGCTCTGCTGGACCCGTCTCTCTGGTATATGCTCTGCATAATTCCCCTGCTTCATCTGTCCCACTCCAATCAATATTCACATATGTTTCTTCTTTCCCCACTATATACCTTATCTGATTTTTAGAGGTGTTAAACTGCAGAGACTTGTGTCCTGGCTCTGTCTTTGATCACCCAGCCATCTCCTGTTCAAATGACCAGCTGTTAATTTATCCACAAGCCGTTCCCACAATGCCCTACACCTGATATAGTTTAATGTGGCCTATATATTTAGACTCTCTGTAAGGGGTGCACGCGTGCTGGGGTGTGCACGCGTCTTCTTGTGCAAAGTGGCTTCGGAGAGAAGTGGCAGTTATTTCAGAGGCCATGACTAACATTCGTCTTCTTCTTCTCTTCCCACTGGTATATGCTCTGCATAATTCCCCTGCTCCTATGTATGCTGTCTGCTAATGCTCTGCTGGACCCGTCTCTCTGGTATATGCTCTGCATAATTCCCCTGCTTCATCTGTCCCACTCCAATCAATATTCACATATGTTTCTTCTTTCCCCACTATATACCTTATCTGATTTTTAGAGGTGTTAAACTGCAGAGACTTGCGTCCTGGCTCTGTCTTTGATCACCCAGCCATCTCCTGTTCAAATGACCAGCTGTTAATTTATCCACAAGCCGTTCCCACAATGCCCTACACCTGATATAGTTTAATGTGGCCTATATATTTAGACTCTCTGTAAGGGGTGCACGCGTGCTGGGGTGTGCACGCGTCTTCTTGTGCAAAGTGGCTTCGGAGAGAAGTGGCAGTTATTTCAGAGGCCATGACTAACATTCGTCTTCTTCTTCTCTTCCCACTGGTATATGCTCTGCATAATTCCCCTGCTCCTATGTATGCTGTCTGCTAATGCTCTGCTGGACCCGTCTCTCTGGTATATGCTCTGCATAATTCCCCTGCTTCATCTGTCCCACTCCAATCAATATTCACATATGTTTCTTCTTTCCCCACTATATACCTTATCTGATTTTTAGAGGTGTTAAACTGCAGAGACTTGTGTCCTGGCTCTGTCTTTGATCACCCAGCCATCTCCTGTTCAAATGACCAGCTGTTAATTTATCCACAAGCCGTTCCCACAATGCCCTACACCTGATATAGTTTAATGTGGCCTATATATTTAGACTCTCTGTAAGGGGTGCACGCGTGCTGGGGTGTGCACGCGTCTTCTTGTGCAAAGTGGCTTCGGAGAGAAGTGGCAGTTATTTCAGAGGCCATGACTAACATTCGTCTTCTTCTTCTCTTCCCACTGGTATATGCTCTGCATAATTCCCCTGCTCCTATGTATGCTGTCTGCTAATGCTCTGCTGGACCCGTCTCTCTGGTATATGCTCTGCATAATTCCCCTGCTTCATCTGTCCCACTCCAATCAATATTCACATATGTTTCTTCTTTCCCCACTATATACCTTATCTGATTTTTAGAGGTGTTAAACTGCAGAGACTTGTGTCCTGGCTCTGTCTTTGATCACCCAGCCATCTCCTGTTCAAATGACCAGCTGTTAATTTATCCACAAGCCGTTCCCACAATGCCCTACACCTGATATAGTTTAATGTGGCCTATATATTTAGACTCTCTGTAAGGGGTGCACGCGTGCTGGGGTGTGCACGCGTCTTCTTGTGCAAAGTGGCTTCGGAGAGAAGTGGCAGTTATTTCAGAGGCCATGACTAACATTCGTCTTCTTCTTCTCTTCCCACTGGTATATGCTCTGCATAATTCCCCTGCTCCTATGTATGCTGTCTGCTAATGCTCTGCTGGACCCGTCTCTCTGGTATATGCTCTGCATAATTCCCCTGCTTCATCTGTCCCACTCCAATCAATATTCACATATGTTTCTTCTTTCCCCACTATATACCTTATCTGATTTTTAGAGGTGTTAAACTGCAGAGACTTGTGTCCTGGCTCTGTCTTTGATCACCCAGCCATCTCCTGTTCAAATGACCAGCTGTTAATTTATCCACAAGCCGTTCCCACAATGCCCTACACCTGATATAGTTTAATGTGGCCTATATATTTAGACTCTCTGTAAGGGGTGCACGCGTGCTGGGGTGTGCACGCGTCTTCTTGTGCAAAGTGGCTTCGGAGAGAAGTGGCAGTTATTTCAGAGGCAGTTAGTCAGGGCAGGAGTCAGGTAACAAACACTTTGACCACTTACTCTCCATTAACTATGTTTCTGTTAGCTCTCACTTTTTCCTCTATAGTCCTCCACTTTCTAACAACCCCTCAAATCCCTACACCAAATAAGAAACTCTTCATCTCTCCCTCTATTCTCCCCATTCATCTCACCTCCTCCTCCAAATTATTCCTCAGCATTCAATCCTGGATCTCCAAACACAGACAACCACCTCATGCTCTCTCTTGCTCCCACCTGCTAACACTTTCTCTGCTCCTCCTCACTGCTGGAGATATCTCTCCAAATCCTGGTCCTCCTCGCCATATCCCCACAGTCACTTCTACCTCCTATCCACGACCTTCCTCAAACTGTCGCAACCCTTCTAACCTCATACCCATCCAACTAATACCCACCTCCTCAGCTATACTAACAGGAGCTCTATGGAACGCTCGCTCTGTCTGCAACAAACTTTCCTTCATCCACGATCTTTTCATTACAAACAAACTCTCCTTCCTCACCATCACTGAAACCTGGCTCACCCCCTCTGACACAGCCTCCCCAGCTGCCCTTTCATATGGCGGATTCCACCTTTCCCACACCCCCCGCCCCAATGGCAAACATGGTGGAGGCGTAGGTTTCCTCCTATCGGAACTCTGCGCTTTCACCAAAATCCCACTGCCACCCTCCGTTACACTCCCCTCTTTTGAGGTGCACTGTGTGCGCATCTATTCCGCCTCCAACCTCCAACTGGCCGTCGTTTACCGACCCCCAGGGCAAGCCACCACCTTCTTAGACCATTTCACTACCTGGCTGCTTCACTTCCTTTCCACTGACATCCCCACTATCATAATGGGTGACTTCAACATCCCCATTGACACTCCCCACTCGTCTGTCTCTAAGCTCCTATCCCTCACCTCCTCCTTTGGACTCACTCAATGGTCTTCCACACCCACCCACAAAGATGGCCACACACTGGACCTCATCTTCACCCGCCTCTGTTCCCTATCTAACCTCTCTAACTCACCACTCCCTCTCTCTGACCATAACCTCCTCACATTCTCTACCCTCTCCTCTCCGGGTGCACAATCCCCACTCCACAAACTCACACACCCTCGCAGAAATCTCAAACACCTTGACCTACACTCTCTCTCTGAATCCCTCCTTCCTCTCACAGACATAAATTCCTTGCACGATGCAGACGTTGCTGCTGCTTCATATAACACCACAATAGCTGCAGCTCTAGACTCGATCGCCCCTCTCACACACACCACACCTCGCACATTCAACAGGCAACCCTGGCACACTAAACTTACCAAAGAACTGCGCCGGGCCTCCAGGGTTGCGGAGCGGAGATGGAAAAGGTCTCACTCCATCGAGCACTTCATGGCATTCAAGCAATCCCTCACTAATTTCAAGTCCGCACTCACTACAGCAAAACAAACCTACTTCTCATCTCTCATATCCTCCCTATCTCACAACCCTAAACAGCTATTTAACACTTTCAACTCTCTCCTTCGTCCCCCAGCACCTCCTCCCTCTTCTCTCATCTCAGCCGACGACTTTGCCTCATTCTTCAAACAGAAGATTGACACCATCAGACAAAACTTTGGCCTAAAGTCCACACAACCCCTCCTCATATCTACTCAACCATCCTCCTCCAAACCCCACTTCTCCACCATTACAGAAGGTCAAGTCTCCTCTTTACTCTCCAAATCACACCTCACCACCTGCGAACTTGACCCAATCCCATCCCACCTCATCACTAACCTCACCTCAGTCTTCATCCCAACCCTAACCCACCTCTTCAATCTATCACTAACAACCGGAGTCTTCCCCTCATGTTTCAAACATGCCGCAATCACACCCATCCTCAAAAAGCCCTCCCTTGACCCTTCCTCTCTGACCAGCTACCGCCCCATATCACTTCTCCCCTTTGCCTCAAAACTTCTAGAACAACATGTCCACCTTGAACTGTCCTCCCACCTCTCCTCCTGCTCCCTCTTCGACCGTCTACAATCTGGCTTCCGACCGCATCACTCGACTGAAACTGCCCTGACCAAAGTCACAAACGACCTACTAAATGCCAAATCCAAGCGACACTACTCCATCCTCCTCCTTCTGGACCTGTCATCTGCCTTTGACACAGTGGACCATTCCCTCTTACTCCAGATTCTCTCATCTCTTGGCATCACGGACTTGGCTCTATCTTGGATCTCCTCATACTTAACAGACAGGACATTCAGCGTCTCCCACTCACGCACCACCTCCTCATCTCGCCCCCTATCTGTCGGTGTCCCCCAAGGTTCAGTTCTAGGACCCCTGCTCTTCTCCATCTACACCTTCGGCCTGGGACAGCTCATAGAGTCTCACGGCTTTCAGTATCACCTCTATGCTGACGACACACAGATCTACCTCTCTGGACCCGATATCTCCTCCCTACTAACCAGAATCCCACAATGTCTGTCCGCCATCTCATCCTTCTTCTCCGACAGGTTTCTAAAACTCAACATGGATAAAACAGAGTTCATCATCTTTCCACCCTCTCATTCACATCCCCCATCTGACCTATCCATCAACATCAATGGCTGTTCACTCTCCCCAGTCCCACAAGCTCGCTGCCTTGGGGTAACCCTGGACTCTGATCTCTCCTTCAAACCACATATTCAAGCCCTTTCCACCTCCTGCCGACTCCAACTCAAAAACATCTCCCGGATCCGTGCATTCCTCAGCAAAGACTCTGCAAAAACACTAGTGCATGCCCTCATCATATCCCGCCTCGACTACTGCAACCTCCTGCTCCGTGGCATCCCTTCCAACACTCTTGCACCTCTCCAATCTATCCTAAACTCTGCTGCTCGACTAATCCACCTGTCCCCCCGCTATTCCCCGGCCTCTCCTCTCTGTCAATCCCTTCACTGGCTCCCTATTGCCCAGAGAATTCAGTTCAAAACTCTAACCATGGCATACAAAGCCATCCACAACCTGTCTCCCCCATACATCTGTGACCTAGTCTCCCGGTACTTACCTGCACGCAACCTCCGATCCTCACAAGATCTCCTGCTCTACTCTCCTCTTATCTCCTCCTCCCACACTCGTATACAAGATTTCTCCCGTGCTTCCCCCCTACTCTGGAACTCTCTACCCCAACATATCAGACTCTCGCCGACCGTGGAAACCTTCAAAAGGAACCTGAAGACCCACCTCTTCCGACAAGCCTACAACCTGCAGTAAACACCACTGCACGACCAGCTCTACCCTCACCTACTGTATCCTCACCCATCCCTCGTAGACTGTGAGCCCTCGCGGGCAGGGTCCTCGCTCCTCCTGTACCAGTCGCTGACTCGTTTTGTTAAGATTATGTAAATGCTTTTGTTATGTATATCCCTATCACATGTAAAGCGCCATGGAATAAATGGCGCTATAATAATAAATAATAATAATAATGGGCTCCATAAATTGCTCCATACAGTATAATGGCCCCATATAATATATAGTGGGTCTCATATATTGCTCCATACAATACAATGGCCCCATATAGTGCTCCATACAGTATAATGACCACATATAGTGCTCCATACAGTATAAAGGGCCCCATATATTGCTCCATACAGTATATACTGGGCCCCATAAATTGTTCCACACAGTATGATTGCCCCATATAGTAAATAAGGGGCCCCATATATTACTCCATACAGTATAATGGCTATATACAGTATATACTGGGCCCCATATATTGCTCCATACAGTATATACTGGGCCCCATATATTGCTGCACAGTATAATGGCCCCATATAATAAATAAAGGGCCACATTTTTTGCTTCATACTGTATATACTGGGCCTCATATATTTCTCCATACAGTATATACTGGTCACCATAAATTGATCCATACAGTATAATGGCCCCATAGAGTATATAATGAGCCCTATGTATTGCTCCATACAGTATAATGGCCCTATATAATATATAATGGGCCCCATACATTGCTCCATACAGTATAATTGCCCCATATATTGCTCCATACAGTATAATGGCACCACATATTATATAATGGGCCAAATATATTGCTCCATACAGTATATACTGGGCCACATATATTGCTCCACAGTATAATGGCCCCATATAATATATAAAGGGCCACAATTTTTGCTCCATACTGTATATACTTTGCCCCATATATTGCTCCATACAGTATAATGGCCACATATAGTATATAATAGGCCCCATATATTGCTCCATACAGTGTAATGGCCACATATAGTATATAATAGGCCCCATCTATTGCTCCATACAGTGTAATGGCCACATATATACTATATAATGGGCCCCATATATTGCTCCATACAGTATATACTGGGCCCCATATGTTGCTACACAGTATAATGGCCCCATATATTATATAAAAGGCCCCATATTTTGCTCCATACTGTATATACTGGGCCCCATAAATTGATCTATACAGTATAATGGTCACATATAGTACATGTTGTGCCCCATATATTGCTCCATACAGTATATACTGGGCCCCATATACTGCTGCACAGTATAATTGCCCCATACAGTATATAATGGGCTCCATAAATTGATCCATACAGTATAATGGCCCTATATAATATATAGTGGGTCCCACATATTGCTCCATACAATATAATGGCCCCATATAGTGCTCCATACAGTATAATGACTACATATAGTGCTCCATACAGTATAAAGGGCCCCATATATTGCTCTATACAGTATATACTGGGCTCCATAAATAGTTCCACACAGTATAATTGTCCCACATAGTATATAATGGGCCCTATATATTACTCCATACAGTATAATGGCTACATACAGTATATATTGGGCCCCATATATTGCTCCATACAGTATATACTGGGCCGCATATATTGCTGCACAGTATAATGGCCCCATATAATAAATAAAGGGCCACATTTTTTGCTCCATACTGTATATACTGGGCCTCATATATTTCTCCATACATTATATACTAGGCACCATAAATTGATCCATACAGTATAATGGCCCCATATAGTATATGATGTGCCCCATATATTGCTCCATACAGTATAATGGACCTTAATAATATATAATGGGCCCCATATATTGCTCCATACAGTATATACTGGGCCCCATATACTGCTGCACAGTATAATTGCCCCATATAGTATATAATGTGCTCCATTAATTGCTCCATACAGTGTAATGGCCCCATATAATATATAATGCGTCTCATATATTGCTCCATACAATATAATGGCCCCATATAGTGCTCCATACAGTGTAATGACCACATATAGTGCTCTATATAGTATAATGGGCCCCATATATTGCTTCATACAGTATATACTGGACCCCATAAATTGCTGCACAGTATAATGGGCCCCATATATTGCTGCACAGTATAATGGCCCCATATAATACATAAAGGGCCATATTTTTTGCTCCATACTGTATATACTGGGCCTCATAAATTGCTTCATACAGTATAATTGCCCCATATATTGCTCCATACAGTGTAATCGCAACATATAGTATATAATGGGCCCCATATATTGCTCCATACAGTATAATGGCCCCATATAATATATAATGGGTCTCATATATTGCGACATACAATATAATGGCCCCATATAGTGCTCCATACAGTATAATGACCACATATAGTGCTCCATACAGTATAATGGGCCCCATATATTACTCCATACAGTATATACTGGGCCCCATAAATTGTTCCACACAGTATAATTGCCCCGTATAGTATATAATGGGTCCCATATATTACTCCATACAGTATAATGGCTCCGTACAGTATATACTGGGCCCCATATATTGCTCCATACAATATATACTGGGCCCCATATATTGCTGCACAGTATAATGGCCCCATATAATATATAAAGGGCCACATTTTTGCTCCATACCGTATATACTGGGCCTCATATATTGCTCCATACAGTATATACTCGGCCCCATACATTGATCCATACAGTATAATGGCCCCATATAGTATATAATGGGCCCCATGTATTGCTCAATACAGTATAATGGCCCTATATAATATATAATGGGCCCCATACATTGCTCCATACAGTATAATTGCCCCATATATTGCTCCATACAGTGTAATCGAAACATATAGTATATAATGGGCCCCATATATTGTTCCATACGGTATAATGGCCCCATATAGTATATAATGGGCCCCATATATTGCTCCATACAGTATATACTGGGCCCCATATATTGCTCCATACAGTATATACTGGGCGCCATATATTGCTGCACGGTATAATGGCCCCATATAGTATAAAATGGGCTCCATAAATTGCTCCATACAGTATAATGGCCCTATATTATATATAATGGGCCCAATATATTGCTCCATACAATATAATGGCGCCATATAGTGCTCCATACAGTATAATGATCAAATATAGTATATCATAGGCCTCATATAGTGCTCCATACAGTATAATGTGCCCCATATATTGCCCCATACAGTATATACTGGGCCCCATAAATTGTTTCATACAGTATAATTGCCCCGTATAGTATATAATGGGCCCCATATATTGCTCCATACAGTATAATGGCTCCATACAGTATATACTGGGCCTCGTATATTGCTTCATACAGTATAATGGTCCCATATATTATATAATGGGCCCCATATATTGCTACATACAGTATATACTGGGCCCCATAAATTGATCCACAGTATAATGGCCCCATGTAGTATATAATGGGCCTCATATATTGCTTCATACCGTATAATGGCCCCATATAGTATATAATAGGCCCCATATATTGCTCCATACAGTATATAATGGGCCCCATATATTGCTCCATACAATATATACTGGCTCCATACAGTATATACTGAGCCCCATATATTGCTCCACAGCATAATGGCCCCTTTTAATATATAAAGAGAAACTTTTTTGCTCCATACTGGATATACTGGGCCCAATATATTGCTCCATACAGTATAATGACCCCATATAGTATATACTGGGCCCCATATATTGCTCCATACAGTATAATGACCCCATATAGTATATAATGGGCCCCATATATTGGTCCATACAGTATATACTGGTCCCCCATATATTGCTCCATACAGTATAATGGCTTCATATAGTATATACTGGGCCCCATATATTGCTCCATACAGTATAATGGCCCCATATAGTATATAATAGGCCCCATATATTGCTCCATACAGTATATAATGGGCCCCATATATTGCTCCATACAGTATATACTGGGCCCCATATACTGCTCCATACAGTATAATGGCCCCATATAGTATATAATGGGCCCCATATTTTGCTCCATACAGTATATAATGGGCCCCATATAATGCTCCATACAGTATATACTGGGCCCCATATATTGCTGCACAGTATAATGGCCCCATATAGTTTATAATTGGCTCCATAAATTGCTAAATACAGTATAATGGCCCCATATAATATATAATGATTGCTAAATACAGTATAATGGCCCCATATAATATATAATGGGCTCCATATATTGCTCCATACAGTATAATGGCCCCATATAGTGCTCCATACAGTATAATGGGCCCCATATTTTGCTTTATTTTGCTTCATACAGTATAATGGCTCCATATAGTATATAATGGGCCCCATATATAGTTCCATACAGTATAATAGCCCCTTATAGTAAATAATGGGCCCCACATATTGCTCCATACTGTATAATGGTCCCATATAGTGCTCCATACAGTATATACTGGACCCCATATATTGCTCCATAAAGTATAATGGCCCCATATAGTATATAATGAGCCCCATATATTTTTCCATACAGTTTAATGGCCCCTTATATTGCTCCATACAGTGTATAATGGGCCCCATATATTGCTCCATACAGTATAATGGCCCCTTATCTATAATATTACCGGGGATGCGTATCTGAAGCCTTTATAGACAACGCATGCATGACGCGCAGTCTGGCTCCAGGCAGAATCACGCATCCAGCCGTTACAGGTAAGAGGAGTGTATGGCGCGGTATACGTAGACACTGAACGTATACCGCGATCTCTGGCGCCATACTTAGATACTTACCTGACCGGGAGGAGCGTTGCCGCGGCGCCTCTCTATGCCGGAGACCGGGGCAGGAGTAAGGCGTCGGATCGGAAACCAGGATGGGGATGAAGGGTGCCGTGCATACCGGGATTGGGGGTGAGGGGTACCATGCATACCGGGATTGGGGGTGAGGGGTGCCAAGCATACCGGGATTGGGGGTGAGGGGTGCCATGCATACCGGGATTGGGGGTGAGGGGTGCCAAGCATACCGGGATTGGGGGTGAGGGGTGCCATGCATACCGGGATTGGGGGTGAGGGGTGCCATGCATACCAGGATTTGGGGATGAGGGGTGCCATGCATACCGGGATTGGGGGTGAGGGGTGCCAAGCATACCGGGATGAGGGATACCATACAAACCAGGATAGGGATGAGGGATGGGGTACCATGCATACCGGGATAGGGATGAGGAGTACCACACATACCAGGATAGGGATGAGGAGTACCATACAAACCAGGATAGGGATGAGGGATGGGGTACCATGCATACCGGGATAGGGATGAGGAGTACCACACATGCCAGGATAGGGATGAGGAGTACCATACATACCAGGGTTGGGATGAGGGGGCCACGCATACCAGGATTGGGGGTGAGGGGTGCCATGTGACTCGCCCCTTGGGCCGTGGGGCACTCGGATCCGGGCAATAGGGAAACGGTGGGAGTAGTAGTGGCAACCCGGTTCCGTGGCTCAGGGTGGTCAGGACAGTGGTAGTCCGTTATGTGCTGTTGATTATGTCCGACTACGCCACCCGTGGATTGCGGTTATTAGGAACCGCCGCTGCATGCAGACCGCTGGGGCTGATGATGTGTGCAGCTGGGGTAGTGTGACTCCCCACGGGAAGAGTGCGGCCGCAGGGCAGTATAATGGATGGTGGGAGTGATGGTAGTGAGAGTCCCAGTGCTGATAGTGCTGGAGGAGCAAGGAGCACACAGAAAACAGGTTGCAGTCCAGGGTCTTTACTAAAACAAGTAAACTGACCCACAAACAGTCCCGGCTAGGAGGGGACCTGGATGTCTGAGAGCAACGGGGAAATTGGCCCTGGTCAGGGTGAGGGTGTAGGCCTACCGTGCTTTCTGTGCTCCTTCTGGCTATCTCCTCCTTATAGGGTAACAGCCCACGCTTCCGAGCTCTCCGTGTATTCTCGCCTGTATGGCCTGCGACGTGGGTTCCTTTCTGCTCCCAGCCTTGTACGGCTTTACTGGTCCCTTCGGTTGTGGCAGGGCCTCCAGGCTTCTTAGGCCAAGGAATATACAGTCCCCTGCGGACTGGTTATCTGCTGGAGAATGTGGAATCCTCCCAGCCTCAGACACCAAAGTCTGGTAAATTTTGTCCGTTATCTGCCAAGACAGGCTCTCTTCGCCTCTTGTCTCTGGCTTGTGGCTCTCCTACTGCCACACTTCCTCTTAGGGTGCAATACAACTGTCCCTCTCTGCTCTGGGACCTGAATCCTGAGACAGGTCGTCCAGTTCTCCCTAACCCTGCCCCCAGTACCAGCTTTTATAGGGGCAGCCAGCTCCCCCTACTGGCCTGAGACAGGAGGCATTGCATGCTAATATTCCCCTGACCAGAGAACCTCCCCCTTGCTCTCAGACACAGCTTTATTACACTTTGTGGCATCCAGGCCAGGGAGACACACCATGCATACCAGGATTGGGGATGAGGGGTGCCATGCATGCCAGGATTGGGATGAGGGGTGCCATGTATACCAGGATTGGGGATGAGGGGTGCCATGCATGCCAGGATTGGGATGAGGAGTGCCATGCATACCAGGATTGGGATGAGGGGTGCCATGCATGCCAGGATTGGGATGAGGGGTGCCATGCATACCAGGATGGGGATGAGGGGTGCCATGCATACCAGGATTGGGATGAGGGTTGCCATGCATACCAGGATTGGGGATGAGGGGTGCCATGCATACCAGGATTGGGGGATGAGGAGTGCCATGCATACCAGGATAGGATGGTGGGGACAGGATGGAGGCAGCACAAATACCAGGAGGGGGGGCAGCACATACCAGCATGGGAGACCATATACCAATAAAAATGCTCGCCACCTGGGCGTAGAACGGGTTCAATAGCTCGTAGTATATAATGGGCCACCCTCATATTTTGCGACATACAGTATAATGGCTTCATATAGTATATACGGGGCCCCATATATTGCTCCATACAGTATAATGGCCCCATACAGTATATACTGGGCCCCATATATTGCTCCATGCAGTATAATGGCCCCATATGATGCTGCATACATAAAACAAAATATCAATTACTCACCTCTCCCGTTCCCCGCAGGTCCGGTATACCCAGCGCGTCTTCTAACTCTGGAGTGCTCAGGTCAGAGGGCGCGCTGTGGTGACGTCATTGCGCCCTCTGCCCTGACACATCAGAGTTAGAAGACACTGGAGCTGTTCGGAGCGAGGAGAGTTGGGGGAGGGGCTGAGGGTGGGGAGGACCCCGGTGGCTGCACGGGCCCCATAGCGCGCCATCGTTTCCCCCTCCCTGGGCCACAGTACTTGCCTGCGTGCATGGGGTGGTGTCGCCAGTCATTGTTGTCATGGTAGGTCAGTTCTGCATGCGAGCACTCCTGCATCCTCCGCTTTTAAAAAGCCAGTGCCCTGTTCCTCCTCCTCTCTGGGGCCCATCGGGCATTTCACCGGTGCCCTGCCAGGCCAGTCCGACCCTGTGTGAATGTAATGTTGTACAGAGCACAGACATATGCCGGCCCTTCCTCCAAAGTGGAACTAACAATGTGTGCTGCATCTGTGCTGCGCAGACTATGATGACTTCAGCTGACGTCCAAATCATAGCCCCACTGGATCCGGGATGGTTGTGAGATATGCCGATGATTTCTGCAGGACCCACAGCTTGTTTTTCTCAGTCGCTGCTCTCCTCCTTCTCTGACTGATCACAATATTATCTATTCCAGGTCCTTCAGCTTTGTGGTAGGAGGTAACAGGTTCCCCCAGCACTCCATGTGGCTCACACCTCACACCGCTCAGTACTCTGTCAGTAATCTGCTATATATCATTGCTGCACCAGAGCCATCTAGAGGTCACAGTAATACATTGCAACACAACAAAGTAAACATTAAAAGAGAGAAAAATAAACACTCTATAGAATAAAATATTCAGTCATTTAAAGGCAGACTGAAAAATTAAATAGTTGGCAAAATACACAGAGGTGACACCACTGAGAAGATGTGTTTTATTGATTAAGTGGTGTGCGCCCCTTAATGAATTTGATGCATCCAACTATAAAATACTCCATCATTAAAATTGGGGTATACAATGTCAATCTTAAATGGAAGGTGCCATGATTTTTATTTTTGTATTAATAATTATTGAGTATATAATCAATTATTTTTAATACAAAATTAAATGCACTGGTTTAATATTTTTGAATTTATTAACTCTATCTACAGCCACAGTGGGCGGCCATATAAGTTTGCTGATGTGTAATTGTCTGAGCACGAAGCTTACACACTTCAAATATGGCAGCCTCTGTGTACTGTGTCCTCCTGCATTTCCTGCATTGTGTCACACCAGGTGTTAGTGCAACACAGAGGGAAAGGGAGCCCAGACACTAGGGAAAGGGGGAAGTGGAGACCTCCTAGTCTGGTCTAGCGTCACCCTGTCTCAACTACCATCCCTATATTGCCTCTTCAGCAATCGCCGCACACGTGCCTCGCCCTACTTTACCTGGCGCATGGCTACGGCTAGGGATGGAAGGAGATGAGCACTAGTCAACCTCCACTAAACACTATAGACAACAAGGGAAGACAAAACACGGGGAAATTGCTTAGCTTTAGATGAGTCCAAATATGCACACGGCCTCAAGCTCCAGAGAGGACAAAGTACTGCTCCGTCTAATCCTCACAAGTAGAAATGAATATTGCCAGCGACTCCCTCTCAGACACACCAGGTATATATACACCCAGGCCAGAGAGCTAATTAGCGAGAGAGAGGTAGCCGCTCGGTCCTAAAGACAGCCTCTTATCTAAGAAGCTGTCTGCAATGCCAAACGTAGAGATCTCCTGCAACTCACTGCAGGGCGACTGTCACCTCTGACACACCCGTGACACATTGTGGCTGCCTGCTGCTGTGACCTAGGCACGCCTCCTGGGCTGTCCAGGTCACAACTGTGGGAGGAGATCGGCACCATGTTTTTTGAAGCCCATAGCTGTACTGCGAGCTACACTTTCCCCCTGTCACCATTCACACAGCTCAGTGCGAGCAGTGACAGGAGGCGCAGGGATGCGGTGAATGCTGAGCGGAGGTCCAGGATGAGATGAGTATCGCAGTGTTCAGTAGACTTATATAGCAGGATAGGAAGTATTTCTGCGCTCTCCAAAGAGACAAATGTTGGTAATAGAATTGTAGGTTTATTGTCAACGCGTTTCAGAGTCCACAGACTCCTTCCTCAGGACAACCATACATAACCAGTTACAGCCATACATGGTTTAAATGCAGAAAAAAAAATGGCACCAAGTGCAGAGGGAGGGGTAAGTACAGTCACATGTCTAAATACATGCACATGACAGCTGATCTGATCAGCTATCATGTGCCTCTAACAACTGCGGAAGGATCCGAGATCCACCCGTAGTTGTTAACCACTTAAATGCTGCTGTCAATCACTGACAGTGGCATTTAAAATAAGCGTCAGCCGAAAGCGCATCATGTGTCCCGCCCATGGATTGTCATGACAGCCAAGGGCTCTGCAGAACACCCCTGTGCTTGTCATTGGGAATCTTCTATGAACGCCGGCGTGTGGCCGGCATTCGTGGGAGATCGTGATTTTTGCTACAAATAGCAGTGCTGAAGCCTTGCTATGTGTAGCACAAGCGATTAGATGATCGCAGCTTCAAGTCCCCTATGAAGAATATTGAAGCAAGTAAAAAAAAAGTTTTAAAAAATATTTTAACAATAAAAAAAACAAACGTTCAAATCATCCCCCTTTTGCCCCATAGAAAATAAAACAATAACAAAAAAATAAAATAAACATATTTGGTATCGCTCTGTTCAGAATCTACCGATCTATCAAAATATAAAGTAAATTAATCCCATCTGTAAACGGAGTAACGAGAAAAACATCGAAAAGCCAGAATTACGTTTTTTGATCGCCTCAACATTGTAATAAAATGCAAAAAAGGGCGATCAAAACATCAGATCTACCCCAAAATCGTATCAATAAAAACATCAACTTGTTGCGCAAAAAATAAGCCCTCACCCGGCCCCAGATCCCAAAAAATGGAGACGCTACGGGTCTCGGAAAATGGCGACATAAGCTAATTTTTTTTTCTTACAATTTTCAGATTTTGTTTCACCACTTAGATTAAGAAGAACCTCTCCATGTTTGGTATCTGCGAGCTCGTAATGACCTGGAGAATCATAATGGAGGGCAGTTTTACCATTTAGAGAACATGATCAAAAAAAATTGTGGAAATGAACTTTTTTTTCAATTTCACAGCATTTTGAATTCTTTTCCCGGTTTCCAGTACACTATATGGTAAAATCAATGGTGTCATTCAAAAACACAACTCGTCCCCCAAAAAACAAGCCCTCGTACGGCCATATTGACGGAAGAATAAATAAGTTATGGCTCTGGGAAAAAGGGGAGCAGAAAACCAAAGAGCGAAAATGGAAAATCGCAAGGTCGTGAAGGGGTTAAAAACAAATGTTAATATTAAAAAAAAAAAAATAACAGTTTACATGTTTTCAATTGCCGAAAATAAAATTTTGATGGCACAATCCCTTTAATGAATGTCCTGATATGATATCTAATGAGATTTCAGTCCCTCTGTATGTAAATTAAAGCTCAGATTATCTCCACAGCTTCATATTATAAGCAGAATTACAACACGCACACATGAAATACACTGAAGAGAAATAAGAGCGTTCTGTCCCTTTAAATTCAGTGTGTTACATAACACTGCTCAGCCAATAGGATCGCTGGATTTGAATTTGAAAATAAAGCAAACTGTCATTCATCCTCAGTCTGTTACAGGACAGTGAGCGGTGAAGATGGATGTCGGTGAGTGCTCCCATCCCATCGTCTGATGTCACTGATCTCACCTAAATTCAATATAGGAGAGAACGGCTGCTGTCACCTGCCACTAGGGGGAGCTATCAGTACAATATATATCTACTGGTGCACTGTGCTCCCCCTAGTGGCTGCAGGAAAGCAGAATTGTATCATTAGGTCACACAGGACACTCTGCTGCCAGTATTATTTATTGAGGGGTTTATGCCACTGTTGTCAATGGGATGAGTGTGCTGGCACTGATAATGGGGGTTAGGCTTTATCCGCTGTTAATGAAGTCACTTTGGCAGTTGTTTTTAGGGGGTTTCCTGTACTTATGGGAATGAAGAACATAGAAATACATGAATGTCATATATCTTTATTTACACCCAGTAAAGGCTATGCTCCATGTGGTCATATGAGTGTATGTGTGTAATGGGGGTCCGATACCGGGGGGACGTTCACTATGAATAAATGTGGAAAGCTGTTTGTGTCTTTATCAGATCTGTGACTAAGTCTTTTTTGGATTCACAGCTTTTCCTATGACTACTGCAGAAGAGAATAGATACAGGATGGCCGCGAGCCGCAGATCTTGGGGGGTCAGCAGCTTTATTATAACCGGACCCCTTATCCTATTCTTCATCCCTGGTGAATGATAAGTGGACACTCATCAGATTCTGTTTTCATTAGGACGTCTACCTCCAACAGGAATGTGTCTTCGGACCTGGACTCTTCTCATGTGAGATTATTTTTTTAAATATTTTTTTTTTCCATTAATCTGAAAATATTGTGCCATTAACCCCTTAAGGACCTCGGGATTTTCCGTTTTTGCATTTTCGTTTTTTGCTCCCCTTATTCCCAGAGTCATAGTGTTTGTATTTTTTGGTCAATATGGCCATGTGAGGGCTTATTTTTTGCGGGACGAGTTGTACTTTTAAATGTCATCACTGGTTTTACCATATCGTGTATGGGAAAACGGGGAAAAAATTCCAAGTGCGATGAAATTGCAAAAAAAGTGAAATACCACAGATGTTTTTTTTTTGTTTTTTTTACCACGTTCACTGAATGCTAAACCTGACCTGCCATTATTATTCCCCAGGTCATTATGAGTTCGTAGACACCAAACATGTATAGGTTCTTTCTTATTTAAGTGGTGAAAAAAAAATCCAAAGTTTGCTTAAAAAAAATAAATAAATGGCGCCAATTTCCGAGACCAGTAGCGTCTCCATTTTTTCGGGATCTGGGTCTGTGTGAGGGCTTATTTTTTGCGCGCCGAGCTGACATTTTTATTGTTACCATTTTGGGGTAGATCCGATGTTTTGATCGCCCGTTATTGCATTTTATTGCAATGTTGCAGCGACAAAAAAACGTAATTCTGGCGTTTAGAATTTTTTTCTCGTTACGCCGTTTACCGATCAGATTAATTCTTTTTTTATATTGATAGATCTGGCAATTCTGAACGCGGCGATACTAAATATGTGTATGTGGGTTGTTTTTATTATTATTTTATTTTGAATGGGGCGAAAGGGGGATGATTTAAATTTTTATATTGTTTTTATTTTTTTCATATTTTTAAAACATTTTTTATGCACTTTTTGCTTGCTTCTATAGTCTCCATAGGAGACTAGAAGCAGCAACTGTCTGATCGCCTCTGCTAAATAAAACAGATCACCTCTATGTAGCAGAAATGCTCCAGTACTATAAGCGCCGACCACTAGGTGGCGCTCATAGCGATCTTTACATGACAACCACTGGGGTCTGCTGCAGACCCAGGGTTGTCATGCCCACCCATCAGTGACCTGCGATCACGTGACGGGGTCACCGATAGGAGTGGCAAGTGACGCGCCTCTGACGCGGCGCTGTTAAATACCGCTGTCAGAGATTGACAGCGGCATTTAACTGGTTAACAGCCACGGGTGGATCGCGATTTCACCTGCAGCTGTTGCGGGCACATATCAGCTGTAATAATCAGCTGACATGTGCTCGGTTCAATGGGGGCTCACCGCCGGAGCCCTTACTGAACCGGGGGTGATGGCCTGGGGCGTACTAATACGCCCCAGGCTTTAAAGGGGTTAATCCAGCATTTGATAATGCAGACCATCTATTAGTTCAGTACAGAATTGAAACACAATGTAGATTGAGCAGAAAGTCAGTTAGAAGACAGTTTCCAATAGTAGATTGTTTGCTTTCTATGCCGGGAATAATTCCGAATTCAGCAGGTCACATTGATGTTAACAGGCTTGGACTGGCCAACAGGAAAACGGGAGAATCCTCCGCTGGGCCACCAGCCTCTGATATGAACAGTACTTGGCACAATATACTTGAATCTCTATGTACAGACAAAGTCAGCATCTTATTCACTTAACAATCTATCCAGTTCATTGTTATATAGATTTATGACTGAGGATAATGTTACGTTAATTGAAAAGTGGGGTCCTGGAGTTGGCTACTGGTGGGCCGAAACTGGATGCTGGATTAAATAAATTTACCTGTAATTTAAAGATTTGATACCTCTGGGCTTTGTGTGATTGATCCCATTATGTGCTTGTTTTTTCTTTCCAGCTTGTCCAAGAACAAAAGAAGAAAGGGATCTACAACTCCTGATATACTGCACCAGATTCCTGCCGTCTCCGATCTTCAACATGGAGGTCACTGATCATACCGCAGAATATGTTGTCCATGTTTTCTCCATAGATGTAAAGGAACTAGGGTTGAGCGAGTATGTTCTGTCCGAGTATGCTCGAGCCGAGCTCCGAGTATTTATAGCTGCTCGGTGATATGGTTGAATCGCTCCCGTGTGCATCATTTGCAACTGTTTGACAGTTTTATTACATGGGAGGAATGTGTAAGAAATAGACATTCCTCACATGTAATAAAACTGTCAAACAGTCGCAAATCATGCACACGGGAGCGATTCAACCATATCACCGAGCAGCTATAAATAATCGGAGCTCGGCCCGAGCGTACTCGGCGAAAGGGTTAATAGAACATACTCGCTCATCACTAAAAGGAACGTCTCAATAGTCAACTGAATGAATATCTTCTTTTATTAGCGCCTCATGCCGACCAACCGGGAAGCTCAGAAGAAATATCTACCGTTTCCTTTGGATGAAGAAAAACCTGAGCCAACATCAGTGATACCAGAAGAGCCGAAAGAAGAGGAGATGAAGGAGGCAATGAAGTATTGGGAGGTAGAAGAAATGGAAGTAGATGAGGCAGAAGACACCAAGGTGAAAGAAGAAGATAAGGCAGAAGATAGCAAGGGGAAAAAACAAGATAAGGCAGAAGATACTGAGGGGAAAAAACAAGATAAGGCAGAAGATACCAAGGGGAAAAAAGAAGATAAGGCAGAAGATACCAAGGGGAAAAAAGAAGATAAGGCAGAAGATACCAAGGGGAAAAAAGAAGATAAGGCAGAAGATACCAAGGGGAAAAAAGAAGATAAGGCAGAAGATACCAAGGGGAAAAAAGAAGATAAGGCAGAAGATACCAAGGGGAAAAAAGAAGATAAGGCAGAAGATACCAAGGGGAAAAAAGAAGATAAGGCAGAAGATACCAAGGGGAAAAACCAACAAGATAAGGCAGAAGATACCAAGGGGAAAAAAGAAGAAGATAAGGCAGGAGATACCAAGGGGAAAAAAGAAGATGCTAAAAAATCAAAAGCAAAAGAAGAAAAGAACAACACCTGGGCCAGAAGAGTTGAGAACCAGCCAGCAGGAAGACACAAGATCCGCTAGCAGTCCATCCTTAAATACGTGAATACCAACCTCAGAGGAAGGAGGAACATCATCTGGACCATCCTCCTCAAATCAGCGAGACGTTGATGGACTCTAAGGCACCAACATTCCAGCTGAAGGAACATCAACAGCTTCAAATCTAAAAATAATAAAAATAATAGACATAAAATAGTTATTATTAGATTAAGAAAGCTTAAAAATGTAGTAAAATCATAATAAAGACTTTAATAATATTAGGAGCAGTAATAATAGCAGTAATAGAATATTAATTTGTGTAATAATGGTAGAGACATAAAAATAACATCAGCAGGTTTGATCCAGGGTTGTAGGACTGATCGCCTTTTCCCGGGGTCAAGAAGGAATTTCCCCCCTGAGACAACAATTGGCTGAATGTGTCCAGGGGTTTTTGCCTTCTTCTGGATCAACAGCTTTAGAAATAAGGACCTACGAATTAGTAAGATTATAGTAGAATTAGCAATAGTGGAGTAGTAATATAATATAGTATATAGCGTAATATTAGTGACCATAAAACAGGAATAATTTCACTAGTAAAGTAATAATAAATGTATACTATTATATTAAAAATAAAATATTAATAATATTTGTTAAATGATTAATTATTAATTAAATTAAATATTAATTATTAAAATTTGAATAAGTATTAGGAGATTTGATCCAGGGTTCTAGGACTGATCGCCTTTTCCCGGGATCAAGAAGGAATTTTTCCACCATGACACAAATTGGCCGAACGTGTCCGGGGGTTTTTGCCTTCTTCTGGATCAACATCTTTAGGAATTAGGATCTAATTTTTAGATTTAGTAAAATATCAATACAAATGTTAGCAATAATGGTAAGAATAAAATAGCAATAATACAAAAACATCAAGCATAAAATAGTAGAATATTAGTAATAATATCAGTAAAATAGCAGGAAACTAAAAATAACACAAATAATAGTAATACAAAAATAGTATCTAAGGTAATGATTATAATAATTAGTAAATAATTAATATATATTAGGGTTTTGATCCAGGGTTCTAGGACTGATCGCCTTTTTTCGGGATCAAGAAGGAATTTTTCCCCAGTGACATAAATTGGCCGAATGTGTCCAGGTTTTTTTTGCCTTCTTCTGGATCAATAACATTAGGAGTAGGATCTAATTAATAGTATCTAGAGAAATAATATAAATATTAGTAACAATAATTATAATATTATTAATAGTAAGTAAAAAAATAGAAATAAATGTTAAAAAAAGTAGCGGTAGTAATAAAATAGCAAAATAAGTTATAATAGTATAGCATTATTAGAAATAGTATAATAATAGCATAGGACATTATTAGGCATCATCAGGTTTGATCCAGGGTTCTAGGACTGATCTCTTTTTCCCGGGGTCGAGAAGGAATTTTTCCCCTTGACACAAATTGGCTGAATGTGTCCAGGGGTTTTTGCCTTCTTCTGGATCAACAGCTTTAATTCTAGGTATCTCATAATACTAGAGTAATAATAGCAATAATAAGTATAATAATGTTGTAATAATAATCAATAGATTGTGAGGATAAGAATAAGATAAATACAATAAATAGGTTAGTTTGTTAGTGTAGGGCCCCATCTGATGAGGTCGCCTTGTCGTTGGCAGATGGGCTTGCACAATTTGATCAAAATGTGCACTAAGAACCTCAAATTTATAAGTTTAAAGAATAAGGAAGTAATAAAATGCACAAGATTATAAATATAACTTTGTCTTGCCACATTATTTTCCTGTAATGAAGAAAATCAGAAAATCCAGAACATTTTAGACATTTGTATCTCTGTGTCGTAATCATAGCAGGTTAAAAACGCAATGCGACAGCATAAGAAATTGTTAGATTCTATTTTGCAATGAGGCGCACAATGTAAACGTCAACTGACACATGCAACCATGTAACCCTAGCATAAAATGTATTAAAGTAAAATGTATTAATTTATTTCATAAACCAATAGTACACGTGAAAATTAGAAACTTTGTAATATATTTTATTAAAGAGATCTGTTTTTTTCTCCTCCTGGGCTTATCATTCATTCTCAATGTCCTTAATTCTTGGGTAAAATCTTTAGTGAATACAGATTTTCCCATTACTGAGATAGAAGATGACAGTTGGTGCTCAAAAAGTTCTATGGAGGGAGGAGGGTGGAGTTAGAGGCGGAGACAAACATTCTACTGCAAGTTCTCCTGAAAGGACAATTTCACTCTAGTGTGTAAATCATGATAGTTAACGTATATTTCAGACTATAAGACGCACCTAGGTTTTAGAGGAGGAAAATAGGAAAATAAAAATTTAAGCACAAAATGTGATCATGATGTACTGTTATGGAGGTAGGGGTCTTCTGCTGACACTGTTATAGGGGAAATATACCCCAATTCTATACTAATATCCCCCATCCTGGTATATATATGTCCCTCAATCCAGATATACAAGTGCTTCTCACAAAATTAGAATATCATCAAAAAGTTAATTTATTTCAGTTCTTCAATACACTAGACTTTGTGTTTTCATTGACTGTAAGCCATAATCATCAACATTAACAGAACTAAACACTTGAAATAGATCACTCTGTAATGACTATATAATATACGAGTTTCACTTTTTGTATTGAAGAACTGAAATAAATAAACTTTTTGATGATATTCTAATTTAGTGAGAAGCACTTGTATATGGCCAAGAATCCAGGTATATATGGCCCCCATCCTAATCCTGGTATGTATGGCCCCCTCATCCCCATCTTGGTATGCATAGCTGCATCCTCCCTATCCTGGTATGCATGGTCCACTCATCGTCATCCTGATATGCATGGCCCCATCCTCCCCATCCTGGTATGCATGGCCCCCTCATCCCCATCCTGGTATGCATAGCCGCATCCTCCCTATCCTGGTATTCATGGCCCGTTCATCCCAATCCTGCTATGCATGGCCCCATCCTCCCCATTCTGGTATGCATGGTCCCCTCATCCCCATACTGATATACTTGGCCCCTTCATCCTCATCCTTGTATGTGACGCGCCCCCTAGGCCGTGGGGTGCTCGGCCGGGCCGGTCGATGCTGGGGGGTGTTATGGTGGCAATGACCCAGTCTGTGACCCAGGGCGGTCAATAAAAGGGGAAAAGTAAAAGGGAATAAAGTTTTTATAGAGATAATGTTCGTGACGCCACCTGTGGTATGCGGCTATATGGGGCCGCCACTGTTGTGCAGATCCTTGGGAGCTGGTGGTGACGCAGCAGAGTTGGTTCAGCTCTCCACAGGCAGAGCTTAGCTCCAGGGCAGGATATAGTGATGCTATGAGGTAGATGTTGTTGGTGCTGTGTAGTGCAGGGCTGGTGATGACGCAGCAATAATTCTAGGACACAGTGGGGTGCAGTCTTCAAGGTTTTACTCACCGTTATCACACTGCTCCTGGTTACAACTGCCAGATTATAACCTCCCACGTCGTCCTGCGTTCACCAAGAAAGGGGTTCAGCAGCTCTCAAGTATTTCAGGAGTACTTAAACGGGACCCCATTCTATGCTCCTTCCTCGGTCGTCTTCCTGCGCTTGCTCTCACCCTCCTGCCCTGCGCCTCACAATCAGTGTCCCAAGCCGGTAGCCTCGGATCTTGTCGGGCGACGTGCAGTCCCCTGGACCCTATGCGGCCACCTTTTCGGCGATATAATTGTGGTAGTTGGCAGATGCACCTTGAAAGTACAGTAGCCTCCGGTTATCTAGCTGAGCCTGATTATTCTCCACTAGTTTAGGGGCTGGTCCCCTCTGCAGCCTGATCCCTCCACGTCCGTGTAGATTCAGGCGTACAGGTGGCTTCAGCACTAGCCATGCCCCTGGGATCCCCTCTGTCTCTGGATCCTTCCCTCTACTCCCGTCCTCTCTCACTCTCTCTCCTGGGCCTCTCAGACTAGGCCTGACTCCTCTCTCTCCACTCAACTCCCGCTCCAAGCACTGGAGCCAGGAGCCTGGACCCTCCTACACTGCTCTCCTGAGCAGGACTGGCTGCTTCTAGATGGTTCCCCTCTTTTTTATACTCCTTCTGAAGGTGCTCCCCTGAACTACTTCCTCCACCCACACCCACTACATGGTTCCCCCTCTCTCGGTTCCCCCCCTTCCAACCAGGGACAGGGCTCTGCATTGTACGCATGTATCTTGCCCCGCCTGCTAGTCTGGAATGGTGTAGTGTTGGATGCAAGTGGGTGGGTCCTGGGTAGTACCCCATCCTTACCTGAGAGTGGGATACCACACCTCTGGGTGAGATGCAGTACCTCTGTGGTGACTGAACCCGCAGGGGCGCCACATATGCATAGCCGCATCCTCCCTATCCTGGTATGCATGGCTCGTTCATCCCCATCCTGGTATGCATGGTCCCCTCATCTCCATCCTGGTAGGCATGGCTCCTTCATCCTCATCCTGGTATGCATGGCTCCATCCTCCCTATCCTGATATGCATGCCCTTTCATCCCCATCCTGGTATGTATGGCCCCTTCATCCCCATCCTGGTATGTATGGCCTCCTCATTCCCATCCTAGTATGCATGGCCTCCTCATCCCTATCCTAATATGCATGGTCCCCTCATCCCCTTCCTGGTAAGCATGGCCCCCTCATCCCCATCCTAATATGCATGGCCCATTCATCCCCATCCTGGTATGTATGGCCCCTTCATCCCCATCCTGGTATGCATGGTCCCCTCATCCCCATCCTGGTATGCATGGTCCCCTCATCCCCATCCTGGTATGCATGGCTCCTTCATCCCCATCCTGATATGTATGGCCTCCTCATACCCATCCTGGTATGTATGGCCCCTTCATCCTCATCCTGGTATGCATGGCTCCTTCATCCCCATCCTGATATGCATGGCTCCTTCATCCCCATCCTGGTATGCATGGTCCCCTCATCCCCATCCTGATATGCATGGCCCGTTCATCCCCATCCTGATATGCATGGCTCCTTCATCCCCATTCTGGTATGCATGGACGCATCCTCCCCATCCTGGTATGCATGGCCCCCTCATCACCAATCCTGGTATGCATGACCCCCTCATCACCAATCCTGGTATGCATGGCCTCCTCATCACCATTCCTGGTATGCAGCAGCTGATATCAGCCTGCAAGCAGCGCATGACGTCACTGCCATGTGCCCTCACACAGTGAGATGATTATGGGTGTGGAGAGGAGTGATTATTCATTTTCTTTAATACCTCACAGTGTTAGCTGCAGCCTTCAGCGGCTCGGCGATCACGTGTGCCCGCTGTTAAAGAGAATGAATATTCATTCCCCTCAACCTGGGTTGGACTGGGGTGTCTGGGGCCCACAGGAGGAATTGATCCTCGGGGCCCACCCTACAGCTATATGCAAATACCTGTTAGCAGTTATCCCTGTTATAGTGGAGCGTCGACTGTAAAACACAGGCGGCTCCTGCACATCTACTGTGCGCCACCATAACTGGGATGTACAATTACAGTAGTTTACATTATAGGGGTTCTTTGATGAAAACAAGTTATCACCGAATCACAGGTTAGGTAGGTGATATTGACGCGCCCCCTGGGCCGTGGGGTACTCAGTGCCGGGCCGGTCGTTGCTAGGGGAAATGTCACAGTGGCGGTAACCCGGTCCGTGACCCAGAGCGGTCAATAAAAGGGGTTTATTTACAGGGGATTTATAGTTTTTATATTTAATGTTCGTGATGCCACCTGTGGTATGCGGCTATGTACAGCCGCCGCTGTGGAGCTGGGCCTCTGGAGCTGGTGTTTAATGCAGCAGAGTTGGTTTAGCTCTCCACAGTTCGAGCTTAGCTCCAGGGTGTTGCTGGGATGTTATAGATGTTGCTGTAGCAGTTGTGGTACAATGTAGTGCAGGGATGATGGCGCGGCAGTAATTCACGGAGACAGTGGGGTGCAGTCTTCAGCGTTTACTCACAGTTGTTGCAATCCAAGTTGCAGGTACCAGTGTAACTTCCCACGTCATCCTGTGCTTACTCAGGGAGGGGTTCAGCAATCCCTCAGGTAATTCAAGAGCGCTTGTTACGGGTCCAGGAGGTGGAACCTCTGTGCCGCGGTGCAAGGAGGGACCCAGAGGGGCATAACTAAGTATCAACCTGGAGCGACCCTGGTCGGACCGCGGCAAACGACACCGTAATCAGGGAGGGACCGAGCAGAGGGACCAGGTGCTACTCTGGGGACGACCTTGTAAGAGAGCAGGTGGCTCCCACAGGTCAGACAGCAGGGGATGGACACAACAGGTAGGCAGCAGTCTCTGGGTTAGCTGACGGGTGGTCACGGTACGTGACGGAAGAAGTCTCTTGGCAAGCGGGTAGGTGGTCATGGAAAGTGACAGAGGGAGCCTCCGGGTAGGCTAGTAGGTGGTCACGGCAAGTGACGGCAAGCAGGCTGTAGTCTCTAGGCTGACAGGCAGGTGGTCACGGAAAGTGACAGCGGGAGCCTCCAGGTAGGCTAGCAGGTGGTCACGGCAAGTGACAGCAAGCAGGCTGTAGTCTCTAGGCTGACAGGCAGGTGGTCACGGCATGTGACGGCAGAGCCTCCAGGTAGGCTAGCAGGTAACAGGCGGGTAGCAGACGTGCGCTCCCAGGTGAGCGGGTTTAGCAGGCACGACAGGAAGCAGGCAGGTAACTGGCAGGTGCTTCCTGGAACGAAGGTGGACTTGCCCATAGACAGACTGGCGGAAGAGTGGGGGCACACTGTCGGGCAGGAGGAAAGAGAAGCTGACAGACAGGACTGGTAGTCAGGCTGGCAATGGAACCTGAGGGCTGAAGCAGAGGTAAGTATTCTGTGCAACAACTTTGCTCAGGCACCTCCATTTTGGAGGAGGTGCCTTATATATGGGAGGTCCTCCGGCTATTGGCCGAGGACTCCTTAGGACGCCGGCAGCAGCGGGGAGAGGAGCGCTGGAGGACGCCGCGCCAGGAGCGGGAAGGTGAGAGGGACGGCGTCTCTGCCTAGCAGGGGGCAGAGACGCCGATGCTACAGCGCTTAATGGGACCCCCTTCTGTATGCCTTTCTCAGTCGTCTTCCTGCGCTGGCTCCCACCCTCCTGCCCTGCGCCTCACAATCAGTGTCCCAAGCCGGTAGCCTCGGGTCTTGTCGGGCGACCTGCAGTCCCCTGGACCCTCTGTGGCCACATTTTCAGCAATGTAATTGTGGCTGTGGCAACTGCACCCTAGAAGTACAGAAGCCTCCGGTTTCTAGCTGAACGTTGCAATTCTCACTAGTTAGGGGCCGGTCCCCTCTGCGGCATGATCCTTCCACGTCCTGGTAGATTCGGGCACACAGGTGTCCTCCAGCACTACCCCTAGGATCCCCTCGTTCCTCCTGTAGCCTTCCTTCCTGCTCCTCTCCTCAGTTTGTCTCACCTCCTGGGCCTCTCAGACTAGGCCCGCTCCGCCTGAGCAGAGCTCCTGCTCCACACACTCTCCTCCTCTGACTGAACTCCACTCCCTTTCCAAGATGGTTCCCTCTTTTATATCACTTCCTTTCCTGTGCTCCCCTGAACTACGTCCTCCACCCACACCCACGAGATAGTTCCACCCTTCAGCTAGGGACCAGGAACTGTGCTCTCCCTTAGGAGCAATCTCGCCCTACCCCCACTGAAGTGGAATGTGTTGGATGCAGGTGTTAGTGTCCCGGGCAGCACTCTATCCTTACCCGAGAGTGAGATACCACACCTCTGGGTGAGATGCAGTACCTCTGTGGCGACTGAACCTGCAGGGGCGCCACAATATCATATTGATCGGTGTAATCTGACCATTGGAAACCGCACCGATCAGAAGAATGGGGAACTTTTATCCCTGTCAGGACACTTATCGACATTTTAAAATGCAGCAGCAGGTGGGACGTCTGACCGCAGCTCCATTCATCCTCTTTGAGGCTTCCAGAAAAAAAACAAGAGCAGCCACTGAGGGAATGTATGGATCAGTGGTCAAGTCGCACATGAGCTCCAGTCTAATGGGGATAAACGCTCCACAGTCTGCCGATCGCACGGGTCCCAGCAGTCAGACCCCCACCAATCAATAAGTTATCCTTAGGCCACGTTCACACATCAGTATTTGGTCAGTATTTTACATCACTTATTTGTAAGCCAAAATCAGGAGTGGAACAATCAGAGGAAAAGTATAATAGAAACACGTCACCACTTCTGTATTTATCACCCACTCCTGGTTTTGGCTTACAAATACTGATGTAAAATACTGACCAAATACTGAATGTGTGAATGTGGCCTTAGGATAGGCGATTACTTGTTTTCACCGGAGAACCTCTCTAAGTGTATATTTGCTACTGTGTAATAGACACAGGGCAGGGAAGGGTTAAACGTCAACGTAATTAATCTCTAATAAAGAATCTTCTACTTATTGATATCAGAGAGAACAAGTGACCTCCATACACAACGTAATCTCCTATACAAACACCAATAATACCACATACAAGGAACAAATACCGTCACATCACGACCAGACCACATATTACAACATACAAGGAACAAATACCAGCACACCATGATCAGACCACATATTACCACCACATAGTAACCGAATAATACCACATACAAGGGACAAATACCGCCACACCATGATCAGACCACATATTACCACCACATAGTAACCGAATAATACCACATACAAGGGACAAATACCGCCACATCATGATCAGACCACATATTACCACCACATAGTATCCGAATAATACCACATACAAGGGACCAAAAACCGCCACACCATGACCAGACCACATATTACCACCACATAACAACAGAATAAAACCACATACAAGGGACAAATACCGCCACACCATGATCAGACCACATACAAGTGACAAATACCGCCACACCATGACCAGACCACATAGTGACTGAATAATAGTACTGGTAATGCAGTGATCACCAGTGACATTATACACAGGAGCGCTGTATATACACTGTGTTCCAAATTATTATGCAAATAATATTTTCTCAGATTTTCCCAAATTACCTATATGAATTGCAGTCATTGTAATTTTCCAGTCAAATAACTATTAGAGTACAATTGAAAGGTTTTTGTACAAACTGCCGATGATAACAGTATATTTTTAAAAAAATAAAACACTCAAACTGCACTCAAAATGCATGTTCCAAATTATTATGCACAGCAGAGTTTTCAACCTTTTCATTTTAATAAAGAACAAAAAATGGTCATTTTTGAAATTATAAGCATTAGCAGGTTATTACAAACTGAAATCAAACAGTTTTCAACTCAAAACTTTATTCTAGGTGATGTTACATTTGCACATAGGACCCCTTGTTCGAAAGGAGCTTCTGAACTCTCTCGTCCATTGAATTTGTCAGGTTTTGGATGGTTTCTGCTTTAATTGTTTTGCATGAGGACAGAATACCCTCCCAGAGCTGTTGCTTAGATGTGAACTGCCTCCCGCCATCATACACACTCCTTTTGATGATGCTCCAGAGGTTCTCAATGGGGTTGAGATCAGGGGAGCATGGCTGCCACACCATAAGTTTGTCCCCTTTTAGGCCCAAAGCAGCCAGAGATGCAGATGTGTTATGTGCAGCATGAGACGGGGCATTATCATGCATGAAATGATCTCGATGGTCCAGATGGATGGAGTGGAGGATGGTTGGTTGATGGACACCCCATGCAAACACGGCTACGGCGCCAACAAGGAGGAGGTGGAGTAATGTTTTGGGCTGGAATCATGGGAAGAGAGATTGTCGGCCCTTTTAGGATCCCTGAAGGGGTAAAGATGAACTCCATAATGTATGTTGAGTTTCTCAAACAGCACTTCCTTCCATGGTTCAAGAAGAAGAGCCGTGCATTCCGCAGCAAGATCATTTTCATGCATGATAATGCCCCGTCTCATGCTGCACATAACACATCTGCATCTCTGGCTGCTGTGGGCATAAAAGGGGACAAACTTATGGTGTGGCCCCAATGCTCCCCTGACCTCAACCCCATTGAGAACTTCTGGAGCATCATCAAAAGGAGTGTCTATGATGGCGGGAGGCAGTTCACATCTAAGCAACAGCTCTGGGAGGGTATTCTGTCCTCATGCAAAACAATTGAAGCAGAAACCATCCAAAACCTGACAAATTCAATGAATGAGAGAGTTCAGAAGCTCCTTTCGGACAAGGGGTCCTATGTGCAAATGTTACATCACCTAGAATAAAGTTTTGTGTTTAAAACTGTTTGATTTCAGTTTGTAATAACCTGCTAATGCTTATAATTTCAAAGATGACCATTTTTTTGTTCTTTATTAAAATGAAAAGGTTGAAAACTCTGCTGTGCATAATAATTTGGAACATGCATTTTGAGTGCAGTTTGAGTGATTTATTTTTTTTTTAAATATACTGTTATCATAGGCAGTTTGTACAAAATCCTTTCAATTGTACTCTAATAGTTATTTGACTGGAAATTACAATGACTGCAATTCATATAGGTAATTTGGGAAAATCTGAGAAAATATTATTTGCATAATAATTTGGAACACAGTGTAGTGTATAGTGTACAGGTAATACAGTAATCACCAGTGACATTATACACAGGAGCTCTGTATATAGTGTATAGTGTACTGGTAATACAGTGATCACCAGTGACATTATACACAGGAGCTCTGTATATAGTGTATAGTGTGCATTTACATGTAATACACTGACTCACCAGTGACGTCTCTAGTTGAAGTCCTTCATCTAGCACAGACCGCCATTACTTCTTCCATCCAGGACTTGTCACTGCAGAAAATAACCCACAGTTATCAATAGCTGATCACTTCTCGAGCACATTCCCCACTTATTTCCTGATTTCTACACTACAGCAGATGAAGAAAAAAAGTGACATAGTGCCGCCCTGCACAGTAACAGGATCTCCCTTTTGTTACTCCCCCATGGAGAACAGTATCCTCAAAAGTAAATTATAGTACAGCAATATTGTCCCCTACAGCAATAATGTCCCCATTTGCCACCATAAATTAATACCACATTCTGGCCCCCATGCTGTAATTGTCACCCATCCTGGCCACCTTTATTTAATAATATTCCCCATCCTTGGCTCTCATGTATCTCCCCAACCCATCCTGGGCCTGTATGTATCATCCTCTCTCCCCCCATCATGGGCCCCTATGTAACATCCTCTCCCTAACCATCATGGGCCCCTATGTATCATCCTCTCCCTCCCTATCATGGGCCCCTATGTATCATCCTCACCCCCCTCATGTGCCCCTATAAAGCATCCTCTCCCCCCTCATCATGTGGCCCTATATAGCATCCTCTCCCCCATTATGTGCCCCTATATAGCATCCTCTCCCCATCATGTGCCCCTATATAGCATCCTCACCCCCATTATGTGTCGATATATAGCATCCTCTCCCCATCATGCGCCCCTATATAGCATCCTCTCCCCATCATGTGCCCCTATATAGCATCCTCTTCCCCATCATGTGCCCATATATAGCATCCTCTCCCCCATCATGTGCCCCTAAATAGCATCCTTTTCCCCATCATGTGCCCCTATATAGCATCCTCTTCCCCATCATGTGCCCATACATAGCATCCTCTCACCCATCATGTGCCCCTATATAGCATCCTCTCCCCCATCATGTGCCCATATATAGCATCCTCTCCCCAATCATGTGCCCATATATAGCATCCTCTCCCCATCATGTGCCCCTATATAGCATCCTCTCTCTCATCATGTGCCCCTATATAACATCCTTTTCCCCATCATGTGCCCCTATATAGCATCCTCTCCCTCATCATGTGCCCCTATATAGCATCCTTTTCCCCATCATGTGCCCATATATAGCAACCTCTCCCCATCATGTGCCCCTATATAGCATCCTCTTCCTCATCATGTGCCCCTATATAGCATCCTCTCCCCCATCATGTGCCCCTATATAGCATCCTCTCCCTCATCATGTGCCCCTATATAGCATCCTTTTCCCCATCATGTGCCCATACATAGCATCCTCTCTCCCATCATGTGCCCATATATAGCATCCTCTCCCCCTTCATGTGACCATATATAGCATCCTCTCCCCCATCATGTACCCATATATAGCATCCTCTCCCCCTTCATGTGACCATATATAGCATCCTCTCCCCCTTCATGTGACCATATATAGCATCCCCCCCCCCATTCCTTCACTACCCTGCCTGTTCATAAAGGAAAAAAAATCTTCTTAACTTTCTGCACACCCCCGACGGCGTCCTCTGCAGGTTCATCCTCATCATGGGCCCCTGTGGTCTCCGCCGTCCATTCAGAGGCTGAACGCTGACAGTAGCCCGCCGGCCGGAGGCCTTTTCAGATCACTGCTATGCACTGCGCACTGACGTCACCGTCTGGCGCATAGCAGTGACGTTCAATGTCCACCAGCCTATCAGAGGCCGAACACTGACGAGCGCAGCCTTGATTGACTGGCGGCCTTTGAACGTCACTGCCATGCGCCGTCTGTGCACAGCGCATAGCAGAGAGTAGATTTTCCTGTAGGCGGCCATCAAGGGGAAAGTATGCGCCGCGCGCTGAGCGTGCTGCGGCCCGTGGTCAGAAAGATCACGGTTACTGGCGGGCCCCCAAAATTTTGGAGGAAAAAGTGCGTCTTATAGTCCGAAAAATATGGTAACTCTTTCTACTTCTTCTTGGCTTCTATTAATATGAATAAAATTATCCATCAACATGATACGCCTAGAACAACCTGCATTCACAATTGTCTTACTCTGAGGGGCTACCTAATACACAGAATTATCCTTAAACGCCAGAAAAATTTGAACATTTTCAATGAGAAGCATTTCTTTGTCTAGGAGTCCTTTCTAGGATATTTTTGAACACCTTCTCGCTGGCACTTGTATGCAGCGTTGGACTGGAGTACATTGGGCCCACCAGAGAAAATCATTTTTGGGGCCCACTGTGTAGCTACATAGAAATGCAGTTGTGCTCAAAAGTTTACATACCCCGGCTGAATTTTTCCTTTCTTGGCCTTGTTTCGGAGAATATGAATGATAACAAAAAAACTTTTTCTCCACTCATGGTTATTGGTTGGGTGAAGCCATTTATTGTCAAACTACTGTGTTTTCTCTATTTAAATCTTAATGACAACCAAAAACATCCAAATGACCTTCATGAAAATTTCACATACCCCTGTTCTTAATACCGTGTATTCCCCCTCTAACATCAATGACAGCTTGAAGTCTTTTGTGGTAGTTGTGGATGAGGTTCTGTATTTCCTCAGATGGTAAAGCTGCCCATTCTTCTTGGTAAAAAGCCTCCAGTTCCTGTAAATTCCTGGGCTGTCTTGCATGAACTGCGCGCTTGAGATCTCCCCAGAGTGGCTCAATGATATTGAGGTCAGGAGACTACTGAGGTGGCCACTACAGAACCTTCACTTTGTTCTGCTGTAGCCAATGACAGGTCGACTAGGCCTTGTGTTTTGGATCGTTGTCATGTTGGAACGTCCAAGTATGTCCCATGCGCAGCTTCCAGGCTGATGAGTATTTGCTGATAACGTGCTGCATTCATCTTTCCTTCAACTGTTACCAAGCTTCCTGTGCCTTTGTAGCTCACACATCCCCAAAACATCAGCGATCCACCTCCGTGCTTTACTGTAGGAATGGTGTTCCTTTTGTAGCGCCCCGAGGGTTCGGCTGCTACAGGGGTATTGCACCTCTGCCAGAGGTGTGATATTCCACTCCCGGGTAAGGATGGAGTGTGGACCAGGGCTCGTTTAGCTGCATGCATCACACACACCCCATTTCCGAGGGACAGAAATGCAGGCACGACAGAATCTGTCCCTGGCTGGAGTGGGGAGGGGGGAGGAAAACCCAGTGATGTAGGAGCAGATAGGGGTTGGGTTTCTGGGCATAGGTAGGAGCCCATTGGTTGCAAGTCACCTGGGCTCATACACAGAGAGGGAGGTATAAGAGGTGGGCACCAACTTAGAACAGTGTTCAGTCTGAGAGAGGAAGTGACAGAGCAGGGCCTCTGTGGAGCTCTGCTCCGGAGGCGGGCCTAGCCTGTGAGGCCAGAGCCAGTAGAAAAGACAGGAACAGAAAGGAAAGGAAGAAAGGAACAGAACACCAAGAGAGGCCCAGAGACACGAAGGCAGAAGGAACCCCAAAGGCCCAGGAGATTGCGGGTGACGGGTTGGCAGAACAGGGTACCGGATCCCAAGTTGGTGGAGGTGACTAATCCTCAGCCAAGGACCGGCGGTCGCGATCATATCTTGGTGCAACCCCTCACTACACCTACTAGAAAGGCACACCACATAGGGTCAGGGAGGTGAGCACGAAGCCCTCTCAAGAGAAGGCCCGCGGGAGCTGGACAGACGTAGTGTCACTGGTGGGGCACGGCCAGAGGAAGGAGTAGAAGTGAGTCCTGTGACACACTCTGGAATTGCCTGGGGGTCGACCGAGCCCCCTGCCTGGTGGACGCAGCACGGCTTGGGCAGTCATTGCCCGTGGAATGACTTGGGACATAAAGAACTGTGAGTAAAGAACTTGAACTGCAATCCCACGTCTCTGTGCTTCATCGCCGCACCAGCACTACTAGTGCTGGGACGCCCGTGCACCATCACTCCCATCATCCACATTCTCTGCCCTGGGGCTGCACTCTTCCCGTGGGGAGTCACACTACCTCAGCTGCATACCCCATCAGCCCCAGCGGTCTGCCTTGCAGCGGCGGTCCACACTGACCGCAATCCACGGGTGGCGTAGTCGGACAATTAACTTAAAGCTTACAAATAGACTGCCACTGGTTTGACCACCCTGAGCCACGGGACCGGGTCGCCGCCACGGAGACTACAACCCCCCCAGAGACCTGGTTCCGGGTACCCCACACACGTGCGCAAACGCGGCCCAGGGGGCGAGTCAACTTTTAGCGAAGTCGGCAGGATCGTTACCAACCACAAACGGGTATTGCGTGCCTGAAAGAGACTTTGCACTTACCTGAGAGAGGTTCCCCGCCATCCGGAGCAGTTTCCCGCCATCTTCGGTCATTTCCCGCCATCTTCAGCCGTTTTCCCGCCATCGGACGCCATCTTCAGGATGCCGCGCGGGAAGAAGAGGGGCAGGGACGTCAAAAACGCGCGAAGTCCGAAGCCCCGCCCCACGCGCTGACGCCGCACAAGGTCCTGGAAGGAGCCCAGCGAGCGCTGACGTCAGCAGCGCACGACGCCAGGTCCTCAACGCAGACCATCGCGAGCGGAGCCGCGGCCTACAGAAGAGGATCGCCGGAAGGTAGGCCACGGTCAACCGGGGGGGAGGAAGACATCAGGAACGGAGAGCAAGATGGCGGATCGGCAGCAGACTAAGCTGCCCAGCATCGGCAGTGCCCCAGCCGTCGCGGGTCCCGACTAGCGCCAGGAGAAGACGCGTGACGCAGGAGCGGTCGCGGGAGCAGGTAAGAGGAGTCTCCCTGTCCCGGACGCTGCCAGCGTCAGCCTGCTCCCGGGCCCCCTGGTGGAGCCGCCGATCCCGGGCGCTGCAGACACCGACCTGCTCCAGACCCCGCAACAAGCCCTGCAGCCGAGCCCTCCAGCCCTGGGCACTGCCGCCACCAGCCCGCGCCCAGGCCCAAAGTCGCACCCTCTGACCCCGGGCGTCATCAACAGCGGCCTTCTCCAGACCCCGCCGCAAGGCCTACTGCACCGCAGCGCAAGGGGCGGGTACGCCCTCCACGTCCATGGAGTGGTAGGAGAGGAGGAGCAGTACCACTCAGACCCCGAGTACCAAGAGGACCCGGACGGGTCTGAAGACTACCACCAGGAGGAGCAAGGAGCATCAGGAGGACACCGTTACCAGTGAACGGTAAAGTGTAACTGTACATAGTTACCCGTCAGGGTATGAGAACTGTTAAAGGGACTGTTTCCAGAGAAAGTGTGGTCCCCGTTGGGACTGATATAGAACTGTGTAGAACTTACCCCCTATATCCCTTATCTGGCTAGGGACTGAAAACAGCCATCCCTTTTCCCTAATCTGGCTGGGGACTGAGAGCAGCCATTCCCCTAAGAAGAAAGAACAGCTGGTCGCAAGTTGCACCGCGGCCAGTACCCAAGAATATGTTTACCTAAAAATGTTTTATAATGAAAAGGTTTTATATGCTGCTAAAGTAAAAATGCAAATGTTTGGTAAGGTGTTTTATATGACAAAAGAGTTCCGGTAGTAATCACCATATCTAGTGAAAGAAAAATGTTGAAAAAGAAGAAAGTGTTTCCCATAAAGGGAATTAAATAATGTCATCCGTTTTCTATGTGAAAAGTTTGAAAAAGTATTGCATGTTTTTGAATTGTCTTTGCTCTTTTCCAGCCCAAGGGCGTGCTGTGGTTTACCAGGGGTGAATGTAGCGCCCCGAGGGTACGGTCGCTACAGGGGTATTGCACCTCTGCCAGAGGTGTGATATTCCACTCCCGGGTAAGGATGGAGTGTGGACCAGGGCTCGTTTAGCTGCATGCATCACACACACCTCATTTCCGAGGGACAGTTCAACGGTGCTCCCATTAGACAGAAATGCAGGCACGACAGAATCTGTCCCTGGCTGGAGTGGGGAGGGGGGAGGAAAACCCAGTGATGTAGGAGCAGATAGGGGTTGGGTTTCTGGGCATAGGTAGGAGCCCATTGGTTGCAAGTCACCTGGGCTCATACACAGAGAGGGAGGTATAAGAGGTGGGCACCATCTTAGAACAGTGTTCAGTCTGAGAGAGGAAGTGACAGAGCAGGGCCTCTGTGGAGCTCTGCTCCGGAGGCGGGCCTAGCCTGTGAGGCCAGAGCCAGTAGAAAAGACAGGAACAGAAAGGAAAGGAAGAAAGGAACAGAACACCAAGAGAGGCCCAGAGACACGAAGGCAGAAGGAACCCCAAAGGCCCAGGAGATTGCGGGTGACGGGTTGGCAGAACAGGGTACCGGATCCCAAGTTGGTGGAGGTGACTAATCCTCAGCCAAGGACCGGCAGTCGCGATCATATCTTGGTGCGACCCCTCACTACACCTACTAGAAAGGCACACCACATAGGGTCAGGGAGGTGAGCACGAAGCCCTCCCAAGAGAAGGCCCGCGGGAGCTGGACAGACGTAGTGTCACTGGTGGGGCACGGCCAGAGGAAGGAGTAGAAGTGAGTCCTGTGACACACTCTGGAATTGCCTGTGGGTCGACCGAGCCCCCTGCCTGGTGGACGCAGCACGGCTTGGGCAGTCATTGCCCACGGAATGACTTGGGACATAAAGAACTGTGAGTAAAGAACTTGAACTGCAATCCCACGTCTCTGTGCTTCATCGCCGCACCAGCACTACTAGTGCTGGGACGCTCATGCACCATCACTCCCATCATCCACATTCTCTGCCCTGGGGCTGCACTCTTCCCGTGGGGAGTCACACTACCTCAGCTGCATACCCCATCAGCCCCAGCGGTCTGCCTTGCAGCGGCGGTCCACACTGACCGCAATCCACGGGTGGCGTAGTCGGACAAGTAACTTAAAGCTTACAAATAGACTGCCACTGGTTTGACCACCCTGAGCCACGGGACCGGGTCGCTGCCATGGAGACTACAACCCCCCCAGAGACCTGGTTCCGGGTACCCCACACACGTGCGCAAACGTGGCCCAGGGGGCGAGTCACTTTCACCATAGGCCTTATTGACCTCTCTCCAAATGTAACGTTTATGGTTGTGGCCAAAAAGTTTGATTTTGGTTTCATCACTCCAAATTACCTTGTTTCAGAAGTTTTGAGGCTTGTCTCTGTGCTGTTTGGCACATTGTAGGTGAGATACTTTGTGGTATTTGCGCAGTAATGGCTTTCTTCTGGCGACTCGACCATACAGCCCATTTTTCTTAAAGTGTCTCCTTATTGTGCATCTTGAAACAGCCACACCGCTAGTTTTCAGAGAGTCCTGAATTTCAGCTGATGTTATTTGTGGGTTTTTCTTTGCATCTCGAACAATTTTCATGGCAGTTGTGGCCGAAATTTTTCTTGGTCTACCTGACCGTGGTTTTGTTTTTACAGAGCCCATGATTTTCCATTTGTTAATCACAGTTTGAACGCTGCTGACTGGCATTATCATTTCCTTGGGTATGTTTTTGTATCCCTTTCCTGTTGTAGCATCGGCGTCTCTGCCCCGTACTAGGCAGAGACGCCGTCCCTCTCACCTCCCCGCTCCTGGCGCGGCGTCCTCCGGCGCTTCTCTCCCCGCTGCTTCCGGCACGCGCTCCTTCCCCGGCAGTGTGCTTAGGGCGCGCGCGCGCGCGCTCCCCCTCTCTTAAAGGGACCGCGCGCGCCGTCCTAAGAAGTCCCCGGCCAATTGCCGGAGGACCTCCCATATTTAAGGCACCTCCTCCAAAATGGAGGTGCCCGAGCAATGTTGTTGCAAAGCCTTCACTCTGCTTCAGCCCTCAGGTCCCGTTACCAGTTACCAGCCAGTCACCTGCCAGATTACTGCTTGTTACCTGCCAGTCACCTGCCGGATTCCTGCCTGTTACCTACCAGTTACCTGCCTGATTCCTGCTTGATACCTGCCTGATATCCGTTTACCTGCTTGCAAGCCTGCGGTCCGACGGTCTGCTTTCCTACACCTGTCAGTCTGTCTATGGACCAGCCTGCTCGCTCACCTGGGAGCGCTCATCTGCTACCTGCCTGCTAGCCTACCTGGAGGCTCCGCCGTCACTTGCCGTGACCACCTGCCTGTCCAGAGACTCTCGCCTGCTCACCTGGGAGCGCTCATCTGCTACCTGTCTGCTAGCCTACCTGGAGGCTCCGCCGTCACTTGCCGTGACCACCTGCCTGTCCAGAGACTCTCGCCTGCTCACCTGGGAGCGCTCACCTGCTACCTGTCTGCTAGCCTACCTGGAGGCTCTGCCGTCACTTGCCGTGACCACCTGCCTGTCCAGAGACTCTCGCCTGCTCACCTGGGAGCGCTCACCTGCTACCTGTCTGCTAGCCTACCTGGAGGCTCTGCCGTCACTTGCCGTGACCACCTGCCCGTCCAGAGACTCTCGCCCGCTCACCTGGGAGCGCTCACCAGCCACCTGCCTGCTGTCCTTCTACCCAGAGACTGTCCCTGTCACTTGCCGTGAGTACCCGTCCTCTACCCAGAGACTGTCCCTGTCACTTGCCGTGAGTACCCGTCCTCTACCCAGAGACTGTCCCTGTCACTTGTCGTGACTACCTGCCCGTCTTCCCTGGGAGCCACCCGCTTCCTTACATGGACTGCCCCCTTGTATAGTTGCACAGAGGTTCCACCTCCCAGACCCGTTACACCTGTGTTATACAGTTCAACTACCTTTTCCCGTAGATCCGTTTACAATTCTTTTGCCTTCCCCATGACTCACAATCCAGAAATCAGAGGCTGGATGAAAGATGCAAGAGTCTGTCTGGATCCCAGAAACTCACTCAGCTTTTATGCACATGACGCGCCCCCTGGGACATATTCCTTTTTGAGGGGAATACCCGGCACCGGATCAGATGGGGGGTTGTAGTCTCCGAGCGGCTGTGACCCGGTCCCGTGCCCAGGGCGTCAAGCTCAGTGTGATGTGGCAGTTCTACAGATGTTACTAAAGTTCTTTTGTGTCGACTACGCCACCCGTTGTGATGCGGTCACTGTGGCCGCCGCTGCAGCAGGGTCCGCTGAGGCTGATGGTGGGTGCGCAGCTTGGTGGGATAACCCCCAACGGGAGGGGTATAGCCTCAGAGGGGACAGGCGCAGAGGATGGGGGTTGTGGTGGTGTAGTGCAGACGGCAGTGAAGACAGAGTCGGGTTGTGCAGTTAAGGGTGTTTACTTACTGCAGATGTTGTACTGGTCACTCCAGCTGCTAGTGACCACCCGAGCCGTGCTGCGTCCACCAGGTCCTGGATCCAGCCAACCCCCAAACAAGTCCGGAGCGTGGCCCTGAGCTCTCCCTCTGTCCTTTCTTCAGCCGTCCCCACCAGTGATCCACCTAGGTCCAGCTCCCTCGGGCCTTCTGTTGGGACACCCTTGGCCCTGGGTTCCCTGACCCTTCATGTGGTGTGCCTTCGGGGTGAATGTGGTGGGTGACCGTGACAGACACTGCCCACGGTCTCCGGTCTCTGGCTGGGGATTGTTTTTACCCCCACCAGCTTGGGTTCCGGTACCCTGATGCTGACTCCTCACCCGGTGCTCTGATTTGGGTTCTTGGGTCCCTTCTCTTCTGTGCTCTGGGTCTTTCTCTTTTCTCCTCTCTCACTCTGGGTCTTGGTCTTTCTTCTCTCCTCTCCTAACTTGTTTTCTGCAGCTGATCCTCTCTGCATCTGACTCTCTGCGTCTGACCCTGATTCTCGTTGGTGCCCACCTTATATATCCCTCTATGTGTGAGCTCAGGTGACCAGCACCCAATGAGCTCCTAACTTTACCCAGGCTGCTCCCCCTATCTGCCCCTACACTACATGGGATGTACCACCCCCCTCCCACTCCAGCCAGGAACAGACTCGGTCGTACCTGCACATTTCTAAGTGGGAGTACCGTCGGCCTGTTCCTCGGAAATGGGATGTGTGTAGTGCATGCAGCCTACCGAGCTCAGTTCCACACTCCATCCTTACCCGGGAGTGGAATATCACACCTCTGGGTTGAGGTGCAATACCCCTGTAGCAGCCGAATCCTCAGGGTGCTACATTCCCCCCTGGTAAATCACAGCACGTCCTCGGGCTGTAAGACATAAAACATCACCAAAAACATACAAAATTTTCATATAAACATAATAAACATATAAAACACTATATAAATAACATATCTTAGCAGATAAAACTTTCTCGTCGTCTCAGGCTCCTGGTTCCTCCTCCTCCGGACACTGTGCAACGTGTGTCCGGGAAAAGTGCGACAGTCTCTTAGAAAAACTGGTTTTCTATAAAACCGGTAGGGGGCGCTTTAGGACGCGCAACTATATACAGGGGAAGTTGGCCGCTCTCAGTCCTCGGCCATGTAGAGGGAAGGGAATGGCTGCTCACAGTCCTCAGCCTGTAGGATGAAGGGGTTAACGGGTAAACAGTTCACTGGTCCCAACGGGGACTATTTTAGCAGCAACGGTTCACTGTGCCCCGACGGGCAACTATATACAGTCTCTACTCCCGTCCTCAACGACGGCTCCCTCCTGCTTTTTCTTAATATGGTGTTGCTTCAGACCCGTCCGGGTCCTCTGGCTCCTCCTCCCCGTACCGCAACTCCTCCTCCGTCAAGCGGTGTACGTGGAGGGCGTAAGGTCCTTTGGCACACTTGTGCCGGGTGAAAGTGACCTCGTCTCCGACGTAGAGGTCACGGCCTTTGTGACCTTCCGGCAGGTGGGACTCGACGTCTCTGCGGGTCACAAAAACGTCACCGCGGTTGTTACGGTCCCGAATAAAGCCCCACCCATGCTGCGGGTTGAACTTTATCACCGTCCCGATGGTGCGGGGACAGTGCGCTGCACGGGGGTTACTCCTAGTCCGGCTCTTCTGCTCCACGCTCCGGATTTGGGCCTGTTGTTCTCTGACCCGCCTCTCCTCCCGTTCTCTCGCAAACTCTGCTAGCTGCTGACGACAACACTCAGTACGCTCAGCGGCGACTGCCCGAGTTTCCTGAGTGAACCCCATTAAATCTTCTCCGGTGGGGTCCCACTCAAACTGTGCTTCCGCTAGCGGGGGCGAGATCCGTGCCACGGGCTTCGGAGCCGGAATCAGGGGTTCATCCAGGGGTCTTAGTCTCTGCTGCCGTTCCAGCTCATGGTATCCTTCGGGCCAGATGAAGGGCCGCCCGTCCGGCCATGTGAGCTGGCTGAAGAGGTCCTCCCCCAGGTGTGGCACCCTTGGTATTGCGGGCGCGGGCGCGGTGGTGGTGGCGCCCGGGTTGCCCAGGCCTTGCGGCCAGGCCTGGGGCACCTGGAAGGTGAAGGGCACCGTTAGGACGGCGGCGCCCTGAGCTACCTGGCCTTGCGGCCAGGCCGGAGGCTCCGCGGAGGTAGGGGGCGCTGTTGGTGGTGCGGCGCCCGGGGGTACTAGGCCTTGCGACCAGGCTGGTGGTATTTCCTGCTTTGTCACGCTCCGGGTCGAGGCGCGTGACGTCACAGGGGTCGCTGCGGCGGCTTCCGGTCGGGGCCTAGTCCATAGCGGTGACATGGCGGCTACGGGCACAGCAGGGGGACTTTCGGGCTCTGCGACGGGGAGCTGGGGCAGGTGAGCGGTGTCACGGCTTGGGGTATAGGCGTCCCCTTTACCTGCCTCCATGCGTTCGGCTCCCTCCTCGGCGCCGTCTCCGGCCTTGGGTCCTCCCGCGCCATCCTCAGAGGCGGTCTGCTTCCTCTTCCAGGGTAGCGTGCTCCGTTGACTGGTCTCTGCTTGCTGGGTCATCTCCCGGCTCCACTCCGCCAGTATCTCACGCTGTACCCGGGCCATCCTCCGTGCGAGGCCCTCCAGGGCAGTTTGTGCACACTCCCGGTCTCGGGGGAGCTGCGCTAAGATCTCCGCTAGACCTAGCGGGGTTGTGGACTCTAGCAGGCTCCTGACCATCGGGTCGGTGCTGCTCTGCTCTGCTTCCGGCAGGCTCCTGGCCAGCGGGCCGGTGCTGCTCTGCCCTCCTTCCTCGGTCTCTAGCAGACTCCTGGCCAGCGGGCCGGTGCTGTTCTGCTTTCCCTCCATCTCCGGGTGAGCTCCTCCGCTACTCCTCGTTAGACCTCTTGCCTCCGGGTGCGCTCGCTCCAGACTGCTCCAAGCGACACCCATCTTTTCTCTTCTCTTTCGTCTCCTCCCACTTCGAGGGCGGTCCCGGGGCAACTCGGTGACTGTCAGCTCCAGGGGGAGTTCTTTCACGCTGACAGACACCTCCAGCATCACAGTCTCTGTTGGTGGGGGCGGTTTCCACTTTTGGCGCCATTTTCTGTCCTGGCCCACGATGGGAGGTGGCCTCTTGCCCTCCTTTGGCACGCCCATAATGGCGTCCGCTGCTCTTCCAAGGCGGGAAATCTGCGGTTTTGGCGGGAAGCGTCGCCCAGTGGCGGGAAACTCTGCAGATGGCGGGAACAAGTTGGAAATGGCGGACAATCGGCGGGAAACGACTGGTGATGGAGTCCGATGGCGTGGACCCTCCGGAACCGGCGGGAGACTTCTTTCTGAGGTAAACTTGCACTTTTCTTCAGGCACGCAGTACCCGGGTGTTGCGGGCACGTAATCCTGCCGACTACGCCAAAGTTGACGCGCCCCCTGGGACATATTCCTTTTTGAGGGGAATACCCGGCACCGGATCAGATGGGGGGTTGTAGTCTCCGAGCGGCTGTGACCCGGTCCCGTGCCCAGGGCGTCAAGCTCAGTGTGATGTGGCAGTTCTACAGATGTTACTAAAGTTCTTTTGTGTCGACTACGCCACCCGTTGTGATGCGGTCACTGTGGCCGCCGCTGCAGCAGGGTCCGCTGAGGCTGATGGTGGGTGCGCAGCTTGGTGGGATAACCCCCAACGGGAGGGGTATAGCCTCAGAGGGGACAGGCGCAGAGGATGGGGGTTGTGGTGGTGTAGTGCAGACGGCAGTGAAGACAGAGTCGGGTTGTGCAGTTAAGGGTGTTTACTTACTGCAGATGTTGTACTGGTCACTCCAGCTGCTAGTGACCACCCGAGCCGTGCTGCGTCCACCAGGTCCTGGATCCAGCCAACCCCCAAACAAGTCCGGAGCGTGGCCCTGAGCTCTCCCTCTGTCCTTTCTTCAGCCGTCCCCACCAGTGATCCACCTAGGTCCAGCTCCCTCGGGCCTTCTGTTGGGACACCCTTGGCCCTGGGTTCCCTGACCCTTCATGTGGTGTGCCTTCGGGGTGAATGTGGTGGGTGACCGTGACAGACACTGCCCACGGTCTCCGGTCTCTGGCTGGGGATTGTTTTTACCCCCACCAGCTTGGGTTCCGGTACCCTGATGCTGACTCCTCACCCGGTGCTCTGATTTGGGTTCTTGGGTCCCTTCTCTTCTGTGCTCTGGGTCTTTCTCTTTTCTCCTCTCTCACTCTGGGTCTTGGTCTTTCTTCTCTCCTCTCCTAACTTGTTTTCTGCAGCTGATCCTCTCTGCATCTGACTCTCTGCGTCTGACCCTGATTCTCGTTGGTGCCCACCTTATATATCCCTCTATGTGTGAGCTCAGGTGACCAGCACCCAATGAGCTCCTAACTTTACCCAGGCTGCTCCCCCTATCTGCCCCTACACTACATGGGATGTACCACCCCCCTCCCACTCCAGCCAGGAACAGACTCGGTCGTACCTGCACATTTCTAAGTGGGAGTACCGTCGGCCTGTTCCTCGGAAATGGGATGTGTGTAGTGCATGCAGCCTACCGAGCTCAGTTCCACACTCCATCCTTACCCGGGAGTGGAATATCACACCTCTGGGTTGAGGTGCAATACCCCTGTAGCAGCCGAATCCTCAGGGTGCTACACACACATACTGGTTACAAGCAAACAGGTCACAGGTGAGGATGTTACCTTTAGTAGCCATTCAAACCCATTTGTGTCAAATTCTGTGCATGCTATCAGGCCAAAATCACCAGGGTATGTGAACTTTTGGTCAGGGTCATTTGGATGTTTTTGGTTGTCATTAAGATTTAAAAAGAGAAAACACAGTAGTTTGACAATAAATGGCTTCACCCAACCAATAACCATGAGTGGAGAAAACGTTTTTTGTTATCATTCATATTCTCTGAAACAAGACCAAGAAAGGAAAAATTCTGCCGGGGTATGTAAACTTTTGAGCACAACTGTAAATACAAGACCACCAATTGTATGGTAAAGCACGCTAATATCAGCGTATAATATAAGATAGTACACTTAATGTTATAGAAAGAGCTTGCGTCACATTTTTGGTGCAAACTCAATGATAAATGTACCCTGGTGTTTGCTAACCACTAAACCAATGTTTTATTGCACCAGCGGAGTGGAAGGGATTTTATGACATCTCATCCATACGCTGAGAAAATCCACGGCGTGAATTGACCGGAGCTGCGGATTTGACATCACGTGTCAATTTATGCTGTGGATATTCACCTTCGATTTCATCCTTTGCAATACAAAGGAACAGGTCAATGGTAAAGGTGCATCATTGCGTAATAGTAAAAGCAGCAATATCTGCACAATATCTGGGTGGATATTACCACTGTTCATTTGCTGTGGGAATTCCATTGTAGAAATTAAGCAGCAAATACATTATGTGAATAGAGCCACTAATAGTGGTGGGGGTCCTAAATCAGTTATGTATGACACTGGAGTGAGAGCAAAATAGCTTTCCCTCACATCCCTTGTACACTTTTTACGGAAATCTTTCTGCCACCTATAAGGCCATAACTTTTTATGATGGGCCTCATTTTGTTAGTAGTGGAAGAAGAAAACTGAGTGATACAGGGAGAGGGGGCTCAGTGAGGGGTGATATAGGGGTAGGGGGTGCAGTCAGTCAGCGGTGAAAGAGGGGGAGGGGGCACAGTCAATCAGGGGTGATACAGCGAGGGGGGGCTCAGTCAGTCAGGGGTGATACAGAGGGTGAGGGCTCAGTAAGTCAGGGGTGATACAGGGAGAGGGGGCTCAGTCAGTCAGGGGTGATACAGGAGGGGGCATAGTCAGTCAGGGGTGATACAGGGAGAGAGGAGGCTCAGTCAGTCAGGGGTGATATAAGGAGATGGGGCTCAGTAATTCAGGAGTGATACAAGAGGAGGGGGCACAGTCAGTCAGGAGCGATACAGGGGGAGGGGGCACAGTCAGTCAAAGATGATACACAGGGAATGGGTGCAGTCATTCAGGGGTGATACAGGGAGAAAATGCTCAGTCAGTCAGGGGTAATGCAGGAAGACGGGGCTCAGTCAGTCAGGGCTTACTCACTGCTAGGCTGGAGGGAACCCTCCTTCAATCATTGCAGCTGTAGTAGGGAGTCCTATAACTCCCTCTGCTGCTTACATTGTGGGGAAGAGGAGCGCGTGTTATGGATGACAGCACAGCTCATTATCTGAGCTTTGCTGTACAGCCGGGGAGAAGAGGACACAATGAAAGCTCACATTGATTGGCTGCCCTGCTTGTTCAACGCAGGGAAGAGCGGTGACATAAAAAGTAATCAGGGCGCAACAACACTTTGTTACTTACAAATAGTGAGCTGCAGTCTACAGCAGGCGAGAGTGTCTTCAATGCCGTCAGTGACGCGTGCAATGCTCTCCTGGGTTGTCTAACTCTGGGAGGAGCTGCAAGGAGTAGTGACGTAGAGGCTGGGAGAATGTCCTGCTTGCAGCTCCTCCCAGAGTTAGACAACCCAGGACAGCAGTGAGTGTATCAGACTGCGGCTCACTATTTGTAAGTAACAGAGCGGTTAGTATGCCTCTGGTGAGCCATTCTGACCCGGCATGTCCTCCTCCCCCACATATTACATATATAGCCAAGTTCCCCTCTCCCACATATAGCATATAGCATATATAGTCAAGTCCCCCTCCCCCACATATAGCATATATAGTCAAGTCTCTTTCCTCTATTTATAGCCTATATCCGGGGCTGGCTCCAGGTTTTCGTGGGCTTTGGGCGAAAGAGTCTCAGTGGGCCCCTTTAACACATACCACCATTGATGCACAGATACAGAGGAGAAATATAGGTATACAACACAGGGCCCAGCCTGTCCCCTCATCCTTCACATATGCAAACATGCACACACACACAGGAGGCAGACATGCACGCACAGGAAGCAGACATGCACACGCACAGTAGGCAGACATGCACACACACACACAGTACGCAGACATGCGCACACACTCATGGTAAGCAGACATGCGCACGTACACACACAGTACGCAGACATGCGCACGCACACACGCGGTACGCAGATATGCACACACACACACGATATGCAGACATGCGCACGCGCACACACGGTACGCAGACATGCGTATGCACAGGGTATGCAGACATGCGCACGCACAGGGTACGCAGACATGCGCACGCACAGGATACGCAGACATGCACGCGCACAGGATACGCAGACATGCACGCGCACATGGTACGCAGACATGGTACACAGATATAATACGTATGGTACAATACGCAGACACGACTGCCCTCCGGACATCTGTCATCAGTCTTCCCCAAGATTGTGGAGCCTACTGAAACAGACTAAGGAATCTTTTTAAATGCTTAGGAAGCCTTTGCAGGTGGTTTTTGTTAATTATTCTCATTTACTGAGATAATGACTTTTGTGTTTTCATTGGCTGTAAGCCATAATCATCAACATTAACAGAAATAAACACTTGAAATAGATCACTCTGTTTGTAATGACTCTATATAATAGATGAGTTTCACTTTTTGTATTGAAGAACAGAAATAAATTTACTTTTTGATGATATTCTAATTTTGTGAGATGCACTTGTATATATACTGTCATATTACACACATATCAATTTCATATGAAATAATATTTAAAAATGAAAACTGCTGCCACTCACAGTCTTCTGAGATCCAGGAAAGAGTCTGATGGCATTAGCTGCAGAAGATGGAGGAAGTCCGGGCAGCTGCTGCATGCTGGGTAATGACACCGCACCAATGACAGCCTAGCCTCATCAAACTCCTTCTGCAAGAGAGGGGTGATGGCGCTCAGACTGCTGGGGGAGTCATCTCCCCAGCCGTACCCGTGCTGTGGGGGAGGGGCGAGGCTATGGAAGCTGGTCAGATTGCTCCTCTGCAGGAGAGGTGTCACTTACCACACTCATTAGCTATGCGCTGCCCAGCTAATCTGCTCCCATAGCAGCAGGCTCCCTCCCTCCCCTGCGGTGCTCCTGCTATGTGTCCAGTCAGAATGACACTGATTCCGGAGAGCTGTTACTGTCAGTGACACCTCTCCTGCACAGATGTTAGTCTGACTCCAACACCTAGCGCCAGCACAGCAGGGGAAGGAGGGAGCCTGCTGCTATGAATGCCATTAGCCGGGCAGTGCATCCCTTTGCTAGGGTATGTGGGGGAGGAGCCTTCTAACGCAGTCAGAGCTGGCCCTGCATCAGGGCCCACCGGAGGATTCACCGATTTCCTGGTGGGCTAGTCCGAGCCTGCTTGAATGTCAGACTAATTGCAATCATTTCTCTCCCATATAGGCTGAGTATTGAAACTGTCTGGTATTAATACTCAACTTCTTTTACTTAAAGTGAAGCTATCAGAAAATAAACTATTGTTTAAATCGGGTTTTTGTGTTAAACTTATTGTTTGGGGGCAATTTTTTTCCATATCACAGTGTGTACTATAAATAAAAACCACAAATCTTGCAATTTTCAAACCGACCACTTGGGCTTTTTTTTTACTTTAACTTCCTGTTGTTTCAGGAAACAACACATGTACATTAACCACAATGAAAAGATCCTATCTTTTATATTAAAGCATCTAATGAGCATATGCAAAGGTCATTGTGAAGGAAGAGGGAGCAGGGAAAGCTGTAACATTAGCTATTTTGATTGCTGGATCCTGTGTTATCAGCTGTGTTTCAGAGATGTTACCTCTCATTGCAATCCTGCCTCTGCTGATAAGGAGCCTGCTGAAAACTCTTCCTGAAAAGACAGAAAGTATGAGTCTAAAAAAAGCCCAAGTGGCCATTGTGATTTTTTTTCTTTTGTATTAAAGATCATCATATGAAAAAAAAAATGACAACAATTTAAACAAAAATAATGTAACACAAACCTCTGAAACATACAATCAGTCATTTTCTGCTGATAGCTTTGCTTTAAATTAACACTAATCCTAAAAATAAATGTTCAAATAAAATAAGAAAATAATTGTCCTCTCCACTTGTTAGTCTGCAGCATTTCCGGCCTGATCATGAAACTGTCTTGTAGAAATCCTGCAGAGAACACAAGCATCAATCTCTTGTCAATCAGTTCCATCTTTGGCTGCTGAAGCCCTGACCCTTGGACAAGGAGATGGTACGATATTTTGTCCTACTACAAACAGGGCAGAGGGGGGAGGCTCCTGCTGCAGACACTTGTCTTACATCAACACACAGAAAAGTAAGTAGAAGAATGGGGAACATGGGTGAGATATTGAGACACACAGAGATTTCTTTATATATATATTACTGTATAATTTGTGACAGGTGTTGAAAAAATGCTGCAAAGTAAGAATGCTTTAAAAAATAGAAGAGGGAATAATTTATTTTTTTAGCAAACAAATGCAAAGTTAATGAGCAAAAGAGAAATCTAAATCACATCAACATTTGGTTTGACTGCCTCTTGCCTTCAATAAGAGCTTCAAAGCATCAATTCTTCTAACTATAATTGTATATAGTTTTTTACAGAACTCGGCAGGAGGTTGTTCCAAACATCCTGGAGAAGTAACCACAGATCTTCTGAAGATGTCGTTTGTGCAAATGCTTCTCTCTCTTCATGTAATCCTAAACAGACTGGGTGATGTAAGATCAGGGTTCTGTGGGGTCCGGATCATCACTTCCAGGACTTCTTGTTCTTCTTCATGGATAAGTAGTTACCTATATTTCTCATCATTGAGAACTCCAAGAAATGGGCAAAGTTGGAGATCATAGACGCAGTGATCGGCCATGGAAACTTAGTACAGCAGATGAAAGACACATCATGCTTACTTCCACTTGAAATCAGAAGATGTCCATCAGTGCCATCAGCTCAGAACTGGCAGCAACCAGTGGGACTCAGCTACCCCCATGTACAGTCATGGCCAAAAGTATTGAGAATGAGACAAATAGTAATTTTTCCAAAGTTTACTGCTTCATTTTTTGTAATGGCAATTTGCATATACTCCTGAATGTCAAAGAGTGATCAGCTTAACAGCAATTACTGTACTTGCAAATTCAATATTTGCCCAGAAAATGAATTTTAACCCCCAAAACACATTTCGACATCATTGCAGTCCTGCCTTAAAAGGAGCAGCTAACATCGTTTTAGTGATTGATCCATTAACACAGGTGTGGGTGTTGATGAGGACAGGGCTGGCGATCAATCAGTCATGATTAAGTAAGAATGACATCACTGGACACTTTAAAAGGAGGCTGGTTCTTGGTATCATTGTTTCTCTTCAGTTAACCATGGTTATCTCTAAAGAAACACGTGCAGCCATCATTGCACTGCACAAAAATGGCCTAACAGGGAAGAGTATCGCAGCTACAAAGATTGCACCTCAGTCAACAATCTATCGCATCATCAAGAACTTCAAGGAGAGAGCTTCCATTGTTGTCAAAAAGGCTCCAGGGCGCCCAAGAAAGACCAGCAAGCGCCAAGACCGTATCTTTAAACTGTTTCAGCTGCGGGATTGGACTACCAGCAGTGCCGAGCTTGCTCAGGAATGGCAGCAGGCTGGTGTGAGTGCTTCTGCACGCACTGTGAGGCGGAGACTCTTTGAGCAAGGGCTGGTTTCAAGGAGGGCAGCAAAGAAGCCACTTCTCTCCAGAAAAAACATCAGGGACCGACTGATATTCTGCAAAAGGTACAGGGAGTGGACTGCTGAGGACTGGGGCAAAGTCATTTTCTCTGATGAATCCCCTTTTCGATTGTTTGGGACATCTGGAAAACAGCTTATTCGGAGAAGAAGAGGTGAGCGCTACCACCAGTCTTGTCTCATGCCAACTGTAAAGCATCCTGAAACCATTCATGTGTGGGGTTGTTTCTCAGCCAAGGGAATGGGCTCACTCACAGTCTTGCCTAAAAACACAGCCATGAATAAAGAATGGTACCAGAATGTCCTCCAAGAGCAACTTCTCCCAACCGTCCAAGAGCAGTTTGGCGCCCAACAATGCCTTTTCCAGCATGATGGAGCACCTTGCCATAAAGCAAAGGTGATAACTAAATGGCTCATGGAACAAAACATAGAGATTTTGGGTCCATGGCCTGGAAACTCCCCAGATCTTAATCCCATTGCGAACTTGTGGTCAATCATCAAGAGACGGGTGGACAAACAAAAACCAACAAATTCTGGCAAAATGCAAGCATTGATTATGCAAGAATGGACTGCTATCAGTCAGGATTTGGTCCAAAAGTTGATTGATAGCATGCCAGGGAGAATTACAGAGGTCTTGAAGAAGAAAGGGCAACACTGCAAATATTGACTTGCTGCATTAACTCATTCTAACTGTCAATATAACCTATTGGTACTCATAATATGATTGCAATTATATTTCTGTATGTGATATAAACATCAGACAAACACAGATAAAAACCAGAGGCCAGCAGATCATGTGAAAATATAATTTTGGTGTCATTCTCAAAACTTTTGGCCATGACTGTACTGTTCGGAGAAGTCTGGCCAGAACTGATCCTTATGGACGAATTGAAAGCAAAAACGAACGCATTCGACACGGAAACAAGGTCAAGAGACTTAACAATGCATGAAAGCATAGTGACGGGGTGCAGAAAAATGGCAGCAGGTGCTCAGCACCGATGAGTCAAAATGTGAAATACTTGTCTACAACACAAGACAGTTAATCAGCCTGGGGCAGTGCGGCCATTGTCCCTGACTGTTACCACAGGAGCTCGGTTGTAGCTGTGCCAAGCTCCCGGTGGTAAACATGCGGGGAAGTGATGATATTTCTAGTGGAAACCGCAGCAGGAAATGTTCCTTGTCTGGGAAGTTTTTGTAGGATTTTTTTTTTCATTTTTGGAAGAGATTTTTTTCTGGAGCGTTTTCTTGTAACCTTTTCATTGGATGGTGTCTAGTTTCGAATGTTTTTCATCTGGAAATAACTAACATACGGTACACTTTTTCTTTTTTTGCCCACATTGTGTTTTGTTTCGAATCCTGAAATTGAAAAATATGCTTAAAAGACTGGATAGGAAGAGTCTTTTAAGCGTTTTTTGAGCAATTTTTCAGACTCCTCAAAAAAATTGATGTCAACATGCCCTTCGAGACCAGATTTTCTAACAAAGCAAGAATGCAAACGCTAGATAGAGGAAACATGGCCAATAATCCTTATCTCATGGTTCTTGCATGTATAGAGAGCAGTATACTTGGTGATCTATTATTATGCAGGCTACTGAATTACAGAAAAATTCAAGTTCGAGTGTCCTTCACTACTAGCCTGGTCGTATCAGGTCTGTCTCAGCCTTGTCTCTAGGGGATCAATCAGCAGTATATGCTACAGGTAAACAGCATAACAATATGGCTGCAATACATCTGTCTTTTATATCCTCACCCACCTACCTATAAGACAGCAGGCCACGCCACTGCTATGGGACCCGTGAACCGGCACTGACACCGGGCCCCCCCTCCGCCCATCTGCGCCCACACTGCCCACACACAATGATGGGGCGGAAGCGTCTGCTGATGCTTACTCCTTCATCATCATTGCTTGTGCTGACGACCAGAGGGGGGCTCTAGCAGTCAACGCGAGCAATGAGGATGGAGGAGGGAGTGTCAGCAGACGCTTCCACCCCCATCAGTCTTCCTCGACGTCTGACGTGTCAGAGCAGCGACATCGATGACGTCATTACAGGGCACCCACTGTTCTGATATGTGCAGCACTTCACACCAAAGGCTAAGCAGATCAGAGCATCTGGTGGAACAAGGAATATGGAGAGGTGAGTACTGTGTTTATTTTTTTAAATCAGTGACAAAAGAGTATGGAGGATCATGGGGGGTGCATTATACTGTATGGAGGACCATGGGGGTGCGTTATATTGTATGTAGGACCATGGGGGGTGCATTATATTGTATAGAGGATCAAGGGGGGTGCATTATATTGTATGGAGGACCATGGGGGTGCATTATATTGTATGGAGGATCATGGGGGGTGCATTATATTGTATGGAGGACCATGGGGGTGCATTATATTGTATGGAGGACCATGGGGGGTGCATTATATTGTATGAAGGACCATGGGGGGTGCATTATATTGTATGGAGGACCATGAGGGGTGCATTACACTGTATGGAGGACCATGGAGGGTGCATTATACTGTATGGAGGACCATGAGGGGTGCATTATATTGTATGGAAGATCATGAGGAGTGCATTATATTGTATGGAAGACCATGGGGGGTGAATTATATTGTATGGAAGACCATGGGGGTGCATTATATTGTATGAAGGACCATAGGGATTGCATTATATTGTATGGAGGACCATGGGAGGTGCATTATATTGTATGGAGGACCATGAGGGGTGCATTACACTGTATGGAGGACCATGGAGGGTGCATTATACTGTATGGAGGACCATGAGGGGTGCATTATATTGTATGGAAGATCATGAGGAGTGCATTATATTGTATGGAAGACCATGGGGTGTGAATTATGTTGTATGGAAGACCATGAGGGTGCATTATATTGTATGGAGGACCATAGGGATTGCATTATATTGTATGGAGGACCATGGGAGGTGCATTACATTGTATGGAGGACCATGAGGGGTGCATTACACTGTATGGACGACCATGGAGGGTGCATTATATTGTATGGAGGAACATGGAGGGTGCATTATAATGTATGTAGGACCATGAGGGGTGCATTATATTGTATGAAGGATCATGGGGGGTGCATTATATTATACGGAAGACCATGGAGGTGCATTATATTGTATTTAGGACCATAGGGGTTGCATTATATTGTATGGAGGACCATGGGAGGTACATTATATTGTATGGAGGACCATGGAGGGTGCATTATACTGCATGGAGGACCATGGGGGATGCATTATATTGTATGGATGACCATGGGGGGTGCATTATATTGTATGTAGGACCATAGGGATTGCATTATATTGTATGGAGGACCATGGGAGGTGCATTATATTGTATGGAGGACCATGAGGGGTGCATTACACTATATGGAGGACCATGGAGGGTGCATTATACTGTATGGAGGACCATGAGGGGTGCATTATATTATATGGAAGATCATGAGGAGTGCATTATATTGTATGGAAGACCATGGGGGTGAATTATATTGTATGGAAGACCATGGGGGTGCATTATATTGTATGGAGGACCATAGGGATTGCATTATATCGTATGGAGGACCATGGGAGGTGCATTATACTGTATTGAGGACCATGAGGGGTGCATTACACTGTATGGAGGACAATGAGGGGTGCATTATATTGTATGAAAGACCATGGGGGGTGAATTATATTGTATGGAAGACCATGGGGGTGCATTATATTGTATGGAGGACCATAGGGATTGTATTATATTGTATAGAGGACCATGGGAGGTGCATTATATTGTATGGAGGACCATGAGGGGTGCATTACACTGTATGGAGGACCATAGAGGGTGCATTATATTGTATGGAGGAACATGGAGGGTGCATTATACTGTATGTGGGACCATGAGGGGTGCATTATATTGTATGAAGGACCATGGGGGGTGCATTATATTATACGGAAGACCATGGGGGTGCATTATATTGTATTTAGGACCATAGGGGTTGCATTATATTGTATGGAGGACCATGGGAGGTACATTAAATTGTATGGAGGACCATAGAGGGTGCATTATACTGCACGGAGGACCATGGGGGATGCATTATATTGTATGGATGACCATGGGGGTGCATTATATTGTATGGAAGACCATGGGGGGATGCACTATATTGTATGGAGGACCATAGGGGTTGCATTATATTATATGGCGGACCATGGGAGGTGCATTATATTGTATGGAGGACCATGGGTGTGCATTATACTATATGGAGGACCATGGCGAGTGCATTATATTCTATGGAGCACCATGGGAAGTGCATTATACTATATGAAGGATTATGAGGGGCGCATTATACTATATGGAAGGCTATGTGGGGTCATTATACTGTATGCAAGCAATTATACAGTGTGAACGTTTGAGTGGAGTCCATCATACTATGTGGAGGGCTGTGTGGGGACCATTATACTGTTTGGAGGGCTAGAGTGGGCCATTATACAATGTGGGGAGGTGTGCGGGCCATTATACATTGTGGGGCTATTATACTGTATGGAGGGCTGTGTAAGGAATCAAACCGTGTTGGGGTCACCATACTTTGCTTTGGGAGTTGAAGTTGGGTACAGCAGCATCATTATACTATTAATGTAGAGGAATTCACCATTGGGGTATCATACAGTGTTTGGGGGCACTTTTGTTGGTATGATACTTTATGGGAACAATGAAAGAGGAATCTAGGACTTCAGCATGAGGAAAATTACTATGTAAAGACTGGAAAGTTGTGAGATCTGCTGTTCTGTGACCCCCGACAAATATTAATTTTTTTTTTTGGGGGGGGGGGGGAATTAAAAATTTTGCCATGGGGCCTGATGATTTCTGTGTACGTGTTACACGCACGCCGCTAGGTTCAGATAGGGGCGAGACAGGTTACATGAATTCTTTGGAATCCTGGGGGAACCGTTACTCAGGCGACCATAGACCGTGTGCTGTAGCTTCTCTCAGGCACACAGGGGTATTGACCTTCAGGAATAGGTTGTTTCACTTGCTGACCAGACACACTTGACAAGAGTCCTCATAAACGGTAGAACAGTAGCATTTAATAAGAAGCCACATAGCCAGTGCAAGCTAAGTCTGATGAGCAACAGGCTCTAGTGACAAACAGTACAGTTTCCTTAGCAGCACAGCAGTTCACAGTCTTCCCAGTAGTACAGGACAGCACAGTTCTAATGAAAAGGCACATTAATGAACACAGCATTCTTTACAGTACAGTGAGATGGAGGAGGCGGGAGGGATTGCTGAGGGAGATGATCCCTGTGACACCATTTCTTCCAGTCCTTATCTTTCTGCTTGACAATACTCTGCACTGCTAGTTTAGGAACTCTACCTGACCTGTGCTTAGCTTCACTCTTGACTTGAGTCCTTTTCACTTGCAGGGGCGCTTCTGTCAGAAGCAGAACACACACACCACATTTCTCTTCGGCTCCAGCCAGACAGTAAACAACTTCCCCACAATCCCCCTGAGGCTCTGCTAAAACACTCCCCTTCTCCTGTGACTGTGTTAACCCTTCTAGTTGCTGGATGCTTCTGGAGCACAACACTTCCTGTCTCATGTGCTTGTGTTACTTCTAATAGTTTCTGAATTCTTTTAAATCAACAGCGCTACTTCTGCATGTCACACTCTGCAACAGCACTACTTCTGCATGTCACACACAGTATTACAGTCTCTTCAGTAGCATAATTCAGCATAGATTAGATCTCTTAGCAGCACACTTCTATGCATACACAACCACAAGCTTTTCCTTCACAAGGACACAATAGTACACAACATTCTTTATCCTGCATGGAGATGGAGGGGGGGGTTTGATGAGGGAGATGATCCCTGGGACACAATTCCTTCCAGCCCTTACCTTCCTGCCCGATAATACTCTGCACTGTTAGTCCAGGGAGTTTATCTGACCTGTGTTTATGTGTTTAGTTTCTCTCTTTCTATCAGATCTAGATAACACACCACCACCTTTCTCTTTGGCTTCAGTCAGACTACAATAACAAATTCCCCACAATCACCCTGGGCCTATGCTAAAACACTATCTGTCTCCTGTGGCTGTGTTATTTGTAGCAGTTGCTGGATCCTTTGGAAGCAACAGCACTACTTCTGCATGTCACACTCTTCCCTCCTTTTTGAATGTCGTTCTCCTCGACATTCGTCTTAGTCAATCTGAACAATTCTGAGACAGTGGTGAAAGCTTAGTTACTATATATATAAATTTGTCATTATCAAATTGGTATAACATTTATAAACATTGATAATAACCTATTCTAACAACCTTTTTCTTGTAGGACTCCTGTAAGAAATAAACAATTAACACAATTAAAACAATCAGCATCTCTTCCGCTGGAGCTTTTCGTATGTCTTCAACCAGCTCTCTCTCTCACTAGGCCAAAACAAGTCTTTCCACCAGGCAACATTGCCCATACTGTCTCTCGGAGGTGAATACCACTCAAGTGGGATTACCTGGTCCGCAGGCAGAGATACCTGTTTCCAGTCGACAGTCCTTGGCACTTGACTCGGTTCTCCAAGTGTCTCATACGTCAGCATCACGGACCTCCTTACTTCTCGAGTCGACATCCTTCTGGAGGGTTGTTCCTCAGATACCACGGGTTCTTTGGTAACAGAAGTTTCTTCCACAACACTCATTTCCCGTGCTTCCTCAGATGCTCTTGGATCTGCCTCTGTAACTTTCCTTACTTCTCCTGAATCGCCTGTTTCCACATGGTCTGGTAATTCTACTCCTCTTGAGTGTCGATCAGTCTCTTCAGTGATCAGTATTCGATCATCAGATCTGAATTGGACTTCATCTGTACTCTTTGGTACAAACTTTGGAGCCTCAGGACTTAGTTCACTCTCTTGAGGGTGGTACGTCCCTCTCCTTGCCGGTCTGAGAAATACAACGGTGTGCTCTTGCTCATCGGAACTTCAAGGTCACTATCCACCTCTGGAGCTTCAGCCAGTGGTGGTCCCTTAGTTGATCTCGGTCGATGTCGGTCTGCTTCTGGAAAGTTTTGTTGTGGTGGGAGATAATCACAGGGTAGTAATAAATTCCGATGGACTATTCTGGTTTTCTTGTCCCCTCTTTCCAATCAGATTTCATACACTGGAATGTCATCAGCTTTCCTCTTTATGACCACATACACATTGTCCTCCCAGTACGAACAAAGTTTTCCTGGACCACCTTTCTCACGTACGTTCTTGACTAGCACCCGGCTTCCCGGTGCCATTTCTGCTCCATAACATTTTTGATCTTAGTACTCCTTACTCTTGCTCTGTCCTTGCGTAACCACTTTGGACGCTATGTTGTATGCCTCTGCCATCCATTCCTTCCATTTCCGAACGTACTCCAGATATGTTCTGTAAGTCTCTGACACCGGAGTATCAAACATGATGTCGATTGGCAGTCTTGGCGATTGTCCATACAATAGGAAGAAGGGTGAGTAACCCGTTGCATCGCTCTTTGTACAGTTATAGGCATGTACCACTTTTGACAGAGAACTTTTCAGTCTTTCGTCTCGTCAGCTGTAAAAGTGCGCAACATCGACAATAATGTCCGGTTAAAACATTCCACTTGTCCATTACCCTCTGGGTGATAGGACGTTGTGTGGGATCTCTGAATTCTACAGTACATTCCTAGCTTGGCAAAGAGCTGGTTCTCAAATTCTCTTCCTTGGTCATGGTGTAACCTCATAGGGAACCCAAACCTCAAAACAAAATCATTGAAGATCTTCCCTGTCGCTGTTCGACTAGCTTTATTGGCGGTGGCATATGATTGGGCAAATTGAGTAAAATGGTCCATCACCACCAATATGTATTCGTAACCACCCTTTCACGTCTGAAGATGTAGAAAGTCTATTGAGACCATCTCACACGGATAGGTAGTTTGAATGTTGCCCATAGGTACCAGGATTTATGTGTTGGGATGTTTATCTTTCAGACACCCACACTCCCTGGTCACGTACCTCTCAATATCTCTCTGCATGTACGGCCAGAAGAAACGTTCACGAATCAAGTTGGTTGTCCTTTCCACTCCCAGGTGTCCCATGTTTTCATGGAGTTCTTTGAAGACCAACCTACGGAATACTCTGGGTAGTACCAACTGCCGGTTTTGCCCTCCTTTACGATACAGGATACCGTCTCCACTGAGGTAGAGCTTCGTCCATTCTTTAACTAAAACAGATACTCCCGTCTACTTGGAAACCGATTTTGGTCCACATAAAGTAGTATTCTACCAATTATCTGATATTCCTGTTGTGCTCTACAGATTTTTCCTTTAGGTAGTTGTTGAATGGACAGGGGGTGATCTTGTTCTCTCGCTTTTATGGTGTTTTCCACCGTCAACAGACACCACAATGGTGTGTCTTCCTCTTGATAAGCTTGCACTGCTTGGGTAGTGCTCTCAATTGCTTCCAGACTGACTTCCTCCGAGCATTCTTGCATGAACTCCTCAGGCTCTGGTGGCATTCTTGACAATCCATCAGCATCCGCATTGTATTTTCCTGGCCTGTACTTAATGCTGAAAATGAAGTCAGATAGTTTAGCGACCCATCTCTGACCCGTTGCATTCAGTTTGGCTGTAGTAATAGTAAGGACATAGGTCAAAGAGTTGTTGTCAGTGTTTACCTCAAACTCTTTGCTGTAGTAGAGATAATCTCTAAATCGTTCACAGATAGCCCATTTCAATGCCTGGAACTAAAATTTTCCGGAATGTAGATGGTTATTATTCTCGGCGTCTGTCAACGTTCTAGAACTGTAACTGATAACTCTCAATTTTCCATTGATGCTGATACAGGGAAGCTCCCAGTCCAACTTGAGAAGCGTCACAGTGAAGAACAAATGGTAAGTTGAAATCACGATATCCCAAGATGGATGGTTTTATCAGGTAGTCTACTAGTTCTTCCAATACCTCCAGGTGGTCTGCTGTACACAGAATGGGTTGTTGGGATGAAACGTCATTGTTTCTTTTAAGCCCTGTCCTACTCGCGTTCTTCTTTTTCTCCATGGGTGTTGTTTACTCTGTCGTATCCCCCAAGGAGAGGTATAGCGAGGTGGCAATCCTGGAGAAGTTCTGAAATAAGTATGATAGTAGGCGAGGTCATCTCGCGGCTGCTCGCAGTAGAAGGACCCCGACCGGCGGCGCTGCTGACCTCCATGCGGCTACCGTCGAGAGATCAGTGGCCCGTGACCAATCAGCGATATTGACGCCAAATTTAAACACTGCTTTGATAATTGGTCGCGGTCGCCGGTCGCAACCAATCAGCGATATTGCAGCCAAATTTAAACATCGCTTGGCTGATTGATCGCGGTTGGCGGTTGCGACCAATCAGCAATATTGGCGCCAAATTTAAACACTGCTTTGCTGATTGGTCGCGGTTGCCGGCCGCGACCAATCAGCGATATTGCAGCCAAATTTAAACACCGCTTGGCTGCTTGGTCGCGGTCGCCGGCCGCGACCAAACAGCGATTTTGGCGCCAAATTTAAACACGCTCTCCGGTCCTCCCTAACGCGGTTTGGTGATTGGTCGAGGCCGCCGCCAAATTTAAACACCGCTTGGTTGATTGATCGCTGTCGGCGGTTGCGACCAATCAGCAATATTGGCGCCAAATTTAAACACCGCTTGGCTGATTGGTCGCGGTCGCCGGCTGCGACCAAACAGCGATTTTGGCGCCAAATTTAAACACCGCTTTGCTGATTGAGCCCGGTCGGCCGCATACATATTCTAGAATACCCGATAAGTTAGAATTGGGCCACCATCTAGTACAGTATATAATGGACCCCATACATTGCTCCATACAGTATATAATGGGCCCCATATATTGCTACATACAGTATACACTGGGCCCCATATATTGCTACATACAGTATATTCTGGGCCCCATTTATTGCTCCATACAGTACAATGGCCCCATATAGTATGTAATGGGCCCCATGTATTGCTCCATACAGTATAATGGCCCCATATAGTATATAATTGGCCCCTTATATGGCTCCATACAGTATATAATGGGTCCCATATGTTGTTCCATAAAGTATAATGGCCCCATATAGTATATAATGGGCCTCATATATTGCTTCATACAGTATAATGGCCCCATATAGTATATAATAGGCCCCTTATATTGCTCCATACAGTATATAATGGGCCCCATATATTGCTCCATACAGTATAATGGCCCCATATAGTATGTAATGGGCCCCATGTATTGCTCCATACAGTATAATGGCCACAAATAGTCTATAATTGGCCCCATGTATTGCTCCATACAGTATAATGGCCCCATATAGTATAAACTGGGCCCCATAAATTGTTCCATACAGTATATACTGGGCCCCATAAATTGTTCCATACAGTATAATTGCCCCATATAGCATATAATGGGCTCCATGTATTGCTCTGAACAGTATATACTGGGCCCCATAAATTGTTCCATACAGTATAATTTCTCTATATAATATATAATGGGCCCCATACATTGCTCCATACAGTTTAATGGCTCCATACACTATATACTGGGCCCCATATATTGTTCCATACAGTATAATGGCCCCGTATATTCATAAGCAGATTATAATGAGGGCAATCTGGACCTCCGCCCGGGGCGTCCATGGCCAGATTGCCTTCATTATAATATGTGCGGCGCCACGGCACATACCGGCAGTCAGAGGCGGGGGGCCCCCGGACTGCTCCCCCAGCAGCTGTGCATGGCCGCTACTTCTTCTTCGGCCTTGTCTGCTAGTGTGACGTCACGCAGTGCGCGCTGCACTGCAGCAACGGAGAGGAGCTGGAGGAGTGGAGCCGAGCCGGGGTATGGTGAGTATGTGTGAGCGTGTGTGTGTGTGTGCAAGGCAGATATCATTGTGTGATGTCAGTTTATATGTATTTTTGTGTTGCAAATGTGTTTATGCGTGTACGTATATGTCTGTATATGTTTCAGTGTGTATAGATGGCTATGTGCGGCTTCCCGCTGTGTATAGATGGCTATGTGCGGCCTCCCGCTGTGTATAGATGGCTATGTGCGGCCTCCAGCTGTGTATAGATGGCTATGTGCGGCCTCCCGCTGTGTATAGATGGCTACATGCGGCCCCCTGCTGTGTATAGATGGCTATGTGCGGCCTCCTGCTGTGTATAGATGGCTACATGCGGCCTCCCGCTGTGTATAGATGGCTACGTGCGGCCTCTCACTGTGTATAGATGGCTATGTGCGGCCTCCAGCTGTGTACAAATGGGTATGTGCGGCCTCCAGCTGTGTATTGATGGCACCGTGTGGCCTCCTGCTGTGTATTGATGGCACCGTGTTGCCCCCTGCTGTGTATAGATGGCTATGTGCGGTATCCCGCTGTGTATAGATGGCGCCATGCGGCCTCCCGCTGTGTATAGATGGCTACGTGCGGCCTCCTGCTGTGTAGAGATGGCTACGTACGGCCTCCCGCTCTGTATAGATGGCTACATGTGGCATCCTGCTGTGTATAGATGGCTACGTGCGGCCTCCTGCTGTGTATAGATGGCTATGTGCGGCCTCCAGCTGTGTACAGATGGCTATGTGCGGCCTCCTGCTGTGTATTGATGGCACCGAGTGGCCTACTGCTGTGTATAGATGGCTACGTGCGGCCTCCCGCTGTGTATAGATGGCTATGTGCGGCCTTCCGCTGTGTACAGATGGCTATGTGCGGCCTCCTGCTGTGTATTGATGGCACCGTGCGGCCTCCTGCTGTGTATAGATGGCTACGTGCGGCCTTCCGCTGTGTATAGATGGCTACGTGCGGCCTCCCGTTGTGTATAGATGGCTACGTGCGGCCCCCCGCTGTGTATAGATGGCTATGTGCGGACCCCCGCTGTGTATAGATGGCTACGTGCGGCCTTCCGCTGTGCATAGATGGCTACGTGCGGCCTCCCGCTGTGTATAGATGGCTACGTGCGGCCCCCCGCTGTGTATAGATGGCTATGTGCGGACCCCCGCTGTGTATAGATGGCTATGTGCGGCCTCCCGCTGTGTATAGATGGCTACGTGCGGCCTCCTGCTGTGTATAGATGGCGCCCTGCTGCCCCCTGCTATGTATAGATGGTTATGTGCAGCCTCCTGCTATGTATAGATGGCTACGTGCGGCCTCCTGCTGTGTATAGATGGCTACATGTGCTCAATATTAAGCCATACAATTAATGTAAGGCTATGTGCCCACGATACAGAAATGCTCCGGATTTTTTTTGAGTGTTTCTGCTCTCTCTGGCAGAAAAAACGCATGCGGATTGTACATGCGGATTGTACATGCTTTTTTCCTGCCAGGGACATGCGGATGTGAAGCGTTCTTCACATGCATTTCCGCATGCGGGTTGTCAAGCTCTTTCCAAGCAATTTTAGCATCACTTGGAAAAGTGCTTGACAACTTGGTCACACTATATAAATCAGTGGTAAATGGCAAAAAATAAAAAATAAAAATATACTTACCTTCTGATGGCCTGCCGACATCAGCGGTCGCGTGACACGTCACATGGCTAAATGACGTCACCACAGGTCCTTTAGTCTACCGCGAGCTGCCAGCAAGCCAGGACGCATCGGATAAAGACACCGGGGGCCATCAGAAGGTAAGTATAATATTTATTTTTTATTTTATTCTTTTTTTTACAGGTTCTATGGTACCCGGGTCCGGAGGAGAGTCCATCCGCACATTGAAACAGTTGGATTCCGCATGTACAGATGCAGTGATGCGGATTTCATGCGTTCCAATCCAAGTCAATGGCGGCGAAAACGCCGCGCTTCCGCAAAATAATTGGTAGTGCTGTGGATTTTTCCGCAATGATAATCCGCAGCGGAAATTTCCGCAGCATGTGCACAGTTCATGCGGATTATCATTGGGGAACATGGCAGACCTTCTACCAAGCGTTTTTTAAGCGTTTCTGCAGCGGAATTGCCGCTGCGGAAACGCTTAAAAAACGCATAGTGGGCACACAGCCTAAAAAAAATTATTATAATTAATATATTAATATTGTGCCAAATTAATTTCACGTGAACTATCACATGATCTATCACAGGGGATCATGTGACATGTGATACATCAGGTATGTGTGTGGGGGGCCCGCGCCTTCTAAACTGCCCGGGGCCCTGGCTACTCTTAATCCACCCATGCGTATATTATATACTGGACCCCATATATTGCTACATACAGTATATACTGGGCCCTGTATATTGCTCCATACAGTACTGTATATCCTGGGTCCCATATATTGATCCACAGAAAAATGGCCCTATGTAGTGTATAATGGGCCCCATATATTGCTTCATACAGTATATTGACCCCATATAGTATATAATTAGCCACATATATTGCTCCATACAGTATAATGGCCTCATATAGTGTATAATAGGCCACATATATTGCTCCATACAGTATAGAATGGGCCCCATATATTGGTCCATACAGTGTAATGGCCACATATAGTATATAATGGGCCCCATATATTGCTCCATATAGTATATACTAGGCCCCGTATATTGCTGCACAGTATATGGCCCCATATAATATATAAAGGGCCACATTTTTTGCTCCATACTGTACATACTGGGCCTCAAATATTGATCCATACAGTATATACTGGGCCCCATATATTGCTGCACAGTATAATGGCCCCATATAGTATATATTGGGCCCCATATATTGGTCCATACAATATATATTGGGCCCCATATATTGCTCCATATAGTATAATGGCTTGAAATAGTATATAATAGGCCCAATATATTGATCCATACAATATAATGGCCCCATATAGTATATAATAGGCCCCATATATTGCTCCATACAGTATATAATGGGCCCCATATATTACTCCATACAGTATATACTGGGCCCCATATATTGCTCCATACAGTAAAATGTCCCCATATAGTATATAATGGGCCCCATATATTGCTTTCTACAGAATATACTGGGCCCCATATATTGCTCCATACAGTATACTGGCCACATATAGTATATAATAGGCCCAATAAATTGCTCCATACAGTATAATGGCCACATATAGTATATAACGGGCCCCATATATTGCTACATACAGTATATACTGGGCCCCATATATTGCTGCACAGTATAATGGCCCCATATAGTATATAATGGGCTCCATAAATTGCTAAAAACAGTATAATGGCCCCATATAATATATAATGGGCCCCATATATTGCTCCATACAGCATAGTGGACCCATATAGTGCTCCATATAGTATAATGACCACATATAGTATATAATAGGCCCCATATAGTGCTCCATACAGTATAATGGGCCCCATATATTGCTCCATAAAGTATATACTGGGCCAGATGAATTATTCCATACAGTATAATTGCCCCGTATAGTATATAATGGGCCCCATATATTGCTCCATACAGTATAATGGCTCCATAAAATATATACTGGGCCCCATATATTGCTCCATACAGTATAATGGCCCCATATAATATATAATGGGCCCCATATATTGCTCCATACAGTATATACGGGGCCCCATATATTGATCCACAGTATAATGGCCCCATATAGAATATAATGGCCCACATATATTGCTCCATACAGTATAATGGCCCCATATAGTATATAATAGGCCCCATATATTGCTCCAAACAGTATATACTGGGCCCCATATATTGCTCCATACAGTATATACTGGGTCCCATATATTGCTCCATATAGTATATATTGGGCCCAATATATTGCTCCATACATTCTAATGGCCTCATATAGTATATAATGGTCCCCATATATTGCTCCATACAGTATAATGGCCCCATATGATATATAATGGGCCCCATATATTGCTCCATACAGTATATACTGAGCCCCAGATATTGCTCCACAGTATAATGGCCCCTTATAATATATAAAGGGCCAATTTTTTTGCTTCATACTGTATATACTGGGCCCCATATATTGCTCTACACAGTATATACTGAGCCCCATATATTGCTGAACAGTATGGACACCCGGCCGCCCCCTGGCGGCTGAGGACCGAGTGTGGACACCCGGCCGCCGGGCGGCTGGGGACTGAGTATAGATTCCAGGCCGCCAACGCAGCCATGACGTGGTGGCCAGATTCCGCCTTCACAAGCCTAAAAGGCCCAATTTCAAGTGGTAGCAAGCAGTATGGTATTGCAGCCTGGGGGTGGGTGGGTGGTTGGCTGCATATTTGCGCTTGCATTGCAAGGAATGGGGGAGGTACAAATTGAACACTGCCCTGGTCACGGGGATAGTTGCAAGTCTGCATCTTCTGATGCGGCAAGGATGACTTCTGATGGGCACACTTTTAGGCAGTGACCTGGGTGTCAGAGATGCTTCCAGGGGTCTTCCCCATGCTGGTCCCATGTCTTTTCAGCACTGTATCCATGTGTCACACAGCACATGGCCAGATAAGGTTGTAAAATGTTAAAATGACATTTCCCGGTGAATGCATTTGTCACGGTTGAAAGCAATGCAAAAGTGCAAAAACGCATCAAAAACGCTACGTGTGAACATAGCCCAAGGTGTGGAGGAGTATTTTATTTTTTTTGGGGGGGGGGTATTTATTTTACCTTATACACAAGTCTTCTTTACCCTGGAAAGGAAGTTCCTTAACATATTTCACAGGAAAGCACTTTCAGTTTCGTTTTTGAACGTTTTGTGAGCCCGTAAAAGTGGCTTAATACCTCTGACCACGTTGTTGACAGCAGTGACCTGGGGGTCAGAAATGCTTCCTGGGGCGATCCCCATGCTGTCCCCATGCCATTTGAGCACTGTCACTATCGTTTTGGGCACTTATTAGGCTTTTAAAAGACTGCCGGGGGTGCCGCGCCAAAAATGCTCGGGTCTGCCATAGACTAACATTGGGCTCGTTGCTCGGGTCGAGAACCTGAGTATCACGGCGAGCTCGGCCCAAGCTTCGAGCACCCGAGCATTTTAGTGATCGCTCAACACTAGTCTCTGCATCTTTCAAAAAAAACATGATTGTTCTGCAGGACAAGGCTCCAGCTCAGCATCAAAGTCTCCACTGCTCGGCTGCCAGGAAAGGCCTTAAAGAGGAAAAAATATGGACACGGACCTAAGCCCTGATGAGAAATTGTGGGCCTTTCTTAAATTGGGGATTTACGGTGAAGGAAAATAAACACTTTTCTGAATGGTGTCTGGGGCTGTGGATGGTGTTGCCCAAAAAGTTCTTTGTCAACATATGAAGAAACTGACAGACTCCATGGATGGAGCTTATGGATGTTATTGAAAAAATGGATGACTATATTATTATATTGGTCACTGATATTTTTTTTAAATGTCAGAAATGTATTTTTAGACATTATGAGCTGTTCGGTTATTTTTCTCACTTTAACGGATGAAAATAAATAATTGAGATGGGAAAATGTATGTTTTTCATTTAGTTGCCCAATAATTCTGCACACACAGATATTCTCCTAAGAAAGACAAAACCTCACTTTTACTTTTTTCAAAAATATTCAGGGTTCAGGTCTATTAACCTTTGGGATTGACAGACAGCACTGGAGAAGTTCAATAATAAAATGAATCATCAAAAATACAAATTGTGCACAAAGTATATATATATACACATCAGCAAAACATTGGTTCAATATCCTCCTAATTTGATATCTATCTATTTCATATCTATATTTATCTATGTATCCATCTATCTATCTCATCTATCTACTTATCTGTCACTGTGACATCACGATACATTCTATGTCACAGTCATGTGATGACATCATCACATTCTATATCCCAGTGTTACAGCCCAGGGGAAATCACTGCCTCACAGACTTACAGGGGTGAGGGAGTACCTTTTGTTTTTCGTGACAAACGAAGCAAAAATTTATTCTAAAATGGATAAAGAGAGAAGACGAGCCCAAAGAGATCGGGTTCTGAGAGAGAGGAGAGGAATAAATGAAGAGCAGGTATTGTTGTTCGCTTTAGGGCGAAAAGACATTAATCTACCGGACATGGACACTGACGCCTCAGAAATGGCGTCCAAACGACAAAATCTAGAGAAAATGAGAAAGTCCAAAAGACATGAGAGCCTTACACAGAGAAGGAACATGGAGAACCTCATGGAGTCTGACTCTGCTGCCTCCGCTGAGCTTCAGGGGGCCATTCTTATCTCCTTGAAAAAAATCGGAGATCTGGTCCCTGAAATAAGGAAGAGGAATAAAGAAGCCATCCTCAATAAGCGGAGAAACATCAGCGCAGAGTTAGAGCTGGAGGAAGTTCTCCAAGAAACTCCAAGACAGGTCTCATCCAGATCTGAAAGACAAGACACCCTGAACCTGCAAAGAGCGGCAGCCCAGAAAAGAATGAGGAACAGCAGAGACTGGGTTGTCCAATGCAGGAGGCATCTGACCTATGCCAAACCCATCATTAATGGGAATGGTGCCCTATGGAGATCCCACTCATCAACCAAAACCATCTCCATCCCGGATTTTCTGTTCCATCTGAGTGTTTCTTCACCAGAGAGATCAATGGATATAGATGAACCAGGTAAGAAATAATCTTACTCAGTATAATAAGACTGTGGGTGAGGGGGATTATCCTCCTAATATTAAGTACAGGCCTCAATTATCAATGCTGACTAATGGAAGAACTGTCCTTGTCGCCCGTAGCAACCAGTCACCTTTCAGTGTTCTATAGAATGTTAAGAAATGGAATCTGTGCTGTGAATCGTTGCTATGGGCAACAGGGACATTTTTGCTATTAGACAGTTTTGATAAACAAGAGACCAAATATTAGACATTTCCTGCTCATTTACATAGTTCTGTTTAAAATTATAATATATGCGCTGGTGCTATATCTATTAACCCCTCCTTGACCGGGCAATCTTTCATTTTTCTCCTCCCATCTTCCAAAAGCTATAACTTTTTTCCCTTTGTCTTCCAGTATAGCCACACGTGGGCTTATTTTTTTTTAGTGGGCCGAGTTGTGGTTGTGAACGACACAATTTATTTTGTCATTCAATGTTTTAGAAAACAGGGAAAAAAATCAAAGTGTGGTAAAATTGTGGGGAAAAAAGGGGGATTCTGACATTGTTTTTTTTATTGTGTCCATTGTGTGGTCAGAATGACCCCATCAAGTGATTCTCCATGTCAGAGACCATTGTGCTAATGCTGAACATGCAGAGGTTTTCTTTTTACTTAAGTGGTGAAAATTAGAAATTTATTAGAAAAAACATTGATTTGTGTCTCCATATTCTGAGACATTGTAACTTTGTGATTTTGATACCTGGATGGCGCAGTGTAAGGGCTTCTTTATTGTGGAGGAAGCTGTAGCTTTTATTAGATCTTTCTTGGGTAGAAAGGACATGGTGATATCTTTCTATTGCAATTTCTAGATAAATATGGCGCCTCTAAAAAAAACAATTTTGATGTTTCAATTTTTTTCTCATTTTAATATTTACTGTTTGGGATAATTATTTTTATATTTTTGTATATCCCTCTTATACTAACATAGTAATCCCAGTTATGCTTATTTTTCATTTTTTTAATTATTATTATTAATTGGGAAAGTTGTGTGATTCTAATTATATTATGTTTTTCAAATTATTATTTTATTTTTTTATTATTTTTTATTTAATTTTTTAGTCTCTTTAAAAGACATGAACCTGTGATTTTCTGATCGCTTGCACTATATACAGTGATGGAACTGTATCGCTGTATATGGCTTTATTAACGTTGTCATAAGAAATTAAACCAGGCTGGTCTGAACAGGAGGACGAAAGCGAAGCACAAGGTTTTTCAGCAGGCCGATAGTCATTATAACCAATTAACCCCTTGCAATTGTGTCCTGGTAGGGGCTAATGGGTGCTGATGCGCATAAATCGGCAATCACTTCATTTAAATACCGCTGTCAGCATTGAAATGGTTAAACTGCAGTAATCAGCATGTGCTCCAGTTGCTGCTGTTATAGGCAGGTGGCAGCTATGCAATACGGTCAGTATCAGCCTGGTAAAATGCAGGCTCAGCTCCTGAATCCGCTCCATACATTTACCGCACAACATGACAAACATTTCCATTATGTGTTCTCAAAGAGATTAACAAATCTTGTATCATCTCAGCAGGTGGAAGCCTTATGATGCCCTCTGACGTAGGGAACATGCCAGCACAAGACCTTGCTGATGCCAGACCCGTTACTTTAACCCAGAGAGAATTGGTTAACATAGAAAATCCTATTAACTTTCGCCACCTTGAAATCCTCAAAGTTGTTGGAGAGGGAAATTTCGGAAAGGTAAGTGTGAATTTCTCCTCCTCCGTGCTCCCCAATGTATCCTGCACCAGATACACAGGAGGATATACATATTCATTACAGGATGTTAATATGTAATGGTGATTGGGATAAACCAGTGATCCATTATACAGATCCCTATAATAGATGGGATTTTGGTCTGATCGCCTGTGATTTTTCTCCAGGTCCTCTTGGCATCAGATATGTTCAGCGGAGAACTGCTGGCTATTAAAGCCATAGACAGGAATTATTGTGATGAAGCCACAATCTCTAAAGAGTTAAAGGTCCTGAGTATGGCCACCGACTGCCGCTTCATAACATCTCTGCGGGGGTTTATGGAGGTACCAACAGAATATATAATAGCCATGGAGTATATTGCCGGAGGAGATCTGTCTGTCCACATGGCAAAATCGATGAAATTTGATATGGAAACATCAAGGTAAATGTCTTAGACGGAATCATAATATTCTACTGCCCATACATTGTGGTCCTAGAGTGTATGTAACCACTGATCCATCCTCTACTTTCTACTCCACAGACTCTTTGCGGCAGAAATGGTTTGCGGACTCCAGTTCCTCCATGAACACGGCGTGATACATTGGTAATCAGTTCATCTTCATAAATCTCTGTTGTCTCCTTACATATCTATTGTAGAAAGTTCTGTTCATGAATTATCCTCACAATCATGTCTGATCATTTTTCCCTGCAGTGACCTGAAGCCTCAGAACATCCTCATCCATGACACCGGACACATAAAGATCGCGGACTTTGGCTTATCAGCCGTGAATGTGGTCGATGAGGTCCTATTGGAGGATACTGTTGGCACGAATGGTTACATCGCACCGGAGGTAAGGAACATCCCTGTGTGATTGATGCCGATAGTAGGACTGAGTATTAATCTGAGGATCCTGCTCATATCTAATCACAGACCGGTCCTCATGGCCTCTGTGTGTAAATCCCCTCCCCGATATAGTAATCTCCTATCTTATGTTCCCACAGATAATGGATGAAGAAAGCTTCAATCATAAGGCAGATTCCTTTTCATTTGGTGTCATCCTGTACATGATGATTGTGGGGAAAAAGCCGTTCTATAGCAGTGGTTTGCTGGATCAATACCACTGGTCTCTGCAGGTGGACGTCCCAGATTTTCCAGACTGGATGCCCAGCGATGCACTTGACATCTTAGAAGGCGTAAGTAGGATCAGAAGAAGAAGGATGATGAGGGACTATAAAGAAAGCTAGAAGATAAGATGCGGACAGTCCATGGACATTGTGTAATAACGTATCAATAATAATATATAATATAATGATTAATGGTCTCTCTCATTTTCCAGCTTCTCTGCAAAACTCCATCTGCCCGGTATGCTATATCATCCTTCATCCGAGAGCGCCCATTCTTCCTCTCCATAAACTGGAGCGACGTGGAGTCCGGCGAAGCCGACCCACCATTCAAATTTGATGAAAATGTAAGTATAGCACATAGGGACATCCATAGTGTTATCTGTGCCCAGTAACACACATACCCACTATACACCTTATCATTATATCCCCCAGTATACATTATATATGTGAGGAGACGATTCTCAGACATGTATATTTATCATCTTAAGATGGAGAAAAGCGGCACTCACCCCAAAGTGGCACTCACCATTACTTCTTTATTAATCTGCTGTAAAACATATCGGCAGGGAGAGAATGCCGCTTTTCTCTCTTTTTGACTGTAATTGCTTCCCAGTCTGGGGTGTATTTAGCTGAGCTCCCGTGTCGTTCATGAACCCTTTTTTAAATGTGCAACCTTCAACATTGTAATCTCCTCCCAGACTTTATGATCGTGCAGAATCGCTTCTCTTTCTTTATTGTGAATATATTTCTCTTCTTACAGGAGGATTAGGCTGATATAAATCAGCCCCATTCCAGTAACATCTAGGAATGAAGCTTTCCATTACTCGGAAGAGACAACTAAACTGGACTTTCTCATTTACTGGACTTTGACAAACCTACCGAGCTTCCACCACATAACAGCCACGTAGATTCGAGCACCAAACATCCAGGGATTTAGTCCGATCGCCATATTTGGGGTCAGGAAGGAATTTTTTTCCCCTGATATGAGGATTATACAACAACTAGTCCTCAGGGTTATTTTTCGCCTTCCTCTGGATCAACATAGCAAGTAATTAAAGGCTGAAATTGAAGGACTTCTTTCAGCCATACTTGCTATGTTACCATCTGAACGACTCATCTACAATGTGTTGGTAAGAAGACGACTACCGAATATGGACAAAGAGAAGGCAGTGGCTGCTCCTTCTCCACCGGATATGGACAGAGAGAAGGCAGCGGCTGCTCCTTCTCCACCAGATATGGAAAAAAAGAAGGCAGTGGCTGCTCCTTCTCCACCGGATATGGACAGAGAGAAGGCAGCGGCTGCTCCTTCTCCACCAGATGTGGAAAAAAAGAAGGCAGCGGCTGCTCCTTCTTAAAATTGGCCAAGTAAAGAGAGGTGGAAGCGGCTGCTCCTTCTCACACTTGGCCATGTAGCGACAGAAGGATGCGGCTGCTCCTTCTACTACCAGGCCATGGACAGACAGAAGGTAGCGGCTGCTCCTTCTACTACCTAGCCATGGTCAGACAGAAGGCCATATGGTTGATCGCGGTGCTCTAGGAATCCAGGAAAACTCCAACTTCACAGATCACACGTCACACATTCCTGCTCTTCTCCTCTCCGTCATGTGTGATCCAGACCTGGATGTCCAAAAACAGCTCAAGTGCAACCAAAGGCCTGAAGAGCGGAATCATCATCTGCTCCTTTCTATAGAAAGTTACTGTATCTACAGACTTTCTTTTTTCATCTTTGCATATAATTAACAACTTATATGCACAAATAAATATATTGAACATCTATGTTGATTCTGGTTAGATTCTTCTCATATAGAGAACTGCTTTTTGGTATTTTTATTAATATCATGATGACCTAATGTAATTGTGGATGGGTTGAATATCTCACAAACATTTCTGCATAGAGTAAAATATTTACGTTTTAAAAAAGAGATGAGAGAATTTAATCTTCTCAAACTGTAAAAGAATCCTCACTCACTAAAATGTGTATTATTTTGTAATTCACTTCTGTGCAGATACAGCCGGCCTCTATTTTACTACACTGTAAAGAATCATCAAAAGGTTAAAAATAAAAATGTAAAAAATATACTTGCCTTACTGCTCCCCCAGAAGCATTACTTCTGGAGAAGTAGAAGGGCAAGTCGCCTCAAGCCCCTCACTCCGAGGGGCCCACCCAAAGCTTAACAATATCGGTGTGGGCGTAAAGCTGATACAGAAAGACTTGATACAGAATGCCAGGGTGACACACTAAAGACCCCCATAGCAGGGATAAGGGGGATAGAGCGACATGATGAAGTCATCACTCTGTGACTCTGATGTCCCGTGCGTGCCTCTGCATGATGAGATCACCATGTTGGTCTACCTGTGACTAGCTACTGTCTGCCGGCGGACTCACTAGGATTCAGTGTTAGGTAAGTATATTATGTTTATGTTTTTTTTATTAATACTTATAATTGGACTGACTGTGGTGGCATCATACAGTGTGGGGACTAGTGTGGAGTATCATACAATATGGGGGGCATTATACTGTGGACAGTAAGCTGTGGGGGGGACATATGGTATGAGAGCTTTATATTGTGTGAGGACTCATGTGGTGGTATCATACAGTGTGGGAACTAATGTGGGGGCCATCATACAATGCCATCATACAAGACCATAATAACTGGGGGGTGTATAATATAATTTAGGGACTAATGTGGGGGCCATCATACAATGTTGGGTGCATCATACTGTTTATAAAAGGCTGTGGGTTCTGTTATACAGTTGGGGACTACTGAGGGGGTATCATACAATGTGTGTGCTACTGTGGGGGCCATCATACAATGTTGGGTTCATCATACTGTTTATAGGAAGCTGTACGGGCGATCATATACTGTGGGGACTACTGAAGGATATCATGCAACGTGGGGGCTACTGTGCGGGCCAATGTTGGGGGCATTATATTGTGTACAATAAGCTGTTGGGGGATAATATAGTATGGGTGGCTTTATACTAGGTGAGGACTGCTGAAGGGGCCATCATACAATGTTGGGTTCATCATACTGTCTATAGAAAGCTGTTGGGACTATTGTGAAGACACGGGGTCTTCCATGGGCATAATACTACTAGGAAAACACAGGGTTAGGGTTAAACAGTGTAGCAATACTTTATTGAACCAAGTGAACAGGTGATTCCAACCTTTATATCTCCGGGTTTATCCATGGGTTCCAAGTGACCGGATGGTCCCAACATGGCTAACAAAAACATATATAGTATATAATGGGCCCCATTATTGCTCCATACAGTATATACTGGGCCCCATTTATTGCTCCATACACTATAATGGCCCCATATAGTATATAATAGGCCCCATATATTGCTCTATGCAGTATAAAGGCCCCATATAGTATATAATAGGTTCCTTATATTGCTCCATACAGTATATAATGGGCCCCATATATTGCTCCATACAGTATATATGTGGCACCACAGGGGTCTGGTTGCCACAGTAATAGAAATATTATGTCTGAGAGCAAGTGGGAGGTTTCTCTGGTCAGGAGCCCTGAGCATGCAACACTGCCCGCCCAGACCTGGGAGGGGAGGAATCTTCCCTTATAAACTGGGTCTGGGGCGGGATTAGGGGAGTCAGAGCCTGGAGAGGGAAAGTAAGAACCAGGAGCTCTGTAGGAACAGTAGCTGAATACCAGGGGCTGGAGCTGTGCAGAGTTCGCCCTGGTTGAAGACACTAATACCGGACATGGAGTCCGAGGCTGTGGGGACATCCAGGTCCAGCAGCAGAATCCAACCGGCAGGGGATTCCATGTCCTCTGGCCATAGAACCCGGAGGCACGGTCACAAGCAAGGGACCAGCAACGCCATTGTGAAGCGGAGGCTAACAGAAGGCCCCAAGTCACCGGCCATACGGGTGAGCACCACACGGTATACTCAGGGACGTGGGCTACTTCTACCCGCATAGAGCAAGGTAGCCAGGAAAGAGTGCAGATAGACGGGGAGGCCTACAACTCCACCTGGCCAGGGGGAGATCCTGCTTGCTCACAGACTGACCAGGCCCCTACTGCTAACCAGTACTCCCGGGAGGGTCTGCTTTATACCATCAGTAAAGACCCTGAACTGCACCACACGTCTCTGTGTTTCATCGCCGCACCAGCACCATCAGTACTGGGACGCTCACACCATCACTCCCATCATCTCTCACATTAGCTGCCCTGAGGCAATACTTCTCCCGTGGGCAGTTATCCCATACTCGGCTGCGCAAACAACATCAGCCTCAGCGGTCTGCAGCGCAGCGGCGGTCCCCACTGACCGCAATCCACGGGTGGCGTAGTCGGACATTGTTATTACCTAAGACTGCCACTGGTTTGACCACCCTGGGCACGGACCGGGTCACCGCCACACTGAGACTACAACCCCCAGCGATCCGGCTCCGGGTATCCCCTGCACAACACTGGCCCAGGGGGCGCGTCATATACTGGGTCCTCTAAATTGCTCCAAACAATATAAAGGCCCCATGTAGTATATAATGGGCCAAATGTATTGCTCCATACAGTATATACTGGGCCCCATAAATTGTTCCATACAGTATAATTGCCCCATATAGTATATAATGGGCTCCATGTATTGCTCTATACAGTATATACTGGGCCACATAAATTGTTCCATACAGTATAATATCTCCATATAGTATATAATGGGCCCCATATATTGCTCCATATAGTATAATGGCCCCATATATTGTATAATTGGCCCCATATATTGATTCACAGTATAATCGCCCTATATAGTATATAATGGGCCCCATATATTACTTCATAAAGTATAATGGCCCCATATAGTATATAATAAGCCCCACATATTGCTCCATACAGTATAATGGCCTCATACAGTATATGACAGGCCCCATATATTGCTCCATACAGTATATACTGGACCCCATATAATGCTCCATACAGTATAATGGCAACATATATTATATAATGGGCACAATATATTGCTCCATACAGTATATACTGGGCCCATATATTGCCCCATACAGTATAATGGCCCCATATATTATATAATGGGCCCAATATATTGCTCCATACAGTATATACTGGGCCCTAGATACTGCTCCATACAGTATAATGGCCACATATAGTATATAATAGGCCCCATATATTGCTCCATAAAGTGTAATGGCCACATATAGTATATATGGGCCCCATATATTGCTCCATACAGTATATACTGGGCCCCATATATTGCTGCAAAGTATAATGGCCACATATAATATATAAAGGGCCACATTTTTTGCTCCATACTATATATACTGGGCCCCATATATGGCTCCACACAGTATATACTGGGCCCTAGATACTGCTCCATACAGTATAATGGCCACATATAATATATAATGGGCCCCATATATTGCTCCATACAGTATATACTGGGCCCCATATAATGCTGCACAGTATAATTGCCACATATAGTATATAATGGGCTCCATAAATTGCTCAATACAGTAAAATGGCCCCATATATTATATAATGGGCCCAATATATTGCTCCATACAGTATATACTGGGCCCTAGATAATGCTCCATACAGTATAATGGCCACATATAGTATATAATGGGCCCATATATTGCTCCATACAGTATTTACTGAGCCCCATATATTGCTGCAAAGTATAATGGCCCCATATAATATATAATGGGCCACATTTTTTGCTCCATACTGTATATACTGGGCCACATAGAGTATATACTGGGCCCCATGAATTGATCCATACAGTATAAGGGTCACATATAGTATATGATGTGCCCCATATATTTCTCCATACAGTATATACTGGGCCCCATATACTGCTGCATTGTATAATTGCCCCATATAGTATATAATGGGCTCTATAAATTGCTCCATACAGTAAAATGGCCCCATATAATATATAATGAGCCTCATATATTGCTCCATACTATATAACGGCCCCATATAATGCTCCATACAGTATAATGACCACATATAGTGCTCCATACAGTATAATGGGCCCCATATATTGCTCCATGCAGTATATACTGGGCCCCATAAATTGTTCCATACACTATAATTGCCACGTAAAGTATTATATAATGGGCCCCATATATGGCTCCATACAGTATATACTGGGCGCCATATATTGCTCCATACACTATAATGACCCCATATATTATATAATGGGCCCCATATATTGCTCCATATAGTATATAATGGACCCCATAAATTGATCCATACAGTATAATGGCCCCATATAGTATATAATGGGCCCTATGTATTGCTCCATACAGTATAATGGCCCCATATAGTATATAATGGGCCCCATATATTGCTCCATGCAGTATATAATGGGCCACATATTGCTCCATACAGTATAATGACCACATATAGTATATAATGGGCCCCATATATTGATCCACAGTATAATGGCCCCATGTAGTATATAATGGGCCTCACACATTGCTTCCTACAGTATAATGGCCCAAAATAGTATATAATATGCCCCATATATAGCTCCATACAGTATATAATGGGCCCCATATATTGCTCCATACTGTATATACTGGGCTCCATACAGTATATACTGAGCCCCATATATTGCTTCACAGTATAATGGCCCCTTATAATATATAAAGAGAAACTTTTTTGTTCCATACTGTATATAATGGGCCTAATATATTACTCCATACAGTATAATGGTCACATATAGTATATAATGGGACCCATATATTGCTGCACAGTATAATGGCCCCATTTAGTATAAAATGGGCTCCATAAATTGATAAATACAGTATAATGGCCCCATATAATACATAATGGGCCCCAGATATTGCTTCATACAGCATAATGGCTCCATACAGTATATACTGAGCCCCATATGTTGCTCCATACAGTATAATGGCCCCATATAGTATATAATAGGCCCCATATATTGCTCTATACTGTATATAATGGGCCCAATATATTGCTCCATACAGTATAATGGTCACATATAGTATATAATGGGCCCCATATAATGCTGCACAGTATAATGGCCCCATATAGTATAAAATGGGCTCCATAAATTGCTAAATACAGTATAATGGCTCCATATAATATATAATGGGCCCCATATATTGCTCCATACAGCATAATGGCCCCATATAGAGCTCCATACAGTAAAATGACCACATGTAGTATATAATAGGCCCCATATAGTACTCCATCCAGTATAATGGGCCCCATATATTGCTCCATACAGTATATACTGGGCCCGATAAATTGTTCCATACAGTATATACTGGGCCCCATATATTGATCCACAGTATAAAGGCCCCATATACTATATAATGGGCCCCATATATTGCTCCATACAGCATAATGGTCCCATATATTATATAATGGGCCCCATATATTGCCTATACAGTATAAACTGGGCCCCATATATTAATCCACAGTATCATGGCCCGATATAGTATATAATGGGCCCCATATATTGCTTCATAAAGTATATTGGCCCCATATAGTATATAATGGTCGACATATATTGCTCCAAACAGTATCATGGCCCCATATAGTATATAATAGGCCCCATATATTGCTCCACACAGTATATAATGGGCCCCATATATTGCTCCATACAGTATATACTGAGCCCCATATATTGCTGCACAGTATAATTTCCCCTTATAATATATAAAGGGCCACATTTTTTCCTCCTACTGTATATATTGGGCCCCATTTATTGCTCCATACAGTACATACTGGGCCCCATATATTGCTGCACAGTATAATGGCCACATATAGTATATAATGGGCCCCATATATTGCTTCATACAGTATAATGGCCAAATATAGTATTTAACGGCCCACATATATTGCTCCATACAGTAAAATGGCCACATATAGTATATGATAGACCCCATATAGCACAAAATAGGCCCGATATATTGCTCCATATAATATAATGGCCACATATAGTATATAATGGGCCCCATATATTGCTCCATACAGTATATACTGGGCCCCATATATTGCTCCATACAGTATATACTGGGAACCATATATTGCTGCACAGTATAATGGCCCCATATAGAATATAATGGGCTCCATACATTTCTAAATGCAGTATAATGGCCCCATACAATACATAATGGGGCCGATATATTGCTCCATACAGTATAATGACCACATATAGAATATAATAGGCCCCATATATTGCTCCATACAGTATAATGGCACCATATAGTATATAATAAGCCCTATATATTGCTCCATACAGTATAATTGGCCCTGGGTAGTGCTCCATATAGCATAATGGCCCCATATAGTGCTCCATACAGTATAATGACCACATATAGTATATAATCGGCCCCATATAGTGCTCCATACAGTATAATGGGCCCCATATATTGCTCCATACAGTATATACTGGGCCCCATATATTGATCCACAGTATAATGGCCCCATATAGTATATAATGGGCCCCATGAATTAATCCATACAGTATATAATGGGCCCCATATATTGGTCCATACAGTATAACGGCCACATATAGTATATAATAGGCCCCATATATTGCTCCATACAGTATAATGGCCCCATATATTATATGATGGGCCCCATATATTGCTCCATACAGTATAATGGCACCACATATTATATAATGGGCCCCATATATTGCTCCATACAGTATATACTGGGCCCCAAATGTTGCTACACAGTATAATGGCCCCATATATTATATAAAAGGCCCCATATTTTGCTCCATACTGTATATACTGGGCCCCATATATTTCTCCATACAGTATATACTTGGCCCCATAAATTGATCCATACAGTATAATGGTCACATATAGTATTTGATGTGCCCCATATATTGCTCCATAAAGTATATACTGGGCCCCATATACTGCTGCACAGTATAGTTGCCCCATATAGTATATAATGGGCTCCATAAATTGCTCCATACAGTATAATGGCCCCATATAATATATAGTGGGTCTCATATATTGCTCCATACAATACAATGGCCCCATATAGTGCTCCATACAGTATAATGACCACATATAGTGCTCCATACAGTATAAAGGGCCCCATATATTGCTCCATACAGTATATACTGGGCCCCATAAATTGTTCCACACAGTATGATTGCCCCATATAGTAAATAAGGGGCCCCATATATTACTCCATACAGTATAATGGCTATATACAGTATATACTGGGCCCCATATATTGCTCCATACAGTATATACTGGGCCCCATATATTGCTGCACAGTATAATGGCCCCATATAGTAAATAAAGGGCCACATTTTTTGCTTCATACTGTATATACTGGGCCTCATATATTTCTCCATACAGTATATACTGGTCACCATAAATTGATCCATACAGTATAATGGCCCCATAGAGTATATAATGAGCCCTATGTATTGCTCCATACAGTATAATGGCCCTATATAATATATAATGGGCCCCATACATTGCTCCATACAGTATAATTGCCCCATATATTGCTCCATACAGTATAATGGCACCACATATTATATAATGGGCCAAATATATTGCTCCATACAGTATATACTGGGCCACATATATTGCTGCACAGTATAATGGCCCCATATAATATATAAAGGGCCACAATTTTTGCTCCATACTGTATATACTTTGCCCCATATATTGCTCCATACAGTATAATGGCCACATATAGTATATAATAGGCCCCATATATTGCTCCATACAGTGTAATGGCCACATATAGTATATAATAGGTCCCATCTATTGCTCCATACAGTGTAATGGCCACATATATACTATATAATGGGCCCCATATATTGCTCCATACAGTATATACTGGGCCCCATATGTTGCTACACAGTATAATGGCCCCATATATTATATAAAAGGCCCCATATTTTGCTCCATACTGTATATACTGGGCCCCATAAATTGATCTATACAGTATAATGGTCACATATAGTATATGATGTGCCCCATATATTGCTCCATACAGTATATACTGGGCCCCATATACTGCTGCACAGTATAATTGCCCCATACAGTATATAATGGGCTCCATTAATTGATCCATACAGTATAATGGCCCTATATAATATATAGTGGGTCCCACATATTGCTCCATACAATATAATGGCCCCATATAGTGCTCCATACAGTATAATGACTACATATAGTGCTCCATACAGTATAAAGGGCCCCATATATTGCTCTATACAGTATATACTGGGCTCCATAAATAGTTCCACACAGTATAATTGTCCCACATAGTATATAATGGGCCCTATATATTACTCCATACAGTATAATGGCTACATATAGTATATACTGGGCCCCATATATTGCTCCATACAGTATATACTGGGCCCCATATATTGCTGCACAGTATAATGGCCCCATATAATAAATAAAGGGCCACATTTTTTGCTCCATACTGTATATACTGGGCCTCATATATTTCTCCATACATTATATACTAGGCACCATAAATTGATCCATACAGTATAATGGCCCCAAATAGTATATAATGGGCCCTATGTATTGCTCCATACAGTATAATGGACCTTAATAATATATAATGGGCCCCATATATTGCTCCATACAGTATATACTGGGCCCCATATACTGCTGCACAGTATAATTGCCCCATATAGTATATAATGTGCTCCATTAATTGCTCCATACAGTGTAATGGCCCCATATAATATATAATGCATCTCATATATTGCTCCATACAATATAATGGCCCCATATAGTGCTCCATACAGTGTAATGACCACATATAGTGCTCTATATAGTATAATGGGCCCCATATATTGCTTCATACAGTATATACTGGACCCCATAAATTGCTGCACAGTATAATGGGCCCCATATATTGCTGCACAGTATAATGGCCCCATATAATACATAAAGGGCCATATTTTTTGCTCCATACTGTATATACTGGGCCTCATAAATTGCTTCATACAGTATAATTGCCCCATATATTGCTCCATACAGTGTAATCGCAACATATAGTATATAATGGGCCCCATATATTGCTCCATACAGTATAATGGCCCCATATAATATATAATGGGTCTCATATATTGCGACATACAATATAATGGCCCCATATAGTGCTCCATACAGTATAATGACCACATATAGTGCTCCATACAGTATAATGGGCCCCATATATTACTCCATACAGTATATACTGGGCCCCATAAATTGTTCCACACAGTATAATTGCCCCGTATAGTATATAATGGGCCCCATATATTACTCCATACAGTATAATGGCTCCGTACAGTATATACTGGGCCCCATATATTGCTCTATACAATATATACTGGGCCCCATATATTGCTGCACAGTATAATGGCCCCATATAATATATAAAGGGCCACATTTTTTGCTCCATACCGTATATACTGGGCCTCATATATTGCTCCATACAGTATATACTCGGCCCCATACATTGATCCATACAGTATAATGGCCCCATATAGTATATAATGGGCCCTATGTATTGCTCAATACAGTATAATGGCCCTATATAATATATAATGGGCCCCATACATTGCTCCATACAGTATAATTGCCCCATATATTGCTCCATACAGTGTAATCGCAACATATAGTATATAATGGGCCCCATATATTGTTCCATACGGTATAATGGCCCCATATAGTATATAATGGGCCCCATATATTGCTCCATACAGTATATACTGGGCCCCATATATTGCTCCATATAGTATAAAATGGGCTCCATAAATTGCTCCATACAGTATAATGGCCCCATATTATATATAATGGGCCCAATATATTGCTCCATACAATATAATGGCGCCATATAGTGCTCCATACAGTATAATGACCAAATATAGTATATCATAGGCCTCATATAGTGCTCCATACAGTATAATGTGCCCCATATATTGCCCCATACAGTATATACTGGGCCCCATAAATTGTTTCATACAGTATAATTGCCCCGTATAGTATATAATGGGCCCCATATATTGCTCCATACAGTATAATGGCTCCATACAGTATATACTGGGCCTCGTATATTGCTTCATACAGTATAATGGTCCCATATATTATATAATGGGCCCCATATATTGCTACATACAGTATATACTGGGCCCCATAAATTGATCCACAGTATAATGGCCCCATGTAGTATATAATGGGCCTCATATATTGCTTCATACCGTATAATGGCCCCATATAGTATATAATAGGCCCCATATATTGCTCCATACAGTATATAATGGGCCCCATATATTGCTCCATACAATATATACTGGCTCCATACAGTATATACTGAGCCCCATATATTGCTCCACAGCATAATGGCCCCTTTTAATATATAAAGAGAAACTTTTTTGCTCCATACTGGATATACTGGGCCCAATATATTGCTCCATACAGTATAATGACCCCATATAGTATATAATGGGCCCCATATATTGGTCCATACAGTATATACTGGTCCCCCATATATTGCTCCATACAGTATAATGGCTTCATATAGTATATACTGGGCCCCATATATTGCTCCATACAGTATAATGGCCCCATATAGTATATAATAGGCCCCATATATTGCTCCATACAGTATATAATGGGCCCCATATATTGCTCCATACAGTATATACTGGGCCCCATATACTGCTCCATACAGTATAATGGCCCCATATAGTATATAATGGGCCCCATATTTTGCTCCATACAGTATATAATGGGCCCCATATAATGCTCCATACAGTATATACTGGGCCCCATATATTGCTGCACAGTATAATGGCCCCATATAGTTTATAATTGGCTCCATAAATTGCTAAATACAGTATAATGGCCCCATATAATATATAATGGGCTCCATATATTGCTCCATACAGTATAATGGCCCCATATAGTGCTCCATACAGTATATTGACCACATATAGTATATAATAGGCCCCATATAGTGCTCCATACAGTATAATGGGCCCCATATTTTGCTTTATTTTGCTTCATACAGTATAATGGCTCCATATAGTATATAATGGGCCCCATATATAGTTCCATACAGTATAATAGCCCCTTATAGTAAATAATGGGCCCCACATATTGCTCCATACTGTATAATGGTCCCATATAGTGCTCCATACAGTATATACTGGACCCCATATATTGCTCCATAAAGTATAATGGCCCCATATAGTATATAATGAGCCCCATATATTTTTCCATACAGTTTAATGGCCCCTTATATTGCTCCATACAGTGTATAATGGGCCCCATATATTGCTCCATACAGTATAATGGCCCCTTATCTATAATATTACCGGGGATGCGTATCTGAAGCCTTTATAGACTGCGCATGCATGACGCGCAGTCTGGCTCCAGGCAGAATCACGCATCCAGCCGTTACAGGTAAGAGGAGTGTATGGCGCGGTATACGTAGACACTGAACGTATACCGCGATCTCCGGCGCCATACTTAGATACTTACCTGACCGGGAGGAGCGTTGCCGCGGCGCCTCTCTATGCCGGAGACCGGGGCAGGAGTAAGGCGTCAGATCGGAAACCAGGATGGGGATGAGGGGTGCCGTGCATACCGGGATTGGGGGTGAGGGGTGCCAAGCATACCGGGATTGGGGGTGAAGGGTGCCAAGCATACCGGGATGAGGGATACCATACAAACCAGGATAGGGATGAGGGATGGGGTACCATGCATACCGGGATAGGGATGAGGAGTACCACACATGCCAGGATAGGGATGAGGAGTACCATACATACCAGGGTTGGGATGAGGGGGCCACGCATACCAGGATTGGGGGTGAGGGGTGCCATGTGACTCGCCCCTTGGGCCGTGGGGCACTCGGATCCGGGCAATAGGGAAACGGTGGGAGTAGTAGTGGCAACCCGGTTCCGTGGCTCAGGGTGGTCAGGACAGTGGTAGTCCGTTATGTGCTGTTGATTATGTCCGACTACGCCACCCGTGGATTGCGGTTATTAGGAACCGCCGCTGCATGCAGACCGCTGGGACTGATGATGTGTGCAGCTGGGGTAGTGTGACTCCCCACGGGAAGAGTGCGGCCGCAGGGCAGTATAATTGATGGTGGGAGTGATGGTAGTGAGAGTCCCAGTGCTGATAGTGCTGGAGGAGCAAGGAGCACACAGAAAACAGGTTGCAGTCCAGGGTCTTTACTAAAACAAGTAAACTGACCCACAAACAGTCCCGGCTAGGAGGGGACCTGGATGTCTGAGAGCAACGGGGAAATTGGCCCTGGTCAGGGTGAGGGTGTAGGCCTACCGTGCTTTCTGTGCTCCTTCTGGCTATCTCCTCTTTATAGGGTAACAGCCCACGCTTCCGAGCTCTCCGTGTATTCTCGCCTGTATGGCCTGTGACGTGGGTTCCTTTCTGCTCCCAGCCTTGTACGGCTTTACTGGTCCCTTCGGTTGTGGCAGGGCCTCCAGGCTTCTTAGGCCAAGGAATATACAGTCCCCTGCGGACTGGTTATCTGCTGGAGAATGTGGACTCCTCCCAGCCTCAGACACCAAAGTCTGGTAAATTTTGTCCTTTATCTGCCAAGACAGGCTCTCTTCGCCTCTTGTCTCTGGCTTGTGGCTCTCCTACTGCCACACTTCCTCTTAGGGTGCAATACAACTGTCCCTCTCTGCTCTGGGACCTGAATCCTGAGACAGGTCGTCCAGTTCTCCCTAACCCTGCCCCCAGTACCAGCTTTTATAGGGGCAGCCAGCTCCCCCTACTGGCCTGAGACAGGAGGCATTGCATGCTAATATTCCCCTGACCAGAGAACCTCCCCCTTGCTCTCAGACACAGCTTTATTACACTTTGTGGCATCCAGGCCAGGGAGACACACCATGCATACCAGGATTGGGGATGAGGGGTGCCATGCATGCCAGGATTGGGATGAGGGGTGCCATGCATGCCAGGATTGGGATGAGGGGTGCCATGTATACCAGGATTGGGGATGAGGGGTGCCATGCATGCCAGGATTGGGATGAGGAGTGCCATGCATACCAGGATTGGGATGAGGGGTGCCATGCATGCCAGGATTGGGATGAGGGGTGCCATGTATACCAGGATGGGGATGAGGGGTGCCATGCATACCAGGATTGGGATGAGGGTTGCCATGCATACCAGGATTGGGGATGAGGGGTGCCATGCATACCAGGATTGGGGGATGAGGAGTGCCATGCATACCAGGATAGGATGGTGGGGACAGGATGGAGGCAGCACAAATACCAGGAGGGGGGGCAGCACATACCAGCATGGGAGACCATATACCAATAAAAATGCTCGCCACCTGGGCGTAGAACGGGTTCAATAGCTCGTAGTATATAATGGGCCACCCTCATATTTTGCTCCATACAGTATATATTGGACCCCATATATTGCTCCATAAAGTATAATGGCCCCATATAGTATATAATGAGCCCCATATATTGTTCCATACAGTTTAATGGCCCCTTATATTGCTCCATACAGTGTATAATGGGCCCCATATATTGCTCCATACAGTATAATAGCCCCTTGTAGTATATAATCGGCCCCATATATTGCTCCATACAGTATAATGGCCCCTTATCTATAATATTACCGGGGATGCGTGTCTCTATCTGAAGCCTTTATAGACAACGCATGCATGACACGCAGTCTGGCTCCAGGCAGAATCACGCATCCAGCCGTTACAGGTAAGAGGAGTGTATGGCGCGGTATACGTAGACACTGAACGTATACCGCGATCTCTGGCGCCATACTTAGATACTTACCTGACCGGGAGGAGCGTTGCCGCGGCGCCTCTCTCTGCCGGAGACCGGGGCAGGAGTAAGGCGTCAGATCGGAAACCAGGATGGGGATGAGGGGTGCCGTGCATACCGGGATTTGGGGTGAGGGGTGCCATGCATACCGGGATTGGGGGTGAGGGGTGCCATGCATACCAGGATTTGGGGATGAGGGGTGCCATGCATACCGGGATTGGGGGTGAGGGGTGCCAAGCATACCGGGATGAGGGATACCATACAAACCAGGATAGGGATGAGGGATGGGGTACCATGCATACCGGGATAGGGATGAGGAGTACCACACATGCCAGGATAGGGATGAGGAGTACCATACATACCAGGGTTGGGATGAGGGGGCCACGCATACCAGGATTGGGGGTGAGGGGTGCCATGTGACTCGCCCCCTGGGCCGTGGGCCACTCGGATCCGGGCAATAGGGAAACGGTGGGAGTAGTAGTGGCAACCCGGTTCCGTGGCTCAGGGTGGTCAGGACAGTGGTAGTCCGTTATGTGCTGATGATTATGTCCGACTACGCCTCCCGTGGATTGCGGTTGTTAGGAACCGCCGCTGCATGCAGACCGCTGGGGCTGATGATGTGTGCAGCTGGGGTAGTGTGACTCCCCACGGGAAGAGTGCGGCCCCAGGGCAGTATAATGGATGGTGGGAGTGATGGTAGTGAGAGTCCCAGTGCTGATAGTGCTGGAGGAGCAAGGAGCACACAGACAACAGGTTGCAGTCCAGGGTCTTTACTAAAACAGGTAAACTGACCCACAAACAGTCCCGGCTAGGAGGGGACCTGGATGTCTGAGAGCAACGGGGGAATTGGCCCTGGTCAGGGTGAGGGTGTAGGCCTACCGTGCTTTCTGTGCTCCTTCTGGCTATCTCCTCCTTATAGGGTAACAGCCCACGCTTCCGAGCTCTCCGTGTATTCTCGCCTGTATGGCCTGCGACGTGGGTTCCTTTCTGCTCCCAGCCTTGTACGGCTTTACTGGTCCCTTCGGTTGTGGCAGGGCCTCCAGGCTTCTTAGGCCAAGGAATATACAGTCCCCTGGGGACTGGTTATCTGCTGGAGAATGTGGAATCCTCCCAGCCTCAGACACCAAAGTCTGGTAAATTAAGTCCGTTATCTGCCAAGACAGGCTCTCTTCGCCTCTTGTCTCTGGCTTGTGGCTCTCCTACTGCCACACTTCCTCTTAGGGTGCAATACAACTGTCCCTCTCTGCTCTGGGACCTGAATTCTGAGACAGGTCGTCCAGTTCTCCCTAACCCTGCCCCCAGTACCAGCTTTTATAGGGGCAGCCAGCTCCCCCTACTGGCCTGAGACAGGAGGCATTGCATGCTAATGTTCCCCTGACCAGAGATCCTCCCCCTTCCTCTCAGACACAGCTTTATTACACTTTGTGGCATCCAGGCCAGGGTGACACATTCCCCCCTAGTGAAATTTAGTACTAAACAATAAACAAAGACAATATGCACAACCATAAAACATTAACAGACAGACGACGCACAGATTGAGTTCTTAAGGTCACAGTGTGGTCTGTGACCAGGTGTCCATATCACCAACACAACGGGGAGCCTTAACCAGGTGGGGGTCTGTCCTATCCCAAGTCCTTTACAGTCTTAGTTCATTCCTGGGTTAGGCTCCAAACGCAGTCCATACAAGGTCCCGGTTATTAAAAGTCCATAACCTTCGAGTCTGTGCGGCAACTGTAAGGAACTGAAACACACAATTACTAATCTCGCATGTAACTTGGCAAACAATTCAACATTTGGCAACAGGGTTATTTACAATTTTAGCGCGCTCTATATTCTCCAGCGAGCGGGTATCTGCCCCTTTGTGCTCCTGGTTGACCTCCTTAACTTATTGTCTGGTGGTGGACTGACTTGGCTTTCCCCACTAGCGTTAGGGGTGCAGCTACCAGCTGGGTGTACAGGTAGGGCAGGCAGCTGTCTGCGGGTCCTTTGGCTTACCGCAGGCATAGCAGGCTCACTGTCAGCAGAGGGTTGACTCTCCTGGGCTGCTGGTACAGGCTCTTCTGCCTCTGGAACCGCTTACTCCTCTTCACCTTCCGGCTCTGGTGTTGGTTGTTGCTGTGCCGGTTGCAGGAAATGCAGGACGGGTACCACTATGGCATCATTTATGCGATTCCAGGACTGAAGGAACTCTCCGAGAACGGTGCTGATCATTTCTTCCTTGTCCTCTGCAGGTTCAAGGTCACTCTGATCCTCTTCTGCACTACGGAGTTGCTCGGGGCATCTTTTGAGGTGGTCCCTGGAGACGACACTAGTGGTTTCTCCTCTGTCCTTGGTGATTACGCACACCTTTGGGTTGTCGTGGTCAGACTGCAGTACGGTGTAGGGTTCCCTTTCCCACTGGTCGTCCAACTTATGTAGCCTTCTCTTCCGCTTCAGGACTTGCTCACCAGGTTCTAGGGGACCAGCAGGGGCGTGTTGGTTGAAGAGTTTTTCTTGCCTCTCTCTCACCTGGGCCAGGCTTTTCTCCACACTCTCCTGCACCTTCTTGTACTCCAGTTGCCTTTCCGTATCCCAGTCTGCATCCGGGGAGGTGTCCTCAGGTGTTAGGACTCCCATCTCCAGGTCTACAGGCAGCTTACCTGGTCTGGCTCGCATCAGGTAAGCCGGGGTGCAATTGGTAGCGTTCACCGGGATATGATTGTATAAGTCTATCAGGTCCGGCAGTTTTTCTGGCCACAGGCTGCGTTCCTCCAGGGGCAACGTCTTCAGGAGATCAATGACTATATTGTTCATCTTCTCACACATCCCGTTGGTTTGTGGGTGGTAAGGCGTTGTACGAATTTTCTTACAGCCATAGAGGTTGCAGAACTCCTGGAAGATTTCAGCCTCGAACACTGGACCCTGGTCTGTCAGGACCTGTTCCGGATACCCGTGTGGACGGCAGAAGTATTGCTGGAAGGCTCTGGCCGCTGTTTGGGCTGTCAAGTCCTTTACCGGGACCACCACTAGAAAACGGGAATAGTGGTCCACGATTGTCAGGGCATAGATGTATCCTGACCGGCTGGGAGCCAATTTGACATGGTCCAGAGCTACCAGCTCAAGAGGCTGCTGGGTGACGATGGGCCTCAAGGGTGTCTTCTGGCTGGTGCGGTCCTTCCTCCTTAGGTGACAAGGGCCACAGTCTCTGCACCATTTTTCTACAGCTCCTCTCATGCCGACCCAAAAGAACCTTCCTCTTAGCAGGAACTCCAGTTTCTTCCAACCGAAGTGCCCCGCTCTGTCATGGTAAGCCCCCAGGACCATAGCTGCATCCCGCCTTGGGACCACGACTTGCCAGGTCAGCTCGTGCGTCCGGTGGTTGACAATCCTTCTGCACAACTTGCCTTCATAGAGGAACAGTTTGCTCATCTCCTTCCATAGCTTGGCTTCCTCTGGGGCATCCGGATCCATGCGGGCGTCTTCCTGGGTCAACAGATCTTTCACCAGGCGGATGGCAGGGTCACTATCTTGGGTCTCGGCCCAGCTGTGGTGAGGTAGGGGATTGATTATCACGGTTGTTAGATCCTCCTCCTTCACGCGGTGGGAGTATTGAGCGGCTCCATACCGGTGAAACGCGGGGAGTTCTACCTCCTCCAGCTCTTCTGGGTCTTCGTCACCTTCAGGTAAGTGAGGCATTCTTGATAGGGCGTCCGCGTTGGCATTGGTTTTGCCTGCCCGGTACTTGATCACGAAGTCATAGTTGGAGAGACGGGCCATCCACCGCTGTTCCAGGGCACCCAGTCTTGCATTGTCCAGGTGTGTCAACGGGTTGTTGTCCATGTACACGGTGAACTTCGCGGAGGCCAGGTAATGCTTGAAGCGTTCCGTCACGGCCCACACCACCGCCAAGAATTCTAGCTTGAAGGAGCTGTAATTCTCCGGGTTCCTCTCGGTGGGCCTCAGCTTCCGGCTGGCGAATGCGATCACCCGTTCTCTGCCCTGTTGGTTTTGGGACAGTACGGCTCCCAGTCCCACATTACTGGCGTCTGTGTGGAGAATGAAAGGCTGGCCATAATCAGGGTAGGCCAGGATCTCATCCCCCGTGAGGGCCATCTTTAGCTGGCAGAAGCACTCCTCTTCCGGTTTATCCCACTTGAAGGGTGGCTTTTGACTTCTGGACTTAGACTGTCCGATCAGGAGGTCCTGCATAGGAGCTGCCATCTTAGTGAACCCGGGGATGAACCTTCGGTAGTAGCCTACCAACCCGAGAAACTGTCTCACCTCTTTGATGTTCAAGGGGCTTGGCCAGCTCTTGATTGCCGTGACCTTGTCAGGGTCGGGGGCCACTCCTTCCGCGCTTACCACGTGCCCTAGGTACTGGACCTTTGGTTTCAACAAGTGACACTTCGATGGTTTCACCTTCAGGCCGTAGCCTGCCAGGGCTTCGAACACCTCGGCCAGGTGCTTGAGATGGTCCTCGTAGGTCTTCGAATAGACTATCACGTCGTCCAGGTAAAGGAGGACCGTCTCGAAGTTTTGGTGCCCTAGACAGCATTCCATCAGCCGCTGGAAGGTCCCTGGTGCATTGCAGAGCCCAAAAGGCATACAGTTGAATTCGCTCAGTCCCATCGGGGTGGTGAAGGCGGTCTTCTCCTTGTCAGCCTCTGCCACAGGAACCTGCCAGTACCCGCTAGTAAGGTAAAAGTAGAAAAGAAGTTAGCAGATTTTAGTGCGGCTAAAGACTCCTCTATTCTAGGCAGCGGATATGCGTCTTTGTGGGTGATACGGTTGATTTGTCTATAGTCCACGCACATTCTCATGGTGCCGTCTTTCTTTTTGACCAGAACCAAGGGGGCTGCCCAGGGGTTACAGCTGTCTCTAATAACCCCAGCTTCTTTCATCTCTCTTAGCATGCCCTTTGCGTTCTGATAATGTGCAGGGGGTACAGGTCTGTGTCTCTCTTTTATTGGTGGGTGGCTCCCTGTGGGGATGTGGTGTTCTATCCCTTTTACTCTGCCGAAGTCTAGCGGGTGCTTACTAAAGACTCTCTCGTACCCCTGTACCACCCGGTAGACTCCTTGTTTTTGGTGCAGGGGAGTGGAGTCAGCACCCACGTGGAGTTTCTGGCACCAGTCCTCCTTTTGTTTCTGGGAGCCATTACCCTCCGCCTGAGGAGATGGAGGCAAGGGTTCCACGGCCCTGATAGCCTTGTGTTCGACAACAAACAGTTTGGCGAGTGTAGCGTACCTGGGTAAGTGTACTTCCCTCTCCCCAATGTTGAGGATGCGGACGGGCACCCTCCCATGACGGACATCAACCACCCCCCGGGCTGTCAAAATGGTGGGCCTGCTGTCTGAGTACACGGGTTCTACCATGGCTTGGTAGTCTCTACCTCTCAACCCGATTGCAGTCCGACACCAGATCATCATTTCACTTTTGGGAGGCATGGAAATGGGGAATGGGTCACTCAGTCTTACGCTACCGATCTCACCACCAGACAGTTCTACCTGCTGCCGTCTCATCAGGGCTTTTATCTCCTTGTTGAGGTCTCTCTGTTGGCTGGAACTAGCATTCACCGCCACCTGTTGTAGAATTACAATTACCTCTGAAAGACAATTTTCAATTACGTTAGTACCCACAGTTATTTTAGGGTGACTTTCACGACGGTCAATGTCCACAATAATTACTCCCTGTGCCGGTAGTTCAACTTTACCAATTTTAATGGTCATCTCCTTGAACCCCATCTGCGGCACGGGTAAGCCATTACTGGCGATGATGCTCAAGTTACTGTCTGGATACCGTGTGATATCAGCATCAGTCCAATACTGCTTAAAAAGTACATAAGGGATAGTGGTTATTGCGACCCAGTATCCAGCAAGGCGCTCATGGGGATACCGTCCAGCACCACGGGTAAAACCGGGCGCCCCCCAACGTACTTATCACGCCAATTATAAGGGCCTGGTGATCTTATGCCTGGGGGTTGGCCCTCTGCCCCAGGTTGGACCCGTTTAAATTACAGTACCTGGAAATGTGTCCGGGCCGGTTACATCGACGGCAAATGGGCTGTCCATCCTCTGCGCAGCGGTCTGTGGGCCTCCCTCGGAACGACGGGATCCTCCTCTGTCGACGCCACGGGACATCCTCCGGACTTGAAGCCAGCTCGATGGGTCTTGACGGGTCCACTTGTAACGCCTGGACGGTCCTGGTCAACGCCGCGACGCTCCTGGTCAGCTACTGGACTTGGTGGTGCAGGTCTTTCGACGGGGCTTGGTTCAGGGCCTGTGCATCAGCCCCCACGGGGTCCATAGAGGAGGGCGCCGCCTCCTGGTGGTAGGTGAGAGCAGGGCGCCGGGGGTTTATAGCGCCACTGGTTGCAGATTCACGGAGCACCCTTATGGCCCTGTCCTTAAATTGGGCAAAAGTCAGGTCGGGGTTCTGAAAGAACATGAGGCGCAGCTGGGCCCTGTGGGCGCTGGACAGCAGACCTTCTATGAATTGTTCTGTTAGCAGTTTATCTGTTTCCTGCACACTGCCAGGGTCAGTTTGTTGGATAGCCCTCAAGGCTTCCTGCAGATTTAGGGCATAGTCTCTGATGCTGTCCTGAGCCCGCTGCTTACATCCATAGAACCTCATTTTAATTTCAGCGGCGGTACGTGTGTCAAAGGTACCCTGCAGCCGGGCCAGAATACCCTTCACATTCCTTTTCTCCTCAGTGGGCCATGATTTTACCTCCCTTTGGGCTGCGCCAGTTAACTGCCCTGTTAGTATGCTGACCTTCTGTTCCTCTGTCAGGGGGTAGACTTGGAACAAACTGTACAGCCTTTCCTTAAAGTCAGTTAGGGCATGGGGCTCCCCTGAGTACTTGCGCAGCCAGGCCGCTCCAGGGATGTAGGGCAGGGAAAAGGGCATCACCGCTGCTGCAGCTGCGTTGGTGGTAGTGGGCGCCTCTGTGTCCGACATCTTCCTCCCCCCTAGTTAAGCGTGGCCTACCTTCCGACGATCCTCTTCTGTAGGCCGCGGCTCCGCTGCTGCTGCTCTGGATGAGGACCTTGCGTCGCGTCCTGATGACGTCAGCGTCGCTCTCTCTCCCTTCCAGGACCTTGCGCAGCGTCGGTGCGTGGGGCGGAGCTTCGGGTCTCGCGCGGTTTGGACGTCCACGCCCCTCTTCTTCCCGCGCAGTGTCCTGAAGATGGCGTCCGATGGCGGGAAAACGGCTGGAGATGGCGGGAACCGGCGGAAGATGGCGGTAGACGGCTGGAAATGGCGGGAAACGGCTCCGGATGGCGGGAAACCTCTTTTCAGGTAAGTGCAAAGTCTTTTCTAGGCACGCAATACCCGTTTGTGGCGGGTTGGTTTCAATCCTGCCGACTACGCTAAAGCTGGGTCGTGGGGCACTCGGATCCGGGCAATAGGGAAACGGTGGGAGTAGTAGTGGCAACCCGGTTCCGTGGCTCAGGGTGGTCAGGACAGTGGTAGTCCGTTATGTGCTGATGATTATGTCCGACTACGCCACCCGTGGATTGCGGTTGTTAGGAACCGCCGCTGCATGCAGACTGCTGGGGCTGATGATGTGTGCAGCTGGGGTAGTGTGACTCCCCACGGGAAGAGTGCGGCCCCAGGGCAGTATAATGGATGGTGGGAGTGATAGTAGTGAGAGTCCCAGTGCTGATAGTGCTGGAGGAGCAAGGAGCACACAGACAACAGGTTGCAGTCCAGGGTCTTTACTAAAACAAGTAAACTGACCCACAAACAGTCCCGGCTAGGAGGGGACCTGGATGTCTGAGAGCAACGGGGAAATTGGCCCTGGTCAGGGTGAGGGTGTAGGCCTACCGTGCTTTCTGTGCTCCTTCTGGCTATCTCCTCTTTATAGGGTAACAGCCCACGCTTCCGAGCTCTCCGTGTATTCTCGCCTGTATGGCCTGCGACGTGGGTTCCTTTCTGCTCCCAGCCTTGTACGGCTTTACTGGTCCCTTCGGTTGTGGCAGGGCCTCCAGGCTTCTTAGGCCAAGGAATATACAGTCCCCTGCGGACTGGTTATCTGCTGGAGAATGTGGAATCCTCCCAGCCTCAGACACCAAAGTCTGGTAAATTAAGTCCGTTATTTGCCAAGACAGGCTCTCTTCGCCTCTTGTCTCTGGCTTGTGGCTCTCCTACTGCCACACTTCCTCTTAGGGTGCAATACAACTGTCCCTCTCTGCTCTGGGACCTGAATCCTGAGACAGGTCGTCCAGTTCTCCCTAACCCTGCCCCCAGTACCAGCTTTTATAGGGGCAGCCAGCTCCCCCTACTGGCCTGAGACAGGAGGCATTGCATGCTAATGTTCCCCTGACCAGATAACCTACCCCTTGCTCTCAGACACAGCTTTATTACACTTTGTGGCATCCAGGCCAGGGTGACACACCATGCATACCAGGATTGGGGATGAGGGGTGCCATGCATACCAGGATTGGGGATGAGGGGTGCCATGCATACCAGGATTGGGGGATGAGGAGTGCCATGCATACCAAGATAGGATGGTGGGGACAGGATGGAGGCAGCACAAATACCAGGAGGGGGGGCAGCACATACCAGCATGGGAGACCATATACCAATAAAAATGCTCGCCACCTGGGCGTAGAACGGGTTCAATAGCTCGTAGTATATAATGGGCCACCCTCATATTTTGCGACATACAGTATAATGGCTTCATATAGTATATACGGGGCCCCATATATTGCTCCATACAGTATAATGGCCCCATACAGTATATACTGGGCCCCATATATTGTTCCATGCAGTATAATGGCCCCATATGATGCTGCATACATAAAACAAAATATCAATTACTCACCTCTCCCGTTCCCCGCAGGTCCGGTATACCCAGCGCATCTTCTAACTCTGGAGTGCTCAGGTCAGAGGGCGCGCTGTGGTGACGTCATTGCGCCCTCTGCCCTGACACATCAGAGTTAGAAGACACTGGAGCTGTTCGGAACGAGGAGAGATGGGGGAGGGGCTGAGGGTGGGGAGGACCCCGGTGGCTGCACGGGCCCCATAGCGCGCCATCGTTTCCCCCTCCCTGGGCCACAGTACTTGCCTGCGTGCATGGGGTGGTGTCGCCAGCCATTGTTGTCATGGTAGGTCAGTTCTGCATGCGAGCACTCCTGCATCCTCCGCTTTTAAAAAGCCAGTGCCCTTTTCCTCCTCCTCTCTGGGGCCCATCGGGCATTTCACCGGTGCCCTGCCAGGCCAGTCCGACCCTGTGTGAATGTAATGTTGTACAGAGCACAGACATATGCCGGCCCTTCCTCCAAAGTGGAACTAAACAATGTGTGCTTCATCTGTGCTGCGCAGACTATGCTGACGTCCAAATCATAGCCCCACTGGATCCGGGACGGTTGTGAGGTATGCCGATGATTTCTGCAGGACCCACAGCTTGTTTTTCTCAGTCGCTGCTCTCCTCCTTCTCTGACTGATCACAATATTATCTATTCCAGGTCCTTCAGCTTTGTGGTAGGAGGTAACAGGTTCCCCCAGCACTCCATGTGGCTCACACCTCACACCACTCAGTACTCTGTCAGTAATCTGCTATATATCATTGCTGCACCAGAGCCATCTAGAGGTCACAGTAATACATTGCAACACAACAAAGTAAACATTAAAAGAGAGAAAAATAAACACTCTATAGAATAAAATATTCAGTCATTTAAAGACAGACTGAAAAATTAAATAGTTGGCAAAATACACAGAGGTGACACCACTGAGAAGATGTGTTTTATTGATTAAGTGGTGTGCGCCCCTTAATGAATTTGATGCATCCAACTATAAAATACTCCATCATTAAAATTGGGGTATACAATGTCAATCTTAAATGGAAGGTGCCGTGATTTTTATTTTTGTATTAATAATTATTGAGTATATAATCAATTATTTTTAATACAAAATTAAATGCACTGGTTTAATATTTTTGAATTTATTAACTCTATCTACAGCCACAGTGGGCGGCCATATAAGTTTGCTGATGTGTAATTGTCTGAGCACGAAGCTTACACACTTCAAATATGGCAGCCTCTGTGTACTGTGTCCTCCTGCATTTCCCTCATTGTGTCACACCAGGTGTTAGTGCAACACAGAGGGAAAGGGAGCCCAGACACTAGGGAAAGGGGGAAGTGGAGACCTCCTAGTCTGGTCTAGCGTCACCCTGTTTCAACTACCATCCCTATATTGCCTCTTCAGCAATCGCCGCACACGTGCCTCGCCCTACTTTCCCTGGCGCATGGCTACGGCTAGGGATGGAAGGAGATGAGCACTAGTCAACCTCCACTAAACACTATAGACAACAAGGGAAGACAAAACACGGGGAAATTGCTTAGCTTTAGATGAGTCCAAATATGCACACGGCCTCAAGCTCCAGAGAGGACAAAGTACTGCTCCGTCTAAGCCTCACAAGTAGAAATGAATATTGCCAGCGACTCCCTCTCAGACACACCAGATATATATAAACCCAGGCCAGAGAGCTAATTAGCAAGAGAGAGGTAGCCGCTCGGTCCTAAAGACAGCCTCTTATCTAAGAAGCTGTCTGCAATGCCAAACGTAGAGATCTCCTGCAACCCACTGCAGGGCGACTGTCACCTCTGACACACCCGTGACACATTGTGGCTGCCTGCTGCTGTGACCTAGGCACGCCTCCTGGGCTGTCCAGGTCACAACTGTGGGAGGAGATCGGCACTATGTTTTTTGAAGCCCATAGCTGTACTGCGAGCTACACTTTCCCCCTGTCACCATTCACACAGCTCAGTGCGAGCAGTGACAGGAGGCGCAGGGATGCGGTGAATGCTGAGCGGAGGTCCAGGATGAGATGAGTATCGCAGTGTTCAGTAGACTTATATAGCAGGATAGGAAGTATTTCCGCGCTCTCCAAAGAGACAAATGTTGGTAATAGAATTGTAGGTTTATTGTCAACGCGTTTCAGAGTCCACAGACTCCTTCCTCAGGACAACCATACATAACCAGTTACAGCCATACATGGTTTAAATGCAGAAAAAAAAATGGCACCAAGTGCAGAGGGAGGGGTAAGTACAGTCACATGTCTAAATACATGCACATGACAGCTGATCTGATCAGCTATCATGTGCCTCTAACAACTGCGGAAGGATCCGAGATCCACCCGTAGTTGTTAACCAGTTAAATGCTGCTGTCAATCACTGACAGTGGCATTTAAAATAAGCGGCAGCCGAAAGCGCATCATATGTCCCGCCCATGGATTGTCATGACAGCCAAGGGCTCTGCAGAAGACCCCTGTGCTTGTCATTGGGAATCTTCTATGAACGCCGGCGTGTGGCCGGCATTCATGGGAGATCGTGATTTTTGCTACAAATAGCAGTGCTGAAGCCCTGCTATGTGTAGCACAAGCGATTAGATGATCGCAGCTTCAGGTCCCATAAGAAGAAAATTGAAGCAAGTAAAAAAAAGTTTTAAAAAATATTTTAACAATAAAAAAACAAACGTTCAAATCATCCCCCTTTTGCCCCATAGAAAATAAAACAATAACAAAAAAATAAAATGAACATATTTGGTATCGCTCTGTTCAGAATCTCCCGATCTATCAAAATATAAAGTAAATTAATCCCATCTGTAAACGGAGTAACGAGAAAAACATCGAAAAGCCAGAATTACGTTTTTTGATCGCCTCAACGTTGTAATAAAATGCAAAAAAGGGCGATCAAAACATCAGATCTACCCCAAAATGGTATCAATAAAAACATCAGCTTGTTGCGCAAAAAATAAGCCCTCACCCGGCCCCAGATCCCAAAAAATGGAGACGCTACGGGTCTCAGAAAATGGCGACATAAGCTAAATTTTTTTCCTTACAAATTTCAGATTTTGTTTCACCACTTAGATTAAGAAGAACCTCTCCATGTTTGGTATCTGCGAGCTCGTAATGACCTGGAGAATCATAATGGAGGGCAGTTTTACCATTTAGAGAACATGATAAAAAAAAATTGTGGAAATGAACTTTTTTTTCAATTTCACAGCATTTTGAATTCTTTTCCCGGTTTCCAGTACACTATATGGTAAAATCAATGGTGTCATTCAAAAACACAACTCGTCCCCCAAAAAACAAGCCCTCGTACGGCCATATTGACGGAAGAATAAATAAGTTATGGCTCTGGGAAAAAGGGGAGCAGAAAACCAAAGAGCGAAAATGGAAAATCGCAAGGTCGTGAAGGGGTTAAAAACAAATGTTAATATTAAAAAAAAAAAAATAACAGTTTACATGTTTTCAATTGCCGAAAATAAAATTTTGATGGCACAATGCCTTTAATGAATGTCCTGATATGATATCTAATGAGATTTCAGTCCCTCTGTATGTAAATTAAAGCTCAGATTATCTCCACAGCTTCATATTATAAGCAGAATTACAACACGCACACATGAAATACACTGAAGAGAAATAAGAGCGTTCTGTCCCTTTAAATTCAGTGTGTTACATAACACTGCTCAGCCAATAGGATCGCTGGATTTGAATTTGAAAATAAAGCAAACTGTCATTCATCCTCAGTCTGTTACAGGACAGTGAGCGGTGAAGATGGATGTCGGTGAGTGCTCCCATCCCATCGTCTGATGTCACTGATCTCACCTAAATTCAATATAGGAGAGAACGGCTGCTGTCACCTGCCACTAGGGGGAGCTATCAGTACAATATATATCTACTGGTGCACTGTGCTCCCCCTAGTGGCTGCAGGAAAGCAGAATTGTATCATTAGGTCACACAGGACACTCTGCTGCCAGTATTATTTATTGAGGGGTTTATGCCACTGTTGTCAATGGGATGAGTGTGCTGGCACTGATAATGGGGGTTAGGCTTTATCCGCTGTTAATGAAGTCACTTTGGCAGTTGTTTTTAGGGGGTTTCCTGTACTTATGGGAATGAAGAACATAGAAATACATGAATGTCATATATCTTTATTTACACCCAGTAAAGGCTATGCTCCATGTGGTCATATGAGTGTATGTGTGTAATGGGGGTCCGATACCGGGGGGACGTTCACTATGAATAAATGTGGAAAGCTGTTTGTGTCTTTATCAGATCTGTGACTAAGTCTTTTTTGGATTCACAGCTTTTCCTATGACTACTGCAGAAGAGAATAGATACAGGATGGCCGCGAGCCGCAGATCTTGGGGGGTCAGCAGCTTTATTATAACCGGACCCCTTATCCTATTCTTCATCCCTGGTGAATGATAAGTGGACACTCATCAGATTCTGTTTTCTTTAGGACGTCTACCTCCAACAGGAATGTGTCTTCGGACCTGGACTCTTCTCATGTGAGATTATTTTTTTAAATATTTTTTTTTTCCATTAATCTGAAAATATTGTGCCATTAACCCCTTAAGGACCCCGGGATTTTCCGTTTTTGCATTTTCGTTTTTTGCTCCCCGTGTTCCCAAAGTCATAGTGTTTGTATTTTTTGGTCAATATGGCCATGTGAGGGCTTATTTTTTGCGGGACGAGTTGTACTTTTAAACGCCATCACTGGTTTTACCATATCGTGTATGGGAAAACAGGAAAAAAATTCCAAGTGCGGTGAAATTGCAAAAAAAGTGCAATACCACAGATGTTATTTTTTTGTTTTTTTACCACGTTCACTGAATGCTAAACCTGACTTGCCATTATTATTCCCCAGGTCATTATGAGTTCGTAGACACCAAACATGTATAGGTTCACTCTTATTTAAGTGGTGAAAAGAAATCCAAAGTTTGCTTAAAAAAAATAAATAAATGGCGCCATTTTCCGAGACCCGTAGCGTCTCCATTTTTCGGGATCTGGGTCTGTGTGAGGGCTTATTTTTTGCGGACCGAGCTGACGTTTTTATTGATACCATTTTGAGGTAGATCCGATGTTTTGATCGCCCATTATTGCATTTTATTGCAATGTTGCAGCGACCAAAAAACGTAATTCTGGCTTTTTGAATTTTTTTCTTGTTACGCCGTTTACCGATCAGATTAATTCTTTTTTTATATTGATAGATCTGGCGATTCTGAACGCGGCGATACTAAATATGTGTATGTGGGTTTTTTTTTTATTATTTTATTTTCAATGGGGCGAAAGGGGGGTGATTTAAATTTTTATATTTTTTTAATTTTTTTCATATTTTTAAAACATTTTTTTTGCACTTTTTGCTTGCTTCTACAGTCTCCATAGGAGACTAGAAGCAGCAACTGTCTGATCGCCTCTGCTACATAGAACAGATCACCTTTATGCAGCAGAAATGCTCCTGTATTATGAGCGCCGATCACTAGGTGGCGCTCATAGTGATCTTTACATGACAACCACTGGGGTCTGCTGCAGACCTAGGGTTGTCATGCCCACCCATCAGTGACCTGCGATCACGTGACAGGGTCACCGATAGGTGGGATAAGTGACGCGCCGCTGTTAAATGCCGCTGTTAGAGATTGACAGCGGCATTTAACTGGTTAACAGCCACGGGTGGATCGCGATTTCACCTGCAGCTGTTGCGGGCACATAGCTGTAATAATCAGCTGACATGTGCTCGGTTCAATGGGGGCTCACCGCCGGAGCCCTTACTGAACCGGGGGTGATGGCCTGGGGCGTACTAATACGCCCCAGGCTTTAAAGGGGTTAATCCAGCATTTGATAATGCAGACCATCTATTAGTTCAGTACAGAATTGAAACACAATGTAGATTGAGCAGAAAGTCAGTTAGAAGACAGTTTCCAATAGTAGATTGTTGGCTTTCTATGCCGGGAATAATTCCGAATTCAGCAGGTCACGTTGATGTTAACAGGCTTGGACTGGCCAACAGGAAAACGGGAGAATCCTCCGGTGGGCCACCACCCTCTGATATGAACAGTACTTGGCACAATATACTTGAATCTCTATGTACAGACAAAGTCAGCATCTTATTCACTTAACAATCTATCCAGTTCATTGTTATGTAGATTTATGACTGAGGATAATGTTACGTTAATTGAAAAGTGGGGTCCTGGAGTTGGCTACTGGTGGGCCGAAACTGGATGCTGGATTAAATAAATTTACCTGTAATTTAAAGGTTTGATACCTCTGGGCTTTGTATGATTGATCTCATTATGTGCTTGTTTTTTCTTTCCAGCTTGTCCAAGAACAAAAGAAGAAAGGGATCTACAACTTCTGATATACTGCACCAGATTCCTGCCGTCTCCGATCTTCAACATGGAGGTCACTGATCACACCGCCGAATATGTTTTCCATGTTTTCTCCATAGATGTAAAGGAACTAGGGTTGAGCGAGTATGTTCTGTCCGAGTATGCTCGGGCCGAGCTCCGAGTATTTATAGCTGCTCGGTGATATGGTTGAATCGCTCCCGTGTGCATCATTTGCAACTGTTTGACAGTTTTATTACATGGGAGGAATGTGTAAGAAATAGACATTCCTCACATGTAATAAAACTGTCAAACAGTCGCAAATCATGCACACGGGAGCGATTCAACCATATCACCGAGCAGCTATAAATAATCGGAGCTCGGCCCGAGCGTACTCGGCGAAAGGGTTAATAGAACATACTCACTCATCACTAAAAGGAACGTCTCAATAGTCAACTGAATGAATATCTTCTTTTATTAGCGCCTCATGCCGACCAACCGGGAAGCTCAGAAGAAATATCTACCATTTCCTTTGGATGAAGAAAAACCTGAGCCAACATCAGTGATGCCAGAAGAGCCGAAAGAAGAGGAGATGAAGGAGGCAATGAAGTATTGGGAGGTAGAAGAAATGGAAGTAGATGAGGCAGAAGACACCAAGGCGAAAGAAGAAGATAAGGCAGAAGATAGCAAGGGGAAAAAACAAGATAAGGCAGAAGATACCAAGGGGAAAAAACAAGATAAGGCTGAAGATACCAAGGGGAAAAAACAAGATAAGGTAGAAGATACCAAGGGGAAAAAACAAGATAAGGCAGAAGATACTGTAGCACCCTGAGGATTCGGCTGCTACAGGGGTATTGCACCTCAACCCAGAGGTGTGATATTCCACTCCCGGGTAAGGATGGAGCGTGGAACTGAGCTCGGTAGGCTGCATGCACTACACACATCCCATTTCCGAGGGGCAGGCCGACGGTACTCCCACTTAGAAATGTGCAGGTATGACCGAGTCTGTTCCTGGCTGGAGTGGGAGGGGGGTGGTACATCCCAAGTAGTGTAGGGGCAGATAGGGGGAGCAGCCTGGGTAAAGTTAGGAGCTCATTGGGTGCTGGTCACCTGAGCTCACACATAGAGGGAGTATATAAGGTGGGCACCATCTTAGATCAGGGTCAGTCTGTCAGAGTCAGTAAGAAGCAGAGGTCCAGATGAGCCTGCAGAGAGAGAGAGGAGCAGAGAAGGAAAGACCCAGAGGGGGAAGAAGAAAGGACTCTGAGAACCCAAATTCAATCCCCGGGTGAAGAGTCGGCAATAGGGTACCGGATCCCAAACTGGTGGGGGCAAAAGCACACCCTAGCCAGAGACCGGAGGCCGTGGGCAGCGTCTGCCACGGCCACCCACCACATCCACCCCGAAGGCAAACCACGTGGAGGGTCAGGGAACCCAAGGCCAAGGGTCTCCCAACAGAAGGCCCGAGGGAGCTGGACCTAGGTGGATCACTAGTGGGGACGGCCAGAGGAAAGGACAGAAGGAGAGCTCAGGGTCACGCTCCGGACTTGCTTGGGGGTTGGCTGAATCCAGGACCTGGTGGACGCAGCACGGCTCGGGTGGTCACTTGAAGCTGGAGTGACCGGAACATCAGCAGTGAGTAAATACCCTAAACTGCACAACCCGACTCTGTCTTCACTTAACATCTACGCTGCACCACCACAACCCCCATCCTCTGCACCTGACCCCCTGAGGCTATACCCCACCCGTTGGGGGTTATACTATCAAAAGCTGCACCAACACCATCAGCCTCAGCGGACCCTGCTGCAGCGGCGGCCCTAGTGACCGCAATACAACGGGTGGCGTAGTCGACATTAAGAACTTTATAACATCTGTAGGACTGCCACATACTCTGAGCTTGACACCCTGGGCACGGACCGGGTCACAGCCACTCGGAAGACTACAACCCCCATCTGATCCGGCTCCGGGTATTCCCCTAAAGAATATGGCCCAGGGGGCGCGTCAACTTTGGCGTAGTCGGCAGGATTACGTGCCCGCAACACCCGGGTACTGCGTGCCTGAAGAAAAGTGCAAGTTTACCTCAAAAAGAAGTCTCCTGCCGGTTCCGGAGGGTCCCCGCCATCGGACCCCATCACCAGTCGATTTCCGCCGGTTGTCCGCCATTAACAGCTTTTTCCCGCCATCTGCAGAGTTTCCCGCCACTGGGAAGCGGTGCCCGCCATTTCCAAAGGTTTCCCGCCTTGTCAGAGCGGACGCCATTATGGGCGTGCCAGAGGGTGGCAAGAGGCCACCTCCCATCGTGGGCCAGGACCGAAAATGGCGCCAAAAGTGGAAACCGCCCCCACCAACAGAGACTGTGATGCTAGAGGTGTCTGTCAGCGTGAAAGAACTGCCCCTGGAGCTGACAATCACCAATCGGCCCCGGGACCGCCCTCGAAGTGGGAGGACTGAGAAGAAGAGAGCAAAGATGGGTGTCGCTTGGAGCAGTCTGGAGCGAGCGCACCCGGAGGCAAGAAGCCTGGAGAAGAGTATCGGAGGAGCTTACCCGGAGATGGCGAGAAAGCAGAGCAGCACCGGCCCGTTGGCCAGGAGCCTGCTAGAAACAGAGGAGGGAGAGCCAGGCAGCACCGACCCAGTGGTCAGGAGCCTGATGCGGGCCGCCACTCCAGGCAGCACCGACCCAGTGGTCAGGAGCCTGTTGCCGGTCGCCACTCCAGAAGGCCTGCTGGAGATAACGGGAGAAGAGCAGAGCAGCACCGACCCGTTGGTCAGGAGCCTGCTAGAAGCAACGACCCCACTAGGCCTAGTGGAGGTCCTAGCACAGCTCCCCCGAGACCGGGAGTGTGCACAGACCGCTCTAGAGGGCCTCGCAAGGAGGATGGCCCGGGTGCAGCGAGAGACGTTGGCGGAGTGGAGCCGTGAGATGGCCCAGCAGACCGAGACCTGTCAGCGGAGCACGCCACCCAAGACGAGGAGACAGACCGCCTCTGAGGATGGCGCGGGAGGACTGAAGGCCGGAGACGGCGCCGAGAAGGGAGCCGAACGAGTGGAGGCAGGTAAAGGGGACGTCTATACCCCAAACCGGGAAACCGCGTACCTGCCCCAGCTCCCCGTCGCAGAGCCCGAAGTCTATCCTGCCGTGCCCGTAATCGCCACGCCACTGCTGCAGACTAGGCCTCAACCGGAAGCCGCCGCCGTGACCCCTGTGACGTCACACGCCTCGACCCCGAGCGTGGCCAAGCAGGAAGTACCACCAGCCTGGTCGCAAGGCCTAGTGCCCCCGGACGCCGCAATACCAACAGCGCCCCCTACCTCGGCGGAGCCTCCGACCTGGTCGCAGGGCCAAGTAGCCCAGGGTGCCACCGTCCTTACGGTGCCCTTCACCTTCCAGATACCCCAGGCCTGGCCGCAAGGCCCGGGCAACCCGGGCGCTAACACCACCGCGCCCATAAGACCGAGAGTGCCGCATCTGGGAGAGGACCTGTTTACCCAACACACGTGCCCGGATGGGCAGCCTTTCATCTGGCCCCAGGAATATCATGAACTGGAACGGCAGAGGAAGGCTGGGGCCATGTGTGCACCCCTGATCCCGGCTCCAAAGCCCGTAAAGAGGATCTCGCCCCCGCTAGAAGAGGCCCAATTTGAGTGGGACCCCACCGGAGAAGATCTCATGGGGTTCACTCAGGAGACTCGGGCAGCTGCAGCGGAGCGTGCTGAGTGCTGCCGCCAACAACTCGAGGTCTTTGAGAGGGAGCGGAGAGAGAGGCGGGTCCGGGAACAGCAAGCTCAAGTAAGGAGCGCGGAGCAGAAGAGCCGGGCCAGGAGAGACCCCCGTGCAGCGCATAGTCCCCGCACCACCGGGACTGTGATCAAGTTTAACATGCAGCATGGGTGGGGCTTCATCCGAGACCACCGCACCCCAGGCGACGTCTTCGTGACCAGGAGAGACGTTGAATCCCACCTACCGGAGGGACACAGAGGTCGTGACCTTTACATCGGGGACGAGGTCACCTTTACCCGGCACAAGTGTGCCAAAGGACCCTACGCCCTCCATGTGCATCGCCTGACGGAGGAAGAGCTGCGGTGTGAGGAGGAAGAACAAGAGGACCCGGACGGGTCTGAAGCTAGAGGTAACCACAAAGAAAGAGCAGGAGGACGTCGTCGTTGAGTACGGCAGAGTAGAGGCTGTACATAGTTACCCGTCGGGGTACCAAAGAAACTGTTGCTGATAATATAGTCCCCGTTGGGACCAGCATGTGTGAACTGTTTACCCGTTTATCCCTTAAATCCCACTGACCGAGGACTGAGAGCGGTCATTCCTCCCTTATACCTGGCCGAGGACTGAGAGCGGCCATATCCCCTGTATATAGTTGCGCGTCCTAAAGCGCTCCCTACTGGTTTTACAGGAAAGCCACGAGTTTTTTCAAGAGAAGACTGTCGCACTTTACCCGGTCACACGTTGCACAGTGACCGGAGGAGGAGCTAGAAGCGAGGAAAAGTCTACAAGAATGTTTTATATGGAAAGTTTTATTGATATATATATATATATATAATGTTTTGTATGATGTTTTATATGTTTATGCAAAAATTTGTATGTTTTGTGGTGTTTTGTTCTTACAGCCCGAGGACGTGCTGTGATTTACTAGGGGGGAATGTAGCACCCTGAGGATTCGGCTGCTACAGGGGTATTGCACCTCAACCCAGAGGTGTGATATTCCACTCCCGGGTAAGGATGGAGTGTGGACCTGAGCTCGGTAGGCTGCATGCACTACACACATCCCATTTCCGAGGGGCAGGCCGACGGTACTCCCACTTAGAAATGTGCAGGTACGACCGAGTCTGTTCCTGGCTGGAGTGGGAGGGGGGTGGTACATCCCAAGTAGTGTAGGGGCAGATAGGGGGAGCAGCCTGGGTAAAGTTAGGAGCTCATTGGGTGCTGGTCACCTGAGCTCACACATAGAGGGAGTATATAAGGTGGGCACCATCTTAGATCAGGGTCAGTCTGTCAGAGTCAGTAAGAAGCAGAGGTCCAGATGAGCCTGCAGAGAGAGAGAGGAGCAGAGAAGGAAAGACCCAGAGGGGGAAGAAGAAAGGACTCTGAGAACCCAAATTCAATCCCCGGGTGAAGAGTCGGCAATAGGGTACCGGATCCCAAACTGGTGGGGGCAAAAGCACACCCTAGCCAGAGACCGGAGGCCGTGGGCAGCGTCTGCCACGGCCACCCACCACATCCACCCCGAAGGCAAACCACGTGGAGGGTCAGGGAACCCAAGGCCAAGGGTCTCCCAACAGAAGGCCCGAGGGAGCTGGACCTAGGTGGATCACTAGTGGGGACGGCCAGAGGAAAGGACAGAAGGAGAGCTCAGGGTCACGCTCCGGACTTGCTTGGGGGTTGGCTGAATCCAGGACCTGGTGGACGCAGCACGGCTCGGGTGGTCACTTGAAGCTGGAGTGACCGGAACATCAGCAGTGAGTAAATACCCTAAACTGCACAACCCGACTCTGTCTTCACTTAACATCTACGCTGCACCACCACAACCCCCATCCTCTGCACCTGACCCCCTGAGGCTATACCCCACCCGTTGGGGGTTATACTATCAAAAGCTGCACCAACACCATCAGCCTCAGCGGACCCTGCTGCAGCGGCGGCCCTAGTGACCGCAATACAACGGGTGGCGTAGTCGACATTAAGAACTTTATAACATCTGTAGGACTGCCACATACTCTGAGCTTGACACCCTGGGCACGGACCGGGTCACAGCCACTCGGAAGACTACAACCCCCATCTGATCCGGCTCCGGGTATTCCCCTAAAGAATATGGCCCAGGGGGCGCATCAATACCAAGGGGAAAAAAGAAGATAAGGCAGAAGATACCAAGGGGAAAAAACAACAAGATAAGGCAGAAGATACCAAGGGGAAAAAAGAAGAAGATAAGGCAGGAGATACCAAGGGGAAAAAAGAAGAAGATGCTAAAAAGTCAAAAGCAAAAGAAGAAAAGAACAACACCTGGGCCAGAAGAGTTGAGAACCAGCCAGCAGGAAGACACAAGATCCGCCAGCAGTCCATCCTTAAATACGTGAATACCAACCTCAGAGGAAGGAGGAACATCATCTGGACCATCCTCAAATCAGCGAGACGTTGATGGACTCTAAGGCACCAACATTCCAGCTGAAGGAACATCAACAGCTACAAATCTAAAAATAATAGACATAAAATAGTTATTATTAGATTAAGAAAGCTTAAAAATGTAGTAAAATCATAATAAAGACTTTAATAATATTAGGAGCAGTAATAATAGCAGTAATAGAATATTAATTTGTGTAATAATGGTAGAGACATAAAAATAACATCAGCAGGTTTGATCCAGGGTTGTAGGACTGATCGCCTTTTCCCGGGGTCAAGAAGGAATTTCCCCCCTGAGACAACAATTGGCTGAATGTGTCCAGGGGTTTTTGCCTTCTTCTGGATCAACAGCTTTAGAAATAAGGACCTGCGAATTAGTAAGATTATAGTAGAATCAGCAATAGTGGAGTAGTAATATAATATAGTATATAGCGTAATATTAGTGACCATAAAACAAGAATAATTTCACTAGTAAAGTAATAATAAATTTATACTATAATATTAAAAATAAAATATTAATAATATTTGTTAAATGATTAATTATTAATTAAATTAAATATTAATTATTAAAATTTGAATAAGTATTAGGAGATTTGATCCAGGGTTCTAGGACTGATCGCCTTTTCCCGGGGTCAAGAAGGAATTTTTCCACCAAGACACAAATTGGCCAAACGTGTCCGCGGTTTTTTGCCTTCTTCTGGATCAACATCTTTAGGAATTAGGATCTAATTTTTAATTTTAGTAAAATATCAATACAAATGTTAGCAATAATGGTAAGAATAAAATAGCAATAATACAAAATTATCTAGCATAAAATAGTAGAATATTAGTAATATCAGTAAAATAGCAGGAAACTAAAAATAACACAAATAATAGTAATACAAAAAATAGTATCTAAGGTAATGATTATAATAATTAGTAAATAATTAATATATATTAGGGTTTTGATTCAGGGTTCTAGGACTGATCGCTTTTTCCCGGGGTCGAGAAGGAGTTTTTCCCCTTGACACAAATTGGCTGAATGTGTCCAGGGGTTTTTGCCTTCTTCTGGATCAACAGCTTTAATTCTAGGAATCTCATAGTACTAGAGTAATAATAGCAATAATAAGTATAATAATGTTGTAATAATAATCAATAGATTGTGAGGATAAGAATAAGATAGATACAATAAATAGGTTAGTTTGTTAGTGTAGGGCCCCATCTGATGAGGTCATCTTGTCGTTGGCAGATGGGCTTGCACAATTTGATCAAAATGTGCACTAAGAACCTCAAATTTATAAGTTTAAAGAATAAGGAAGTAATAAAATACACAAGATTATAAATATAACTTTGTCTTGCCACATTATTTTCCTGTAATGAAGAAAATCAGCAAATCCAGAACATTTTAGATATTTGTATCTCTGTGTCGTAATCATAGCTGGTTAAAAACGCAATGCGACAGCATAAGAAATTGTTAGATTCTATTTTGCAATGAGGCGCACAATGTAAACGTCAACTGACACATGCCACCATGTAACCCTAGCATAAAATGTATTAAAGTAAAATGTATTAATTTATTTCATAAACCAATAGTACACGTGAAAATTAGAAACTTTGTAATATATTTTATTAAAGAGATCTGTTTTTTTCTCCTCCTGGGCTGATCATTCATTCTCAATGTCCTTAATTCTTGGGTAAAATCTTTAGTGAATACAGATTTTCCAATTACTGAGATAGAAGATAACAGTTGGTGCTCAAAAAGTTCTATGGAGGGAGTAGGGTGGAGTTAGAGGCGGACACAAACATTCTACTGCAAGTTCTCCTGAAAGGACAATTTCACTCTAATGTGTAAATCATGATAGTTAACGTATATTTCAGACTATAAGACGCACCTAGGTTTTAGAGGAGGAAAATAGGAAAATAAAAATTTAAGCACAAAATGTGATCATGATGTACTGTTATGGAGGTAGGGGTCTTCTGCTGACACTGTTATAGGGGAAATATACCCCAATTCTATACTAATATCCCCCATCCTGGTATATATATGTCCCTCAATCCAGATATACAAGTGCTTCTCACAAAATTAGAATATCATCAAAAAGTTAATTTATTTCAGTTCTTCAATACACTAGACTTTGTGTTTTCATTGACTGTAAGCCATAATCATCAACATTAACAGAACTAAACACTTGAAATAGATCACTCTGTAATGACTATATAATATATGAGTTTCACTTTTTGTATTGAAGAACTGAAATAAATTAACTTTTTGATGATATTCAAATTTAGTGAGAAGCACTTGTATATGGCCCCGAATCCAGGTATATATGGCCCCCATCCTAATCCTGGTATGTATGGCCCCCTCATCCCCATCCTGGTATGCATAGCCGCATCCTCCCTATCCTGGTGTGCATGATCCCCTCATCGCCATCCTGATATGCACGGCCCCATCTTCCCCATCCTGGTATGCATGGCCCCCTCATCCCCATCCTGGTATGCATAGCCGCATCCTCCCTATCCTGGTATTCATGGCCCGTTCATCCCAATCCTGCTATTCATGGCCCCATCCTCCCCATCCTGGTATGCATGGTCCCCTCATCCCCCTACTGATATACTTGGCCACTTCATCCTCATCCTGGTATGTGACGCGCCCCCTGGGCCGTGGGGTGCTCGGCCGGGCCGGTCGATGCTGGGGGATGTTACGGTGGCAATGACCCAGTCCGTGACCCAGGTTGGTCAATAAAAGGGGAAAAGTAAAAGGGAATAAAGTTTTTATAGAAATAATGTTCGTGACGCCACCTGTGGTATGCGGCTATATGGGGCCGCCACTGCGGTGCAGATCCTCTAGAGCTGATGATGATGCAGCAGAGTTGGTTCAGCTCTCCACAGGCAGAGCTTAGCCCCAGGGCAGGATATAGTGATGCTATGAGGTAGATGTTGCTGGTGCTGTGTAGTGCAGGGCAGGTGATGATGCAGCAATAATTCTAGGACACTGTGGGGTGCAGTCTTCAAGGTTTTACTCACTGTTATCACACTGCTCCTGGTTACAACTGCCAGATTATAACCTCCCACGTCGTCCTGCGTTCACCAAGAAAGGGGTTCAGCAGCTCTCAAGTATTTCAGGAGTACTTAAACGGTACCCCGTTTTATGTTCCTTCCTCGGTCGTCTTCCTGTGCTTGCTCTCACCCTCCTGCCCTGCGCCTCACAATCAGTGTCCCAAGCCGGTAGCCTCGGATCTTGTCGGGCGACGTGCAGTCCCCTGGACCCTATGCGGCCACCTTTTCGGCGATATAATTGTGGTAGTTGGCAGATGCACCTTGAAAGTACAGTAGCCTCCGGTTATCTAGGTGAACGTTGCAATTCTCACTAGTTAGGCGCCGGTCCCCTCTGCGGCTTGATCCTTCCATGTCCTGGTAGATTCGGGCATACGGGTGGCCTCCAGCACTCTCCGTACCCCTAGGATCCCCTCGTTCCTCCTGTAGCCTTCCTTCCTGCTCCTCTCCTCAGTTGGTCTCACCTCCTGGGCCTCTCAGACTAGGCCCGCTCCGCCTGAGCAGAGCTCCTGCAGAGCTCCTACTCCACACACTCTCCTCCTCTGACTGAACTCCACTCCCTTTCCAAGATGGTTCCCTCTTTTATATCACTTCCATTCCTGTGCTCCCCTGTACTACGTCCTCCACCCACACCCACTACATAGTTCCACCCTTCAGCTAGGGACCAGGGACTGTGCTCTCCCTTAGGAGCAATCTCACCCTGCCCCCACTGAAGTGGAATGTGTTGGATGCAGGTGTTAGGGTCCCGGGCAGCACTCTATCCTTACCCGAGAGTGAGATACCACACCTCTGGGTGAGATGCAGTACCTCTGTGGCGACTGAACCTGCAGGGGCGCCACAATATCTTATTGATCGGTGTAATCTGACCATTGGAAACCGCACCGATCAGAAGAATGGGGAACTTTTATTCCTGTCAGGACACTTATCCACATTTTAAAATGCAGCAGCAGGTGGGACGTCTGACCGCAGCTCCATTCATCCTCTTTGAGGCTTCCAGAAAAAAAGCAAGAGCAGTCACTGAGGGAATGTATGGATCAGTGATCAAGTCGCACATGAGCTCCAGTCTAATGGGGATAAAAGCTCCACAGTCTGCCGATCGCACGGGTCCCAGCAGTCAGACCCCCACCAATCAATAAGTTATCCTTAGGCCACGTTCACACATCAGTATTTGGTGAGTATTTTACATCACTTATTTGTAAGCCAAAATCAGGTGTGGGACAATCAGAGGAAAAGTATAATAGAAACACGTCACCACTTCTGTATTTATCACCCACCCCTGGTTTTGACTTACAAATACTGATGTAAAATACTGACCAAATGCTGATCGAGTGAATGTGGCCTTAGGATAGGCGATTACTTGTTTTCACCGGAGAACCTCTCTAAGTGCATATTTGCTACTGTGTAATAGACACAGGGCAGGGAAGGGTTAAACGTCAACGTAATTAATCTTTAATAAAGAATCTTCTAGTTATTGATATCAGAGAGAACAAGTGACCTCCATACACAACGTAATCTCCTATACAAACACCAATAATACCACATACAAGGAACAAATACCGTCACATCATGACCAGACCACATATTACCACCACATAGTAACCGAATAATACCACATACAAGGAACAAATACCGCCACACCATGATCAGATCACATATTACCACCACATAGTAACCGAATAATACCACATACAAGGGACAAATACTGCCACACCATGATCAGACCACATATTACCACCACATAGTAACCGAATAATACCACATACAAGGAACAAATACCGCCACACCATGATCAGACCACATATTACCACCACATAGTAACCGAATAATACCACATACAAGGGACAAATACTGCCACACCATGATCAGACCACATATTACCACCACATAGTAACCAAATAATACCACATACAAGGGACAAATACAGCCACATCATGATCAGACCACATATTACCACCACATAGTAACCGGATAATACCACATACAAGGGACCAAAAACCGCCACACCATGACCAGACCACATATTACCACCACATAAAAGCAGAATAATACCACATACAAGGGACAAATACCGCCACACCATGATCAGACCACAAATTATCACCACATACAAGTGACAAATACCGCCACAACATGACCAGACCACATATTGACTGAATAATACCACATACAAGGAACAAATACCGCCACAGAATGACCAGATCACATATTACCACCAAATACAAGTGGCAAATACCACTATACTATGACAAGACTACACGTTACCATTACATAGTCACCGAATAATGCTACAATAAGGATCATGAATAAAAAACACAATACTAATACACTGGAGCTCTGTATATAGTGTGTAGGGTAGTGGTAATGTAGTGATCACCAGTGACATTATACACAGGAGCTCTGTATATAGTGTATAGTGTGCATTTACATGTAATACACTGACTCACCAGTAACGTCTCTAGTTGAAGTGCTTCATCTAGCACAGACCGCCATTACTTCTTCCATCCAAGACTTGTCACTGCAGAAAATAACCCACAGTTATCAATAGCTGATCACTTCTAGAGCACATTCCCCACTTATTTCCTGATTTCTACACTACAGCAGATGAAGAAAAAACACAATACTAATACACAGGAGCTCTGTATATAGTGTATAGGGTACTGGTAATGCAGTGATCACCAGTGACATTATACACAGGAGCTCTGTATATAGTGTATAGGGTACTGGTAATGCAGTGATCACCAGTGACATTATACACAGGAGCTCTGTATATAGTGAATAGTGTACTGGTAATGCAGTTATCACCAGTGATATTATATACAGGAGCTCTGTATATAGTGTATAGTGTGCATTTACATGTAATAAACTGACTCACCAGTGACGTCTCTAGTTGAAGTGCTTCATCTAGCACAGACCGCCATTACTTCTTCCTTCCAGGACTTGTCACTGCAGAAAATAACCCACAGTTATCAATAGCTGATCACTTCTAGAGCACATTCCCCACTTATTTCCTGATTTCTACACTACAGCAGGTGAAGAAAAAAAGTGACATAGTGCCGCCCTGCACAGTAACAGGACCTCACTTTTGTTACTCCCCCATGGACAACAGTATCCTCAAAAGTAAATTAAAGTACAGCAATAATGTCCCCTACAGTAATTATGTCCCCATTTGCCACCATAAATTAATACCACATTCTGACCCCCATACTGTAATTGTCACCCATCCTGGCCACCTTTATTTAATAATATTCCCCATCCTTGGTTCTCATGTATCTCCTCCACCCATCCTGGGCCTGTATGTATCATCCTCTCTCCCCCCCATCATGGGCCCCTATGTAACATCCTCTCCCTAACCATCATGGGCCCCTATGTATCATCCTCTCCCCCATCATGCGCACCTATAAGGCATCCTCTCCCCACTCATCATGTCGCCCTATATAGCATCCTCTCCCCCATCATGTGTCCCTATATAGCATCCTATCCCCCATCATGTGCCCAAATATAGCATGATCACACCATCATGTGCCCCTATAAAGCATCCTCTCCCCTCTCATCATGTGGCCCTATATAGCATCCTATCCCCCATCATGTGCCCAAATATAGCATGATCACCCTATCATGTGTCCCTATATAGCATCCTCTCCCCATCATGTGCCCATATATAGCATCCTCTCCCCCTTCATGTGCCCCTATATAGCATCCTCTCCCCCCTCATCATGTGGCCCTATATAGCATCCTCTCCCACACTATGTGCCCCTATATAGCATCCTCACCCCCATCATGTGCCCATACATAGCATCCTCTCCCCCATCATGTGACCATATATAGCATCCTCTCCCACATCATGTGCCCCTATATAGCATCATCTCCCCATCATGTGCTCATATATAGCATCCTCTCCCACATCATGTGCCCCTATATAGCATCATCTCCCCATCATGTGCTCATATATAGCATCCTCTCCCCCTTCATGTGCCCATATATAGCATCCACTCCCCATCATGTGCCCATACATAGCATCATCTCCCCCATCATGTGCCCATATATAGAATCCTCTTCCCCATCATGTGCCCATATATAGCATCCTCTCCCCATCATGTGCCCATATATAGCATCCTCTCCCCCATCATGTGTCCCTATATAGCATCCTCTCCCCCTTCATGTGACCATATATAGCATCCTCTTTCCCCCCCATTCCTTCACTACCCTGCCTGTTCATAAAGGAAAAAAAATCTTCTTATCTTTCTGCACACCCCCGGCGGCGTCCTCTGCAGGTTCATCCTCATCATGGGCCCCTGTGGTCTCCGCCGACCGATCAGAGGCTGCGCGCAGACAGCAGCCCGCCGGCCGGATGCCTTTTCAGATCACTGCTATGCACTGTGCACTGACGTCACCGTCCGGCGCATAGCAGTGACGTTCATTGTCCACCAGCCTATCAGAGGACAAAGGCTGACGCGCGCAGCCTTGATTGACTGGCGGCCTTTGAACGTCACTGCTATGCGCCGTCTGTGCGCAGCGCATAGCAGAGAGTAGATTTTCCTGGAGGCGGCCATCAAGGGGAAGGTATGCGCAGCGCTGAGCATGCTGCGGCCCGTGGTCAGAAAGATCATAGTTACTGGCGGGCCCCCAAAATTTTGGAGGAAAAAGTGCGTCTTATAGTCCGAAAAATATGGTAACTCTTTCTACTTCTTCTTGGCTTCTATTAATATGAATAAAATTATCCATCAACATGATACGCCTAGAACAACCTGCATTCACAATTGTCTTACTCTGAGGGGCTACCTAATACACAGAATTATCCAAAAACGCCACAAAAATTTGAGCATTTTCAATGAAAAGCATTTCTTTGTCTAGGAGTCCTTTCTAGGATATTTTTGAACACCTTATCTCTGGCACTTGTATGCAGCGTTGGACTGGAGTACATTGGGCCCACCAGAGAAAATCATTCTTGGGGCCCACTGTGTAGCTACATAGAAATGCAGTTGTGCTCAAAAGTTTACATACCCCGGCAGAATTTTTCCTTCCTTGCCTTGTTTCAGAGAATATGAATGATAATAAAAAAACTTTTTCTCCACTCATGGTTATTGGTTTGGTGAAGCCATTTATTGTCAAACTACTGTGTTTTTTCTATTTAAATTGTAGCGTCGGCGTCCCTGCCTCCTGATAGGCAGGGACGCTGTTCCCCTCACCTCTCCGCTCCGTGCCGTGCCCGGCGTCCTCCTCCCGCTCTGCTGGCAGCGCGCGCTGCTTCCCGGCCACTGTGCTTAGGGCGCGCGCGCTCCCCCTCTCTTAAAGGGGCCGCGCGCGCCGTCCTAAGGAGTCCCCGGCCAATGGCCGGAGGACCTCACCATATATAAGGCACCTCCTCCAAAATGGAGGTGCCCGAGCAATGTTGTTGCATAGTCTATCACTTTGCTTCAGCCCTCAGGTCCCGTTACCAGTTACCTGCCAGTTACCTGCCAGATTCCTGCTTGATACCTGCCTAATACTTGTATATCTACTTGCATTCCTGCGGTCCGACAGTCTGCCTACCAGCCCTGCCAGTCTGTCTATGGATCTGATTGCCCGCTCACCTGGGAGCGCTCATCTGCTACCTGCCTGCTAGCCTACCTGGAGGCTCTGCCGTCACGTGCTGTGACCACCTGCCTGCCCAGAGACTCTTACCCGCTCACCTGGGAGCGTCCGCCTGCTACCTGCCTGCTAGCCTACCTGGAGGCTCTGCCGTCACGTGCTGTGACCACCTGCCTGTCCAGAGACTCTTACCCGCTCACCTGGGAGCGTCCGCCTGCTACCTGCCTGCTAGCCTACCTGGAGGCTCTGCCGTTACCTGCTGTGACCACCTGCCTGTCCAGAGACTCTTGCCCGCCCACCTGGGAGCGTCCGCCTGCTACCTGCCTGCTAGCCTACCTGGAGGCTCTGCCGTCACTTGCTGTGACCACCTGCCTGTCCAGAGACTCTTGCCCGCTCACCTGGGAGCGTCCACCTGCTACCCGCCTGCTAGCCTATCTGGAGGCTTCGCCGTCACTTGCCGTGACCACCCGCCTGTCAAGAGACTGTTCCCGTCACTTGCCGTGACCTCCTGCCCCCCTACCCAGAGACTGTCCCCGTCACTTGCCGTGACCTCCTGCCCTTCTACCCAGAGACTGTCCCCGTCACTTGCCGTGCCTACCTGCCCGCCTACCCTGGGAGCCACCCGCTTCCTTACAAGGACTGCCCCTTTGTATCGTAGCTCAGAGGTTCCACCTCCCAGACCCGTTACATAAATCTTAATGACAACCAAAAACATCCAAATGACCCTCATGAAAATTTCACATACCCCAGTTCTTAATACCGTGTATTCCCCCTCTAACATCAATGACAGCTTGAAGTCTTTTGTGGTAGTTGTGGATGAGGTTTTGTATTTCCTCAGATGGTAAAGCTGCCCATTCTTCTTGGTAAAAAGCCTCCAGTTCCTGTAAATTCCTGGGCTGTCTTGCATGAACTGCGCGCTTGAGATCTCCCCAGAGTGGCTCAATGATATTGAGGTCAGGAGACTACTGAGGTGGCCACTACAGAACCTTCACTTTGTTTTGCTGTAGCCAAAGACAGGTCGACTTGGCCTTGTGTTTTGGATCGTTGTCATGTTGGAACGTCCAAGTATGTCCCATGCGCAGCTTCCGGGCTGATGAGTGCAAATTTGCCTCCAGTATTTGCTGATAACGTGCTGCATTCATCTTTCCTTCAACTTTTACCAAGTTTCCTGTGCCTTTGTAGCTCACACATCCCCAAAACATCAGCGATCCACCTCCGTGCTTTACTGTAGGAATGGTGTTCCTTTCACCATAGGCCTTGTTGACCTCTCTCCAAATGTAACGTTTATGGTTGTGGCCAAAAAGTTTGATTTTGGTTTCATCACTCCAAATTACCTTGTTTCAGAAGTTTTGAGGCTTGTGTCTGTGCTGTTTGACACATTGTAGGTGAGATACTTTGTGGCATTTGCGCAGTAATGGCTTTCTTCTGGCGACTCGACCATACAGCCCATTTTTCTTCAAGAGCCTCCTTATTGTGCATCTTGAAACAGCCACACCGCTAGTTTTCATAGAGTCCTGAATTTCAGCTGATGTTATTTGTGGGTTTTTCTTTCCATCTCGAACAATTTTCCTGGCAGTTGTGGCCGAAATCTTTGATGGTCTACCTGACCGTGGTTTGGTTTTTACAGAGCCCCTGATTTTCCATTTGTTAATCAAAGTTTGAACGCTGCTGACTGGCATTATCATTTCCTTGGGTATGTTTTTGTATCCCTTTCCTGTGTTATACAGTTCAACTACCTTTTCCCGTAGATCCGTTGACAATTCTTTTGCCTTCCCCATGACTCACAATCCAGAAATCAGTGGCTGGATGAAAGATGCAAGAGTCTGTCTGGATCCCAGAAACTCACTCAGCTTTTATGCACACATACTGATTACAAGGAAACAGGTCACAGGTGAGGATGTTACCTTTAGTAGTCATTCAAACCCATTTGTGTCAAATTCTGTGCATGCTATCAGGCCAAAATCACCAGGGTATGTGAACTTTTGGTCAGGGTCATTTGGATGTTTTTGGTTGTCATTAAGATTTAAAAAGAGAAAACACAGTAGTTTGACAATAAATGGCTTCACCCAACCAATAACCATGAGTGGAGAAAAAGTTTTTTGTTATCATTCACATTCTCTGAAACAAGAAAGGAAAAATTCTGCCGGGGTATGTAAACTTTTGAGCACAACTGTAAATACAAGACCACCAATTGTATGGTAAAACACGCCAATATCAGCGTATAATATAAGATAGTACACTTAATGTTATAGAAAGAGCTTGCGTCACATTTTTGGTGCAAACTCAATGATAAATGTACCCTGGTGTTTACTAACCACTAAACCAATGTTTTATTGCACCAGCGGAGTGGAAGGGATTTTATGACATCTCATCCATACGCTGAGAAAATCCACGACGTGAATTGACCGGCGCTGCGGATTTGACATCACGTGTCAATTTATGCTGTGGATATTCACCTTCGATTTCATCCTTTGCAATACAAAGGAACAGGTCAATGGTAAAGGTGCATCATTGCGTAATAGTAAAAGCAGCAATATCTGCACAATATCTGGGTGGATATTACCACTGTTCATTTGCTGTGGGAATTCCATTGTAGAAATTAAGCAGCAAATACATTATGTGAATAGAGCCACTAATAGTGGTGGGGGTCCTAAATCAGTTATGTATGACACTGGAGTGAGAGCAAAATAGCTTTCCCTCACATCCCTTGTACACTTTTTACGGAAATCTTTCTGCCACCTATAAGGCCATAACTTTTTATGATGGGCCTCATTTTGTTAGTAGTGGAAGAAGAAAACTGAGTGATACAGGGAGAGGGGGCTCAGTGAGGGGTGATATAGGGGGAAGGGGTGTAGTCAGTCAGCGGAGAAAGAGTGGGAGGGGGCACAGTGAATCAGGGGTGATACAGCGAGGGGGGGCTCAGTTAGTCAGGGGTGATACAGAGGGTGAGGGCTCAGTAAGTCAGGGGTGATACAGGGAGAGGGGGCTCAGTCAGTCAGGGGTGATACAGGAGGGGGCATAGTCAGTCAGGGGTGATACAGGGAGAGAGGAGGCTCAGTCAGTCTGGGGTGATATAGGGAGATGGGGCTCAGTCAGTCAGGGGTGATACAAGAGGAGGGGGCACAGTCAGTCAGGAGCGATACAGGGGGAGGGGGCACAGTCAGTCAAAGATGATACACAGGGAATGGGTGCAGTCAGTCAGGGGTGATACAGGGAGAAGATGCTCAGTCAGTCAGGGGTAATGCAGGAAGAGGGGGCTCAGTCAGTCAGGGCTTACTCACTGCTAGGCTGGAGGGAACCCTCCTTCAATCATTGCAGCTGTAGTAGGGAGTCCTATAACTCCCTCTGCTGCTTACATTGTGGGGAAGAGGAGCGCGTGTTATGGATGACAGCACAGCTCATTACCTGAGCTGTGCTGTACAGCCGAGGAGAAGAGGACACAACGAAAGCTCACATTGATTGGCTGCCCTGCTTGTTCAACGCAGGGAAGAGCGGTGACATAAAAAGTAATCAGGGCGCAACAACACTTTGTTACTTATAGTGAGCCGCAGTTTGCAGCAGGCGAGAGTGTCATCAATGCCGTCAGTGACGCGTGCAATGCTCTCCTGGGTTGTCTAACTCTGGGAGGAGCTGCAAGGAGTAGTGACGTAGAGGCTGGGAGAATGTCCTGCTTGCAGCTCCTCCCAGAGTTAGACAACCCAAGACAGCAGTGAGCGTATTAGACTGCGGCTCACTATTTGTAAGTAACAGAGCGGTTAGTATGCCTCTGGTGGGCCAGTCTGATCCGGCATGTCCTCCTCCCCCACATATTACATATATAGCCAAGTTCCCCTCTCCCACATATAGCATATAGCATATACAGTCAAGTCCCCCTCCCCCAAATATAGCATATATAGTCAAGTCTCCTTCCTCTATTTATAGCCTATATCCAGGGCCGGCTCCAGGTTTTCGTGGGCTTTGGGCGAAAGAGTCTCCGTGGGCCCCTTTAGCACCTAACATCATTGATGCACAGATACAGCGGAGAAATATAGGTATACAACACAGGGCCCAGCCTGTCCCCTCATCCTTCACATATGCAAACATGCACAGACACACAGGAGGCAGATATGCACGCACAGGAAGCAGACATGCACACGCACAGTAGGCAGACATGCACACACACACATACACAGTACGCAGACATGCGCACACACTCATGGTAAGCAGACATGCGCACGCACACACACGGAACGCAGACATGCACACGTACACACACGGTACGCAGATATGCGCACACACGATATGCAGACATGCGCACGCACACACGGAACACAGACATGCACACACGCGGTACGCAGATATGCGCACACACACATGATATGCAGACATGCGATCGCGCACACACGGTACGCAGACATTCGTATGCACAGGGTATGCAGACATGCGCACACACGCAGTACGCAGATATGCGCACACACACGATATGCAGACATGCATACGTTACGCAGACATGGTACACAGATATAAAGCGTTTGATACAATACGCAGACACGACTGCCCTCCGGACATCTGTCATCAGTCTTCCCCAAGATTGTGGAGCCTACTGAAACAGACTAAGGAATCTTTTGTAAATGCTTAGGAAGCCTTTGCAGGTGTTTTTTGTTAATTATTCTTATTTACTGAGATAATGACTTTTGTGTTTGCGTTTAACAGAAATAAACACTTGAAATAGATCACTCTGTTTGTAATGACTCTATATAATATATGAGATTCACTTTTTGTATTGAAGAACAGAAATAAATTTACTTTTTGATGATATTCTAATTTTGTGGGATGCACTTGTATATATACTGTCGTATTACACACATATCAATTTCATATGAAATAATATTTAAAAATGAAAACTGCTGCCACTCACAGTCTTCTGAGATCCAGGAAAGAGTCTGATGGCATTAGCTGCAGAAGATGGAGGAAGTCCGGGCAGCTGCTGCATGCTGGGCAGTGGCACCGCACCAATGACAGCCTAGCCTCATCAAACTCCTTCTGCAAGAGAGGGGTGATGGCGCTCAGAATGCTGTGGTAGTCATCTCCCCCGCCGTACCCGTGCTGTGGGGGAGGGGCGAGGCTATGGAAGCTGGTCAGATTGCTCCTCTGCAGGAGAGGTGTCACTTACCACACTCATTAGCTATGCACTGCCCAGCTAATCTGCTCCCATAGCAGCAGGCTCCCTCCCTCCCCTGCGGTGCTCCTGCTATGTGTCCAGTCAGAATGACACTGATTCCGGAGAGCTGTTACTGTCAGTGACACCTCTCCTGCACAGATGTTAGTCTGACTCCAACACCTAGCGCCAGCACAGCAGGGGAAGGAGGGAGCGTGCTGCTATGAATGCCATTAGCCGGGCAGTGCATCCCTTTGCTAGGGTATGTGGGGGAGGAGCCTTCTAACGCAGTCAGAGCTGGCCCTGCATCAGGGCCCACCAGAGGATTCACCGATTTCCCGGTGGGCTAGTCCTTGTATGTCAGACTATTTGCAATCATTTCTCTCCCATATAGGCTGAGTATTGAAACTGTCTGGTATTAAAACTCAACTTCTTTTACTTAAAGTGAAGCTATCAGAATATGAACTATTGTTTAAATCGGGTTTTTGTGTTAAACTTATTGTTTGGGGGCAATTTTTTTCCATATCACAGTGTGTACTATAAATAAAAACCACAAATCTTGCAATTTTCAAACCGACCACTTGGGCTTTTTTTTAACTTTAGCTTCCTGTTGTTTCAGGAAACAACACATGTACATTAACCACAATGAAAAGATCCTATCTTTTATATTAAAGCATCTAATGAGCATATGCAAAGGTCATTGTGAAGGAAGAGGGAGCAGGGAAAGCTGTTACATTACCTGTTGTGATTGCTGGATCCTGTGTTATCAGCTGTGTTTCAGAGATGTTACCTCTCATTGCAATCCTGCCTCTGCTGATAAGGAGCCTGCTGAAAACTCTTCCTGAAAAGACAGAAAGTATGAGTCCAAAAAAAGCCCAAGTGGCCATTGTGATTTTTTTTCTTTTGTATTAAAGATCATCATATGAAAAAAAAAATGCCAACAATTTAAACAAAAATAATGTAACACAAACCTCTGAAACATACAATCAGTCATTTTCTGCTGATAGCTTTGCTTTAAATTAACACTAATCCTAAAAATAAATGTTCAAATAAAATAAGAAAATAATTGTCCTCTCCGCTTGTTAGTCTGCAGCATTTCCGGCCTGATCATGAAACTGTCTTGTAGAAATCCTGCAGAGAACACAAGGATCAATCTCTTGTCAATCAGTTCCATCTTTGGCTGCTGAAGCCCTGACCCTTGGACAAGGAGATGGTATGATATTTTGTCCTACTACAAACAGGGCAGAGGGGGGAGGCTCCTGCTGCAGACACTTGTCTTACATCAACACACAGAAAAGTAAGTAGAAGAATGGGAACATGGGTGAGATATTGAGACACACAGAGATTTCTTTATATATTACTGTATAATTTGTGACAGGTGTTGAAAAAATGCTGCAAAGTAAGAATGCTTTAAAAAATAGAAGAGGGAATAATTTATTTTTTAGCAAACAAATGCAAAGTTAATGAGCAAAAAAGAAATCTAAATCACATCAACATTTGGTTTGACTGCCTCTTGCCTTCAATAAGAGCTTCAAAGCATCAATTCTTCTAGCTACATTTGTATATAGTTTTTTACAGAACTCGGCAGGAGGTTGTTCCAAACATCTTGGAGAAGTAACCACAGATCTTCTGAAGATGTCGTTTGTGCAAATGCTTCTCTCTCTTCATGTAATCCTAAACAGACTTAGTGATGTAAGATCAGGGTTCTGTGGGGTCCGGATCATCACTTCCAGGACTTCTTGTTCTTCTTCATGGATAAGTAGTTACCTATATTTCTCATCATTGAGAACTCCAAGAAATGGGCAAAGTTGGAGATCATAGACGCAGTGATCGGCCATGGAAACTTAGTACAGCAGATGAAAGACACAGCATGCTTACTTCCACTTGAAATCAGAAGATGTCCAGCAGTGCTATCAGCTCAGAACTGGCAGCGACCAGTGGGACTCAGCTACCCCCATGTACTGTTTGGAGAAGTCTGGCCAGAACTGATCCTTATGGACGAATTGAAAGCAAAAACGAATGCATTCGACACGGAAACAAGGTCAAGAGATTTAACAATGCATGAAAGCATAGTGACGGGGTGCAGAAAAATGGCAGCAGGTGCTCAGCACCGATGAGTCAAAATGTGAAATACTTGTCTACAACACAAGACAGTTAATCAGCCTGGGGCAGTGCGGCCATTGTCCCTGACTGTTACCACAGGAGCTCGGTTGTAGCTGTGCCAAGCTCCCGGTGGTAAATGTGCGGGGAAGTGATGATATTTCTAGTGGAAACCGCAGCAGGAAATGTTCCTTGTCTGGGAAGTTTTTGTAGGATTTTTTTTCATTTTCGGAAGAGATTTTTTTCTGGAGCGTTTTCTTGTAACCCTTTCATTGGATGGTGTCTAGTTTCGAACGTTTTTCATCTGGAAATAACTAACATACGGTACACTTTTTCTTTTTTTGCCCACATTGTGTTTTGCTTCGAATCCTGAAATTGAAAAATATGCTTAAAAGACTGGATAGGAAGAGTCTTTAAAGCGTTTTTTGAGCAATTTTTCAGACTCCTCAAAAAACTTGATGTCAACATGCCCTTCGAGACCAGATTTTCTAACAAAGCAAGAATGCAAACGCTAGATAGAGGAAACATGGCCAATAATCCTTATCTCATGGTTCTTGCATGTATAGAGAGCAGTATACTTGGTGACCTATTATTATGCAGGCTACTGAATTACAGAAAAATTCAAGTTCGAGTGTCCTTCACTACTAGCCTGGTCGTATCAGGTCTGTCTCAGCCTTGTCTCTAGGGGATCAATCAGCAGTATATGCTCCAGGTAAACAGCATAACAATATGGCTGCAATACATCTGTCTTTTATATCCTCACCCACTTGGACTATAAGACATCAGGCCACGCCACTGCTATGGGGCCCGTGAACCGGCACTGACACCGGGCCCCCCCTCCGCCCATCAGCGCCCACACTGCCCACACACAATGATGGGGCGGAAGCGTCTGCTGATGCTTACTCCTTCATCATCATTGCTTGTGCTGACGACCAGAGGGGGGCTCTAGCCATCAACGCGAGCAATGAGGATGGAGGAGGGAGTGTCAGCAGACGCTTCCACCCCCATCAGTCTTCCTCGACGTCTGACGTGTCAGAGCAGCGGCATCGATGACGTCATTTCAGGGCGCCCGCTGTTCTGATATGTGCAGCACTTCACACCAAAGGCTCAGCAGATCAGAGCATCTGGTGGAACAAGGAATAAGGAGAGGTGAGTACTGTGTTTATTTTTTTAAATCAGTGACAAAAGAGTATGGAGGATCATGGGGGGTGCATTATATTGTATGTAGGACCATGGGGTGTGCGTTACATTGCATGAAGGACCATGGGGGGTGCATTATATTGTATGGAGGACCATGGGGGTGCATTATATTGTATGGAGGACCATGGGGGTGCATTATATGGTATAGCGGACCATGGGTGGTGCATTATATTGTATGGAAGACCATGAGGAGTGCATTATATTGTATGGAAGACCATGAGGAGCACATTATATTGTATGGAGGACCATGGGGGATGCATTATATTGTATGGAAGACCATGGGGGTGCATTATATTGTATGGAGGACCATAGGGATTGCATTATATTGTATGGAGGACCATGGGAGGTGCATTATATTGTATGGAGGACCATGAGGGGAGCATTACACTGTATGGAGGACCATGGAGGGTGCATTATACTGTATGGAGGACCATGAGGGGTGCATTACATTGTATGGAAGACCATGAGGAGTGCATTATATTGTATGGAAGACCATGGGGGGTGAATTATATTGTATGGAAGACCATGGGGGTGCATTATATTGTCTGGAGGACCATAGGGATTGCATTATATTGTATGAAGGACCATGGGAGGTGCATTATATTGTATGGAGGACCATGAGGGGTGCATTACACTGTATGGAGGACCATGGAGGGTGCATTATACTGTATGGAGGACCATGAGGGGTGCATTATATTGTATGGAAGACCATGGGGGGTGAATTATATTGTATGGAAGACCATGGGGGTGCATTATATTGTATGGAGGACCATAGGGATTGCATTATATTGTATGGAGGACCATGGGAGGTGCATTATATTGTATGGAGGACCGTGAGGGGTGCATTACACTGTATGGAGGACCATGGAGGGTGCATTATATTGTATGGAGGAACATGGAGGGTGCATTATACTGTATGTAGGACCATGAGGGGTGCATTATATTGTATGAAGGACCATGGGGGATGCATTATATTATACGGAAGACCATGGGGGTGCATTATATTGTATTTAGGACCATAGGGGTTGCATTATATTGTATGGAGGACCATGGGGGATGCATTATATTGTATGGATGACCATGGGGGGTGCATTATATTGTATGGAGGACCATGGGAGGTGCATTATATTGTATGGAGGACCATGGGTGTGCATTATACTATATGGAGGACCATGACGAGTGCATTATATTCTATGGAGCACCATGGGAAGTGTATTATACTATATGAAGGATTATGAGGGGCGCATTATATTATATGGAAGGCTATGTGGGGTCATTATACTGTATGCAAGCAATTATACAGTGTGAAGGTTTGAGTGGAGTCCATCATACTATGTGGAGGGCTGTGTGGGGACCATTATACTGTTATGAGGGCTAGAGTGGGCCATTATACAATGTGGGGAGGTGTGCGGGCCATTATACATTGTGGGGCTATTATACTGTATGGAGGGCTGTGTAAGGAATCAAACTGTGCTGGGGTCACCATACTTTGCTTTGGGAGTTGAAGTTGGGTACAGTAGCATCATTATACTATTAATGTAGAGGAATTCACCATTGGGGTATCATACAGTGTTTAGGGGCACTTTTGTTGGTATGATACTTTATGGGGACAATGAAAGAGGAATCTAGGACTTCAGCAGGAGGAAAATTACTATGTAAAGGCTGGAAAGTTGTGAGATCTGCTGTTCTGTGACCCCCGACAAATATAAAAAATTTTTTTTGGGGGGGTGGGGGAATTAAAAATGTTGCCATGGGGCCCGATGATTTCTGTGTACGTGTTACACGCACGCCGCTAGGTTCAGATAGGGTCGAGACAGGTTACATGAATTCTTTGGAATCCTGGGGGAACCGTTACTCAGGCGACCATAGACCGTGTGCTGTAGCTTCTCACAGGGGTATTGACCTTCAGGCATAGACAAGTAGGTTGTTTCACTTGCTGACCAGACACACTTGACAAGAGTCCTCATAAACGGTAGAACAGTAGCATTTAATAAGAAGCCACATAGCCAGTGCAAGCTAAGTCTGATGAGCAACAGGCTCTAGTGACAAACAGTACAGTTTCTTTAGCAGCACAGCAGTTCACAGTCTTCCCAGTAGTACAGGACAGCACAGTTCTAATGAAAAGGCACATTAATGAACACAGCATTCTTTACAGTACAGTGAGATGGAGGATGGGGGAGGGATTGCTGAGGGAGATGATCCCGGTGACACCATTTTTTCCAGTCCTTATCTTTCTGCTTGACAATACTCTGCACTGCTAGTTTAGGAACTCTACCTGACCTGTGCTTAGCTTCACTTCTGACTTGAGTCCTTTTCACTTGCAGGGGCGCTTCTGTCAGAAGCAGAACACACACACCACATTTCTCTTTGGCTCCAGCCAGACAGTAAACAACTTCCCCACAATCCCCTGGTAATTCCACTCCTCCTGAGAGTCGATCAGTCTCTTCAGTGATCAGTATTCGATCATCAGATCTGAATTGGACTTCATCTGTACTCTTTGGTAGAAACTTTGGAGCCTCAGGACTTAGTTCACTCTCTTGAGGATGGTACGTCCCTCTCCTTGCCGATCCGAGAAATACAACGGTGTGCTCTTGCTCATCGGCACTTTCAAGGTCACTATCCACCTCCGGAGCTTGAGTCTGTGGAGGTCCCTTAGTTGATCTCGGTCGATGTCGGTCTGCTTCTGGAAAGTTTTGTTGTGGTGGGAGATAATCACAAGGGTAGTAACAAATTCCGATGGACTATTCTGGTTTTCTTGTCTCCTCTTTCCAATCAGATTTCATACACTGGAATGTCATCAGCTTTCCTCTTTACGACCACATACACCTTGTCCTCCCAGTACGAACAAAGTTCCATTTCTGCTCCATAACATTTTTGATCTTAGTACTCCTTACTCTTGCTCTGTCCTTGCGTAACCACTTTGGACGCTATGTTGTATGCCTCTGCCATCCATTCCTTCCATTTCCGAACGTACTCCAGATATGTTCTGTAAGTCTCTGACACCGGAGTATCGAACATGATGTCGACTGGCAGTCTTGGCGATTGTCCATACAATAGGAAGAAGGGTGAGTAACCCGTTGCATCGCTCTTTGTACAGTTATAGGCATGTACCACTTTTGACAGAGAACTCTTCCAGTCTTTCTTCTCGTCAGCTGTTAAAGTGCGCAACATCAACAATAATGTCCGGTTAAAACATTCCACTTGTCCATTACCCTCTGGGTGATAGGACGTTGTGTGGGATCTCTGAATTCTACAGTACTTTCCTAGCTTGGCAAAGAGCTGGTTCTCAAATTCTCGTCCTTGGTCATGGTGTAAACTCGTAGGGAACCCAAACCTCAAAGCAAAATCATTGAAGATCTTCCCTGTCACTGTTCGACCAGCTTTATTGGCGGTGGCATATGATTGGGCAAATTGAGTAAAATGGTCCATCACCACCAATATGTATTCGTAACCACCCTTTCACGTCTGAAGATGTAGAAAGTCTATTGAGACCATCTCACACGGATAGGTAGTTTGAATGTTGCCAATAGGTACCAGGGTTGATGTGTTGGGATGTTTATCTTTCAGACACCCACACTCCCTGGTCACGTACCTCTCAATATTTCTCTGCATGTACGGCCAGAAGAAACGTTCACGGATCAAGTTGGTTGTCCTTTCCACTCCCAGGTGTCCCATGTTTTCATGGAGTTCTTTGAAGACCAACCTACGGAATACTCTGGGTAGTACCAACTGCCAGTTTTGCCCTCCTTTACGATACAGGATACCGTCTCCACTGAGGTAGAGCTTCGTCCATTCTTTAACTAAAACAGATACTCCCGTCTACTTGGAAACCAATTTTGATCCACATAAAGTAGTATTCTACCAATTATCTGATATTCCTGTTGTGCTCTACAGATTTTTCATTTTGGTAGTTGTTGAATGGACAGGGGGTGATCTTGTTCTCTCGCTTTTATGGTGTTTTCCACCGTCAACAGACACCACAGTGGTGTGTCTACCTCTTGATAAGCTTGCACTGCTTGGGTAGTGCTCTCAATTGCTTCCAGATTGACTTCCTCCGAGCATTCTTGCATGAACTCCTCAGGCTCTGGTGGCATTCTCGACAATCCGTCAGCATCCGCATTGTATTTTCCTGGCCTGTACTTAATGCTGAAATTGAAGTCAGATAGTTTAGCGACCCATCTCTGACCCGTTGCATTCAGTTTGGCTGTAGTAATAGTAAGGACATAGGTCAAAGAGTTGTTGTCAGTGTATACCTCAAACTCTTTGCTGTAGTAGAGATAATCTCTAAATCGTTCACAGATAGCCCATTTCAATGTCTGGAACTCCAATTTTCCGGAATGTAGATGGTTATTCTTCTCGGCGTCTGTCAACGTTCTAGAACCGTAACTGATGACTCTCAATTTTCCATCTTGATGCTGATACAGGGAAGCTCCCAGTCCAACTTGAGAAGCGTCACAATGAAGAACAAATGGTAAGTTGAAATCAGGATATCCCAAGATGGGTGGTTTTATCAGGTAGTCTACTAGTTCTTCCAATACCTCCAGGTGGTCTACTGTCCACAGAATGGGTTGTTGGGATGAAACGTCATTGTTTCTTTTAAGCCCTGTCCTACTCGCGTTCTTCTTTTTCTCCATGGGTGTTGTTTACTCTGTCGTATCCCCCAAGGAGAGGTATAGCGAGGTGGCAATCCTGGAGAAGTTCTGAAATAAGTATGATAGTAGGCGAGGAATCCTAAGATCTGCCTCAACTCCCCGACAGTAGAGGACCGCTTGTCCAGCAAACCCGCGTCGCTGATTGGTCTGGCCGCGGCCAATCAGCGACGCAGGATTTCAGAAAAAGATGGCGGCCGTTAGCGGCTCATCTGCCGCACGGAGGTCAGCGGCGATGCAGCAGGGAGATGACCGGCGCAGCAGAAGGATCCCGACCAGCGGCGCTGCTGACCTCCATGCGGCTACCGTCAAGAGATCAGTGGCCCGTGACCAATCAGCGATATTGGCGCCAAATTTAAACACTGCTTTGCTAATTGGTCGCGGCCGGCGACCGCGACCAATCAGCGATATTGCAGCCAAATTTAAACACCGCTTGGCTGATTGGTCGCAGTCGCCGGTCGCGACCAATCAGCGATTTTGGCGCCAAATTTAAACACGCTCTCCGGTCCTCCCTAACACGGTTCGGTGATTGGTCGCAGCCGCCGCCAAATTTAAACACCGCTTGGCTGATTGGTCGCGGTCGCCGGACGCGACCAATCAGCGATATTGCAGCCAAATTTAAACACCGTTTGGCTGATTGGTCGCGGTCGCCGGCCGCGACCAAAAAGCCATTTTGGCGCCAAATTTAAACACCGCTTTGCTGATTGCGCCCGGTCGGCCGCATACATATTCTAGAATACCCGATAAGTTAGAATCGGGCCACCATCTAGTACAGTATATAATGGACCCCATACATTGCTCCATACAGTATATAATGGGCCCCATATATTGCTACATACAGTATATTCTGGGCCCCATTTATTGCTCCATACAATACAATGGCCCCATATAGTATGTAATGGGCCCCATGTATTGCTCCATACAGTATAATGGCCCCATATAGTATATAATTGGCCCCCTATATGGCTCCATACAGTATATAATGGGCCCCATATATTGTTCCATACAGTATAATGGCCCCATATAGTATATAATTGGCCCCTTATATGGCCCCATATAGTATATAATGGGCCTCATATATTACTTCATACAGTATAATGGCCCCATATAGTATATAATAGGCCCCTTATATTGCTCCATACAGTTTATAATGGGCCCCATATATTGCTCCATACAGTATAATGGCCCCATATAGTATGTAATGGGCGCCATGTATTGCTCCATACAGTATAATGGCCCCAAATAGTCTATAATTGGCCCCATGTATTGCTCCTTACAGTATAATGGCCCCATATAGTATATAATGGGCCCCATATATTGCTCCATACAGTATACACTGGGTCCTCTAAATTGCTCCATACAATGTAAAGGACCCATGTAGTATATAATGGGCCCAATGTATTGCTCCATACAGTATATACTGGGCCCCATAAATTGTTCCATACAGTATATACTGGGCCCCATAGATTGTTCCATACAGTATAATTGCCCAATATAGCATATAATGGGCTCCATGTATTGCTCTAAACAGTATATAATGGGCCCCATAAATTGTTCCATACAGTATCATTTCTCTATATAATATATAATGGGCCCCATACATTGCTCCATACAGTTTAATGGCTCCATACACTATACAGTGCCTACAAGTAGTATTCAACCCCCTGCAGATTTAGCTGGTTTGATAAGATGCAAATAAGTTAGAGCCTTCAAACTGCAAACGAGAGTAAGTTTTATGAACAGAAGCATAAATCTTACAAACCAAAAAGTTATGTTGCTCAGTTGAATTTAATAAAATTTTAAACATAAAAGTGTGGGTCAATTATTATACAACCCCTAAGTTTAATATTTTGTGGAATAACCCTTGTTTGCAATTACAGCTAATAATCGTCTTTTATAAGACCTGATCAGGCCGGCACAGGTCTGTGGAGTTATCTTGGCCCACTCCTCCATGCAGATCTTCTCCAAGTTATCTAGGTTCTTTGGGTGTCTCATGTGGACTTTATTCTTGAGCTCCTTCCACAAGTTTTCAGTTGGGTTAAGGTCAGGAGACTGACTAGGCCACTCCAACACCTTGACTTTTTCCCTCTTGAACCAGGCCTTGGTTTTCTTGGCTGTGTGCTTTGGGTCGTTGTCTTGTTGGAAGATGAAATTACGACCCATCTTAAGATCCTTGATGGAGGAGCGGAAGTTCTTGGCCAAAATCTCCAGGTAGGCCGTGCTATCCATCTTCCCATGGATGCGGACCAGATGGCCAGGCCCCTTGGCAGAGAAACAGCCCCACAGCATGATGCTGCCACCACTATGCTTGACTGTAGGGATGGTATTCTTGGGGTCGTATGCAGTGCCATCCAGTCTCCAAACGTCACGTGTGTGGTTGGCACCAAAGATCTCGATCTTGGTCTCATCAGACCATAGAACCTTGAACCAGTCTGTCTCAGAGTCCTCCAAGTGATTATAAGCAAACTGTAGACGAGCCTTGACATGACGCTTTGAAAGTAAAGGTACCTTACGGGCTCGTCTGGAACGGAGACCATTGCGGTGGAGTACGTTACTTATGGTATTGACTGAAACCAATGTCCCCACTGCCATGAGATCTTCCCGGAGCTCCTTCCTTGTTGTCCTTGGGTTAGCCTTGACTCTTCGGACAAGCCTGGCCTCGGCACGGGAGGACACTTTCAAAGGCTGTCCTGGCCGTGGAAGGCTAACAGTAGTTCCATAAGCCTTCCACTTACGGATGATGCTCCCAACAGTGGAGACAGGTAGGCCCAACTCCTTGGAAAGGGTTTTGTACCCCTTGCCAGCCTTGTGACCCTCCACGATCTTGTCTCTGATGGCCTTGGAATGCTCCTTTGTCTTTCCCATGTTGACCATGTCTGAGTGCTGTTCACAAGTTTGGGGAGGGTCTTAAATAGTCAGAAAAGGCTGGCAAAAGAGATCTTTAATCCACACATGTGAAGCTCATTATTCTTGGTGCCTGAACTACTTCTTAATACTTTTGGGGGACCAAACAGAATGCTTGTGGTTTGAGGGGTTGAATAATAAATGACACTCTGAATTAACTTTTATCGTTTTAAAAAAAATAAAAAAAATAAAAAAAAATAAAATTTGCTGCAGTGCATTTCCCACTTCCAGGCTGATCTACAGTACAAATGTCACAATGTCAAGTTAATTCCACATGTGTCAACCAGCTAAATCTGCAGGGGGTTGAATACTACTTGTAGGCACTGTATACTGGGCCCCATATATTGTTCCATACACTATAATGGCCCCGTATATTCATAGGCAGATTATAATGAGGGCAATCTGGACCTCCGCCCGGGGCCCCGGGGCTCCAGGGGGCCCGGGGCGTCCATGGCTAGATTGCCCTCATTATAATATGTGCGGCGCCACGGCACATACCGGCAGTCAGAGGCGGGGGGCCCCCGGACTGCTCCCCCAGCAGCTATGCATGGCCGCTACTTCTTCTTCGGCCGTGTCTGCTAGCGTGATGTCACGCAGTGCGCGCTGCACTGCTGCACCGGAGAGGAGCCGAGCCGGGGTATGGTGAGTATGTGTCAGCGTGTGTCTGTGTGTGCAGGCAGATATCATTGTGTGATGTCTGTTTATATGTTTTTTTTGTGTTGCAAATGTGTTTATGCGTGCATGTATATGTCTGTATGTGTTTCTGTGTGTGCGTGACTGCGTGCGGCCTCCCGCTGTGTATAGATGGTTATGTGTGGCCTCCCGCTGTGTATAGATGGCTATGTGCGGCCTCCCGCTCTGTATAGATGGCTATGTGCGGCCTCCCGCTGTGTATAGATGGCTACATGCGGCCCCCCGCTGTGTATAGATGGCTATGTGCGGACTCCCGCTGTGTATAGATGGCTATGTGCGGCCTCCCGCTGTGTATAGATGGCTACATGCGGCCCCCCGCTGTGTATAGATGGCTATGTGCGGACTCCCGCTGTGTATAGATGGCTATGTGCGGCCTTCCGCTGTGTATAGATGGCTACATGAGGCCCCCCGCTGTGTATAGATGGCTATGTGCGGCCTCCTGCAGTGTATAGATGGCTACGTGTGGCCTCCCGCTGTGTATAGATGGCTAGGTGCGGCCTCCCGCTGTGTATAGATGGCTATGTGCGGCCTCCCGCTGTGTACAGATGGCTATGTGCGGCCTCCTGCTGTGTATTGATGGCACCGTGCGGCCTCCTGCTGTGTATTGATGGCACCGTGCGGCCCCCTGCTGTGTAGAGATGGCTACGTACGGCCTCCCGCTGTATATAGATGGCTATGTGCGGCCTCCCGCTGTGTACAGATGGCTATGTGCGGCCTCCTGCTGTGTATTGATGGCACCGTGAAGCCTCCTGCTGTGTATAGATGGCTACGTGCGGCCTCCCGCTGTGTATAGATGGCTAAGTGCGGCCTCCCACTGTGTACAGATGGCAATGTGCGGCCCCCTGCTGTGCATAGATGGTTACTTGCGACCTCCTGCTGTGTATAGATGGCTACGTGCGGCCTCCTGCTGTGTATAGATGGCTACGTGTGCTCAATATTAAGCCGTACAATTAATGAAAGGCTATGTGCCCACGATACAGAAATGCTCCTGATTTCTTTTGAGTGTTTCTGCTCTCTCTGGCAGAAAAAATGCATGCGGATTGTACATGCGGATTGTACATGCGTTTTTCCTGCCAGGGACATGCGGATGTGAAGCGTTCTTCACATGCATTTCCGCATGCGGGTTGTCAAGCGCTTTCCAAGCGATTTTAGCATCACTTGGAAAAGTGCTTGACAACTTGGTCACACTATATAAATCAGTGGTAAATGGTAAAAAATAAAAAATAAATATATACTTACCTTCTGATGGCCTGCCGACATCAGCGGTCGCGTGACACGTCACATGACTAAATGACGTCACCACAGGTCCTTTAGTCTACCGCGAGCTGCCAGCAAGCCAGGACACATCGGATAAAGACACCGGGGGCCATCAGAAGGTAAGTATAATATTTATTTTTTATTTTATTCTTTTTTTTACAGGTTCTATGGTACCCGGGTCCGGAGGAGAGTCCATCCGCACATTGAAACAGTTGGATTCCGCATGTACAGATGCAGTGATGCGGATTTCATGCGTTCCAATCCAAGTCAATGGCGGCGAAAACGCAGCGCTTCCGCAAAATAATTGGTAGTGCTGTGGATTTTTCCGCAATGATAATCCGCAGCGGAAATTTCCGCAGCAAGTGCACAGTTCATGCGGATTATCATTGGGGAACATGGCAGACCTTCTACCAAGCGTTTTTTAAGCGTTTCTGCAGCGGAATTGCCGCTGCGGAAACGCTTAAAAAACGCATAGTGGGCACACAGCCTAAAAAAATTATTATAATTAATATATTAATATTGTGCCAAATTAATTTCACGTGAACTATCACATGATCTATCACAGGGGATCATGTGACATGTGATACATCAGGTATGTGTGTGGGGGGCCCGCGCCTTCTAAACTGCCCGGGGCCCTGGCTACTCTTAATCCACCCCTGCGTATTTTATATACTGGACCCCATATATTGCTACATACAGTATATACTGGGCCCCGTATATTGCTCCATACAGTACTGTATATCATGGGTCCCATATATTGCTCCACAGAATAATGGCCCTATGTAGTGTATAATGGGCCCCATATATTGCTTCATACAGTATATTGACCCCATATAGTATATAATTAGCCACATATATTGCTCCATACAGAATAATGGCCTCATATAGTATATAATAGGCCACATATATTGCTCCATACAGTATATAATGGGCCCCATATATTGATCCATACAGTGTAATGGCCACATATAGTATATAATGGGCCCCATATATTGCTCCATATAGTATATACTAGGCCCCGTATATTGCTGCACACTATATGACCCCATATAATATATAGAGGGCCACATTTTTTGCTCCATACTGTATATACTGGGCCTCAAATATTGATCCATACAGTATATACTGGGCCCCATATATTGCTGCACAGTATAATGGCCCCATATAGTATATATTGGGCCCCATATATTGCTCCATATAGTATAATGGCTTGAAATAGTATATAATAGGCCCCATATATTGCTCCAAACAATATAAAGGCCCCATATAGTATATAATAGGCCCCATATATTGCTCCATACAGTATATAATGGGCCCCATATATTAATCCATACTGTATATACTGGGCCCCATATATTGCTCCATACAGTAAAAAGGCCCCATATAGTATATAATAGGCCCCATATATTGCTCCATACAAAATATAATAGGCCCAATAAATTGCTCCATACAGTATAATAGCCACATATAGTATATAATGGGCCCCATATATTGCTACATACAGTATGTACTGGGCCCCATATATTGCTGCAGAGTATAATTTCCCCATATAATATATAATGGGCTCCATAAATTGCTAAATACAGTATAATGGCCCCATATAATATATAATGGGCCCCATATATTGCTCCATACAGCATAATGGCCCCATATAGTGCTCCATATAGTATAATGACCACATATAGTATATCATAGGCCCCATATAGTGCTCCATACAGTATAATGGCCCCATATAGTGCTCCATATAGTATAATGACTACATATAGTATATAATAATCCCCATATAGTGCTCCATACAGTATAATGGGCCCCATATATTGCTCCATAAAGTATATACTGGGCCCGATGAATTATTCCATACAGTATAATTGCCCCATACAGTATATAATGGGCCCCATATATTGCTCCATACAGTATATACTGGGCCCCATAAATTGTTCCATACAGTATAATTGCCCCGTATAGTATATAATGGGCCCCATATATTGCTCCATACAGTATAATGGCTCCATAAAATATATACTGGGCCCCATATATTGCTCCATACAGTATAATGGCCCCATATAATATATAATGGGCCCCATATATTGCTCCATACAGTATATACCAGGCCCCATATATTGATCCACAGTATAATGGCCCCATATAGAATATAATGGCCCACATATATTGCTCCATACAGTATAATGGCCCCATATAGTATATAATAGGCCCCATATATTGCTCCAAACAGTATATACTGGGCCCCATATATTGCTCCATACAGTATATATCGGGCCCCATATATTGCTCCATATAGTATATACCGAGCCCCATATATTGCTCCACAGTATAATGGCCCCTTATAATTTATAAAGGGCCACATTTTTTATTCCATACTGTATATACTGGGCCCCATATATTGCTCCATACAGTATATACTGGGCCCCAAATATTGCTCCATACAGTATATACTGGGCCCCAAATATTGCTCCATACAGTACATACTGGGACCCATATATTGCTGCACAGTATAATGGCCCCATATAGTATATAATGGGCCCCATATATTGGTCCATACAGTATATACTGGGACCCATATATTGCTCCATACAGTATAATGTCTTCAAATAGTATATAATAGGCCCCATATATTGCTCCATACAATATAATGTCCCTTATAGTATATAATAGGCCCCATATATTGCTCCATACAGTATATAATGGGCCCCATATATTGCTACATGCAGTATAATGTCCACATATAGTATATAATGGGCCCCATATATAGCTCCATACAGTATATACTGGGCCGAATATATTGTAGCACAGTATAATGGCCCCATATAGTATATAATGGGCTCCATAAATCGCTAAATACAGTATAGTGGCCCCATATAATATATAATGGGCCCCATATATTGCTCCAAACAGCATAATGGCCCCATATAGTGCTCCATACAGTATAATGGCCACATATAGTAAATAATGGGCCCCATATATTGCTTCATACAGTAAATAATGGGCCCCACATATTGCTCCATACAGCATAATGGCCCCATATAGTGCTCCATACAGTAAAATGACCATATATAGTATATAACAGGCCCCATATAGTGCTCCATACAGTATAATTGGCCCCATATATTGCTCCATACAGTATATACTGGGCCCAATATATTGCTCCATACAGTATATACTGGGTCCCACATATTGATCCACAGTATAATGGCCCCATATAGTATATAACATGCCCCATATATTGATCCATACAGTATGATGGCTCTATACATTATATAATGGGCCCCATATATTTCTCCATACATTATAAACTGGGCCCCATATATTGATCCACAGTATAATGGCCACATATAGTATATAATGGGCCCCATATATTGCTTCATACAGTATAATGGCCAAATATAGTATTTAACGGCCCACATATATTGCTCCATACAGTAAAATGGCCACATATAGTATATGATAGACCCCATATATGGCTCCATACAGTATATAATGGGCCCCATATATTGCTCCATACAGTAAACTGGCCACATATAGTATATAATAGGCCCTATATATTGCTCCATACAGTATAATGGCCCCATATAGTATATAATGGGCCCCATATATTGCTCCATACAGTATATACTGAGCCCCAGATATTGCTCCACAGTATAATGGCCCCTTATGATATATAAAGGGACAATTGTTTTGCTTCATACTGTATATACTGGGCCCCATATATTGCTCTATACAGAATATACTGAGCCCCATATATTGCTGAACAGTATGGACACCCGGCCACCCCCTGGCGGCTGAGGACCGAGTGTGGACACCAGGCCGCCGGGCGGCTGGGGACTGAGTATGGATTCCAGGCCGCCAACACAGCCATGACGTGGTGGCCAGATTCCGCCTTCAGAAGCCAAAAAGGCCCAATTTCAAGTGGTAGCAAGCAGTATGGTATTGCAGCCTGGGGGTGGGTGGGTGGTTGGCTGCATATTTGCGCTTGCATTGCAAGGAATGGGGGAGGTACAAATTGAACACTGCCCTGGTCGCGGGGATAGTTGCAAGTCTGCATCTTCTGATGCGGCAAGGATGACTTCTGATGGGCACACTTTTAGGCAGTGACCTGGGTGTCAGAGATGCTTCCAGGGGTCTTCCCCGTGCTGTTCCCATGTCTTTTCAGCACTGTATGCATGTGTCACACAGCACATGGCCAGATAAGGTTGTAAAATGTTAAAATGACATTTCCCGGTGAATGCATTTGTCACGGTTGAAAGCAATACAAAAGTGCAAAAACGCATAAAAAATGCTACTTGTGAACATAGCCCAAGGTGTGGAGGAGTATTTTTTTGGGGCGGGGGGGGGAGTATTTATTTTACCTTATACACAAGTCTTCTTTACCCTGGAAAGGAAGTTCCTTAACATATTTCACAGGAAAGCACTTTCAGTTTCGTTTTTGAATGCTTTATTGTGAGCCCGTAAAAGTGGCTTAATACCTCTGACCACGTTGTTGACAGCAGTGACCTGGGGGTCATAAATGCTTCCTGGGGCGATCCCCATGCTGTCCCCATGTCATTTGAGCACTGTCACTATCGTTTTGGCCACTTGTTAGGCTTTTAAAAGACTGCCGGAGGTGCCGCGCCAAAAATGCTCGGGTCTGCCATAGACTAACATTGGGCTCGTTGCTCGGGTCGAGAACCTGAGTATCACGGCGAGCTCGGCCCGAGCTTCGAGCACCCGAGCATTTTACTGATCGCTCAACACTAGTCTCTGCATCTTTCAAGAAAACCATGATTGCTCTGCAGGACAAGGCTCCAGCTCAGCATCAAAGTCTCCACTGCTCGGCTGCCAGGAAAGGCCTTAAAGAGGAAAAAATATGGACACGGACCTAAGCCCTGATGAGAAATTGTGGGCCTTTCTTAAATTGGGGATTTACGGTGAAGGAAAATAAACACTTTTCTGAATGGTGTCTGGGGCTGTGGTTGGTGTTGCCCAAAAAGTTCTTTGTCAACATATGAAGAAACTGACAGACTCCATGGATGGAGCTTATGGATGTTATTGAAAAAATGGATGACCATAGGCGGATTATAATGAGGGCAATCCGGGCGACCGCCCGGGGCCCCGAGCCTCCAGAGGGCCCGTGGCTCCGGGCGGGGTGTCTATGTCCGGATTGCCCTCATTATATGTGCGGGCCGCCGCGGCACATACCGGCATCAGTGGCGGGAGGGGGGGCCCGGACCGCTCCCCCAGCAGCGGCGCACGGCCGCTATTTCTTCATCGGCCGGGCCAGCACTGCAGCAGTTAACTTCCCTGTGATGGCCCGGCCGCGTCACTGCTAGGAGACACGGCCCTGTGCGCGGCCGTGTCTCCTAGCTGTGACGTCACGCAGTGCGCCCCGGCCTGCACTGCTACTTACCACCGGAGAGCCTGAGGACTGGAGCCGAGCCGGGAGATGGTGAGTCTGTGTGTGTGTGTATATATGTATGTGTGTGTGTATGTATATATATATATGTGTGTGTGTGTGTGTGTGTGTGTATATGTATGTATGTGTGTGTGTGTATGTATATATATGTGTGTGTGTGTGTATATGTATATATATATGTGTGTGTGTATGTATGTATGTATGTGTATATGTATGTGTATGTGTGTGTATGTATGTATGTGTATATGTGTGTGTGTGTGTGTATATATGTATGTATGTGTGTATATGTATGTGTGTGTGTATGTATGTGTGTGTGTGTATATGTATGTATGTGTGTGTATGTATGTGTGTGTGTATGTGTATATATGTGTGTGTGTGTATGTGCAGGCAGATATCATTGTGTGATGTTTGTTTATATGTATTTTTGTGTTTCAAATGTGTTTATGCGTGTATGTATATCTGTATATGTTTGTGTGTGTGTGCGACTGCGTGCGGCCTCCTGCTGAGTATAGATGGCGCCGTGCGGCCTCCTGTTGTTTCTGGGGGGGTGCCGTGCGGCCTCCCGCTGTGTATAGATGACGCCGTGCAGCCCCCTGCTGTGTATAGATGGCGCCGTGCGCCCCCCTGCTGTGTATAGATGGCGCCGTGCGGCCCCCTGCTGTGTATAGATGGCGCCGTGCGGCCCCCTGCTGTATAGATGGCGCCGTGCGGCCTCCTGCTGTGTATAGATGGCGCCGTGCGGCCTCCTGCTGTGTATAGATGGCGCCGTGCGCCTCCTGCTGTGTATAGATGGCGCCGTGCGGCCCCCTGCTGTGTATAGATGGCGCCGTGCGCCTCCTGCTGTGTATAGATGGCGCCGTGCGGCCCCCTGCTGTGTATAGATGGCGCCGTGCGCCTCCTGCTGTGTATAGATGGCGCCGTGCGGCCTCCTGCTGTGTATAGATGGCGCCGTGCGCCTCCTGCTGTGTATAGATGACGCCGTGCAGCCCCCTGCTGTGTATAGATGGCGCCGTGCGCCCCCCTGCTGTGTATAGATGGCGCCGTGCGGGCCCCTGCTGTGTATAGATGGCGCCGTGCGGCCCCCTGCTGTGTATAGATGGCGCCGTGCGGCCCCCTGCTGTGTATAGATGGCGCCGTGCGGCCTCCTGCTGTGTATAGATGGCGCCGTGCGCCTCCTGCTGTGTATAGATGGCGCCGTGCGGCCCCCTGCTGTGTATAGATGGCGCCGTGCGCCTCCTGCTGTGTATAGATGGCGCCGTGCGGCCCCCTGCTGTGTATAGATGGCGCCGTGCGCCTCCTGCTGTGTATAGATGGCGCCGTACGGCCTCCTGCTGTGTATAGATGGCTACGTGCGGCCTCCTGCTGTGTATAGATGGCTACGTGCGGCCTCCTGCTGTGTATAGATGGCTACGTGCGGCCTCCTGCTGAGTATAGATGGCGCCGTGCGGTCTCCTGCTGTCTCTGGGGGGGGCGCCGTGCGGCCTCCCGCTGTGTATAGATGGCACCGTGCGGCCTCCCGCTGTGTATAGATGGCTACGTGTTCTCAATATTGAGTCACACAATTAATGTAAGGCTATGTGCCCACGATACAGAAATGTTCCGGATTTTTTTTTTTAGCGTTTCTGCATCTCCCTGGCAGAAAAAACGCATGCGGATTTTAGATGTGGATTGTACATGCGGATTGTACATTCGTTTTTTCTGCCAGGGACATGCGGATGTGAAGCGTTCTTCACAAGCATTTCTGCATGCGGGTTGACAAGCGATTTTAGCATAACTTGGAAAGTGCTTGACAACTTTGTCACACTATATAAATCCATGCAACCGGCAACCAGCATGGATTTATATAGTGTGACCGTAAAAGAATGGTAAAAAATAAAAAATATATACTTACCTTCTGATGGCCTGCCGACGTCAGCGGTCGCATGACCCGTCACATGACCAAATGACGTCACAGCAGGTCCTTTTCAGACCATCGCGAGCTGCCGGGGAGCCAGGACGCATCGGATAAAGACACCGGGGGCCATCAGAAGGTAAGTATAATATTTATTTTTTATTTTATTCTTTTTTTTACAGGTTCTATGGTACCCGGGTCCGGAGGAGAGTCTCCTGTCCTCCACACCCGGGTACCATCCGCACATTGAAACGCTTGGATTCCGCATCTACAGATGCAGGGATGCAGATTCCATGCGTTCTAATGCAAGTCAATGGCGGTGAAAACGCCGCGCTTCCGCAAAATAATTGGTAATGCTGCGGATTTTTCATTGGGGAACATGGCAGGCCTTTTACCAAGCGTTTTTTAAGCATTTCCGCAGCGCAATTGCCGCTGCGGAAACGCTTAAGAAACGCATAGTTGGCACACAGCCTAAAAAAAATTATTATAATTAATATTGTGGCAAATTAATTTCACGTGAACTGTCACAGGGGATCATGTGACATGTCACGTGATAAATCAGGTGTGTGTTGAGGGGGGGGTGTCTGGGGGGGGGGGCCCGCGCCTTCTAAACTGCCCGGGGCCCTTGCTGCTCTTAATCCACCCCTGTGGATGACTATATTATTATATTGGTCACTGATATTTTTTTTAAATGTCAGAAATGTATTTTTAGACATTATGAGCTGTTCGGTTGTTTTTATCACTTTAACAGATGAAAATAAATAATTGAGATGGGAAAATTTATGTTTTTCATTTAGTTGCCCAATAATTCTGCACACACAGATATTCTCCTAAGAAAGACAAAACCTCACTTATACTTTTTTCAAAATTATTCAGGGTTCAGGTCTATTAACCTTTGGGATTGACAGATAGCACTGGAGAAGTTCAATAATAAAATGAATCATCAAAAATACAAATTGTGCACAAAGTATATATATATACACATCAGCAAAACATTGGTTCAATATCCTCCTAATTTGATATCTATCTATTTCATATCTATATTTATCTATGTATCCATCTATCTATCTCATCTATCTACTTATCTGTCACTGTGACATCACGATACATTCTATGTCACAGTGATGTGATGACATCATCACATTCTATATCCCAGTGTTACAGCCCAGAGGAAATCACTGCCTCACAGACTTACAGGGGTGAGGGAGTACCTTTTGTTTTTCGTGACAAACGAAGCAAAAATTTATTCTAAAATGGATAAAGAGAGAAGACGAGCCCAAAGAGATCGGGTTCTGAGAGAGAGGAGAGGAATAAATGAAGAGCAGGTATTGTTGTTCGCTTTAGGGCGAAAAGACATTAATCTACCGGACATGGACACTGACGCCTCAGAAATGGCGTCCAAACGACAAAATCTAGAGAAAATGAGAAAGTCCAAAAGACATGAGATCCTTACACAGAGAAGGAACATGGAGAACCTCATGGAGTCTGACTCTGCTGCCTCTGCCGAGCTTCAGAGGGCCATTCTTATCTCCTTGAAAAAAATCGGAGATCTGGTCCCTGAAATAAGGAAGAGGAATAAAGAAGCCATCCTCAATAAGCGGAGAAACATCAGCGCAGAGTTAGAGCTGGAGGAAGTTCTCCAAGAAACTCCAAGACAGGTCTCATCCAGATCTGAAAGACAAGACACCCTGAACCTGCAAAGAGCGGCAGCCCAGAAAAGAATGAGGAACAGCAGAGACTGGGTTGTCCAATGCAGGAGGCATCTGACCTATGCCAAACCCATCATTAATGGGAATGGTGCCCTATGGAGATCCCACTCATCAACCAAAACCATCTCCATCCCGGATTTTCTGTTCCATCTGAGTGTTTCTTCACCAGAAAGATCAATGGATAAAGATGAACCAGGTAAGAAATAATCTTACTCAGTATAATGTAAATTGGCCTATACCGCATGGTTTTTTGTTGCCTTCCGCTGGATCAACGCTGCGGAATAGCTGCAGTGCACAAGAAATAGGCTGAACTGGATGGACGCTTGTCTTTTTTCGGCCTTATAAACTATAAACTAAACTATAATAAAACTGGGGGTGAGGGGGATTATACTCCTAATATTAAGTACAGGCCTCAATTATCAATGCTGACTAATGGAAGAACTGTCCTTGTCGCCCGTAGCAACCAGTCACCTTTCAGTGTTCTATAGAATGTTAAGAAATGGAATCTGTGCTGTGAATCGTTGCTATGGGCAACAGGGACATTTTTGCTATTAGACAGTTTTGATAAACGAGAGACCAAATATTAGACATTTCCTGCTCATTTACATAGTTCTGTTTAAAATTATAATATATGCGCTGGAGCTATATCTATTAACCCCTTCTTGACCGGGCAATCTTTCATTTTTCTCCTCCCATCTTCCAAAAGCTATAACTTTTTTCCCTTTGTCTTCCAGTATAGCCACACGTGGGCTTATTTTTTTTTAGTGGGCCGAGTTGTGGTTGTGAACGACACAATTTATTTTGTCATTCAATGTTTTAGAAAACAGGGAAAAAAATCAAAGTGTGGTAAAATTGTGGGGAAAAAAGGGGGATTCTGACATTGTTTTTTTATTGTGTCCATTGTGTGGTCAGAATGACCCCATCAAGTGATTCTCCATGTCAGAGACCATTGTGCTAATGCTGAACATGCAGAGGTTTTCTTTTTACTTAAGTGGTGAAAATTAGAAATTTATTAGAAAAAACATTGATTTGAGTCTCCATATTCTGAGACATTGTAACTTTGTGATTTTGATACCTGGATGGCGCAGTGTAAGGGCTTCTTTATTGTGTAGGAAGCTGTAGCTTTTATTAGATCTTTCTTGGGTAGAAAGGACATGGTGATATCTTTCTATTGCAATTTCTAGATAAATATGGCGCCTCTAAAAAACCCAATTTTGATGTTTCAATTTTTTTCTCATTTTAATATTTACTGTTTGGGATTATTTTTATATTTTTGTATATCCCTCTTATACTAACATAGTAATCCCAGTTATGCTTATTTTTCATTTTTTTAATTATTATTATTAATTAAGAAAGTTGGGTGATTATATTATGTTTTTCAAATTATTATTTTATTTTTTTATTATTTTTTATTTCATTTTTTAGTCTCTTTAAAAGACATGAACCTGTGATTTTCTGATCGCTTGCACTATATACAGTGATGGAACTGTATCGCTGTATATGGCTTTATTAACGTTGTCATAAGAAATTAAACCAGGCTGGTCTGAACAGGAGGAGGAAAGCGAAACACGAGGTTTTTCAGCAGGCCCAGATAGTCATTATAACCAATTAACCCCTTGCAATTGTGTCCTGGTAGGGGCTAATGGGTGCTGATGCGCATAAATCGGCAATCACTTCATTTAAATACCACTGTCAGCATTGAAATGGTTAAACTGCAGTAATCAGCATGTGCTCCAGTTGCTGCTGTTATAGGCAGGTGGCAGCTATGCAATACGGTCGGTATCAGCCTGGTAAAATGCAGGCTCAGCTCCTGAATCCGCTCCATACATTTACCGCACACATGACAAACATTTCCATTATGTGTTCTCAAAGAGATTAACAAATCTTGTATCATCTCAGCAGGTGGAAGCCTTATGATGCCCTCTGACGTAGGGAACATGCCAGCACAAGACCTTGCTGATGCCAGACCCATTACTTTAACCCAGAGAGAATTGGTTAACATAGAAAATCCTATTAACTTTCGCCACCTTGAAATCCTCAAAGTTGTTGGAGAGGGAAATTTCGGAAAGGTAAGTGTGAATTTCTCCTCCTCCGTGCTCCCCAATGTATCCTGCACCAGATACACAGGAGGATATACATATTCATTACAGGATGTTAATATGTAATGGTGATTGGGATAAACCAGTGATCCATTATACAGATCGCTATAATAGATGGGATTTTGGTCTGATCGCCTGTGATTTTTCTCCAGGTCCTCTTGGCATCAGATATGTTCAGCGAAGAACTTCTGGCTATTAAAGCCATAGACAGGAATTATTGTGATGAAGCCACAATCTCTAAAGAGTTAAAGGTCCTGAGTATGGCCACCGACTGCCGCTTCATAACATCTCTGCGGGGGTTTATGGAGGTACCAACAGAATATATAATAGCCATGGAGTATATTGCCGGAGGAGATCTGTCTGTCCACATGGCAAAATCAATGAAATTTGATATGGAAACATCAAGGTAAATGTCTTAGACTGAATCATAATATTCTACTGCCCATACATTGTGGTCCTAGAGTGTATGTAACCACTGATCCATCCTCTACTTTCTACTCCACAGACTCTTTGCGGCAGAAATGGTTTGCGGACTCCAGTTCCTCCATGAACACGGCGTGATACATTGGTAATCAGTTCATCTTCATAAATCTCTGTTGTCTCCTTACATATCTATTGTAGAAAGTTCTGTTCATGAATTATCCTCACAATCATGTCTGATCATTTTTCCCTGCAGTGACCTGAAGCCTCAGAACATCCTCATCCATGACACCGGACACATAAAGATCGCGGACTTTGGCTTATCAGCCGTGAATGTGGTCGATGAGGTCCTATTGGAGGATACTGTTGGCACGAATGGTTACATCGCACCGGAGGTAAGGAACATCCCTGTGTGATTGATGCCGATAGTAGGACTGAGTATTAATCTGAGGATCCTGCTCATATCTAATCACAGACCGGTCCTCATGGCCTCTGTGTGTAAATCCCCTCCCCGATATAGTAATCTCCTATCTTATGTTCCCACAGATAATGGATGAAGAAAGCTTCAATCATAAGGCAGATTCCTTTTCATTTGGTGTCATCTTGTACATGATGATTGTGGGGAAAAAGCCGTTCAATAGCAGTGGTTTGCTGGATCAATACCACTGGTCTCTGCAGGTGGACGTCCCAGATTTTCCAGACTGGATGCCCAGCGATGCACTTGACATCTTAGAAGGCGTAAGTAGGATCAGAAGAAGAAGGATGATGAGGGACTATAAAGAAAGCTAGAAGATAAGATGCGGACAGTCCATGGACATTGTGTAATAACGTATCAATAATAATATATAATATAATGATTAATGGTCTCTCTCATTTTCCAGCTTCTCTGCAAAACTCCATCTGCCCGGTATGCTATATCATCCTTCATCCGAGAGCGCCCATTCTTCCTCTCCATAAACTGGAGCGACGTGGAGTCCGGCGAAGCCGACCCACCATTCAAATTTGATGAAAATGTAAGTATAGCACATAGGGACATCCATAGTGCTATCTGTGCCCAGTAACACACATATCCACTATACACCTTATCATTATATCCCCCAGTATACATTATATATGTGAGGAGACGATTCTCAGACATGTATATTTATCATCTTAAGATGGAGAAAAGCGGCACTCACCCCAAAGTGGCACTCACCATTACTTCTTTATTAATCTGCTGTAAAACATATCGGCAAGGAGAGAATGCCGCTTTTCTCTCTTTTTGACTGCAATTGCTTCCCAGTCTGGCGTGTATTTAGCTGACCTCCCGTGTGGTTCATGAACCCTTTTTTAAATGTGCAACCTTCAACATTGTAATCTCCTCCCAGACTTTATGATAGTGCAGAATCGCTTCACTTTCTTTATTGTGAATATATTTCTCTCCTTACAGGAGGATTAGGCTGATATATATCAGCCCCTTTCCAGTAACATCTAGGAATGAAGCTTTCCATTACTCGGAAGAGACAACTAAACTGGACTTTCTCATTTACCGGACTTTGACAAACCTACCGAGCTTCCACCACATAACAGCCACGTAGATTCGAGCACCAAACATCCAGGGATTTAGTCCGATCGCCATATTTGGGGTCAGGAAGGAATTTTTTTCCCCTGATAAGAGGATTATACAACAACTAGTCCTCAGGGTTATTTTTCGCCTTCCTCTGGATCAAAACAGCAAGTAATTGAAGGCTGAAATTGAAGGACTTCTTTCAGCCATACTTGCTATGTTACCATCTGGACGACTCATCTACAATGTGGTGGTAAGAAGACGACTACCGAATATGGACAAAGAGAAGGCAGTGGCTGCTCCTTCTCCACCGGATATGGACATAGAGAAGGCAGCGGCTGCTCCTTCTCCACCAGATATGGACAAAGAGAAGGCAGTGGCTGCTCCTTCTCCACCGGATATGGACATAGAGAAGGCAGCGGCTGCTCCTTCTCCACCAGATATGGACAGAGAGAAGGCAGCGGCTGCTCCTTCTCCACCAGATATGGACAAAGAGAAGGCAGTGGCTGCTCCTTCTCCACCGGATATGGACATAGAGAAGGCAGCGGCTGCTCCTTCTCCACCAGATGTGGAAAAAAAGAAGGCAGCGGCTGCTCCTTCTTAAAATTAGCCAAGTAAAGAGAGGTGGAAGCGGCTGCTCCCTCTCACACTTGGCCATGTAGCGACAGAAGGATGCGGCTGCTCCTTCTACTACCAGGCCATGGACAGACAGAAGGTAGCGGCTGCTCCTTCTACTACCTAGCCATGGTCAGACAGAAGGCCATATGGTTGATCGCGGTGCTCTAGGAATCCAGGAAAACTCCAACTTCACAGATCACACGTCACACATTCCTGCTCTTCTCCTCTCCGTCATGTGTGATCCAGACCTGGATGTCCAAAAGCAGCTCAAGTGCAACCAAAGGCCTGAAGAGCGGAATCATCATCTGCTCCTTTCTATAGAAAGTGACTGTATCTACAGACTTTCTTTTTTCATCTTTGCATATAATTAACAACTTATATGCACAAATAAATATATTGAACATCTATGTTGATTCTGGTTAGATTCTTCTCATATACAGAACTGCTTTTTGGTATTTTTATTAATATCATGATGACCTAATGTAATTGTGGATGGGTTGAATATCTCACAAAGATTTCAGCATAGAGTAAAATATTTCCGTTCTAAAAAAAGAGATGAGAGAATTTAATCTTCTCAAACTGTAAAAGAATCCTCACTCACTAAAATGTGTATTATTTTGTAATTCACTTCTGTGCAGATACAGCCGGCCTCTATTTTACTACACTGTAAAGAATCATCAAAAGGTTAAAAATAAAAATTTAAAAAATATACTTATCTTACTGCTCCCCCAGAAGCATTACTTCTGGAGAAGTAGAAGGGCAAGTCGCCTCAAGCCCCTCACTCCGAGGAGCCCACCCAAAGCTTAACAATATCGGTGTGGGCGTAAAGCTGATACAGAAAGACTTGATACAGAATGCCAGGGTGACACACTAAAGACCCCCATAGCAGGGATAAGGGGGATAGAGCGACATGATGAAGTCATCACTCTGTGACTCTGATGTCCCGTGCGTGCCTCTGCATGATGATATCACCATGTTGGTCTACCTGTGACTAGCTACTGTCTGCCGGCGGACTCACTAGGATTCAGTGTTAGGTAAGTATATTATGTTTATGGTTTTTTTATTAATACTTATAATTGGACTGACTGTGGTGGCATCATACAGTGTGGGGACTAGTGTGGAGTATCATACAATATGGGGGGCATTATACTGTGGACAGTAAGCTGTGGGGGGAACATATGGTATGAGAGCTTTATATTGTGTGAGGACTCATGTGGTGGTATCATACAGTGTGGGAACTAATGTGGGGGCCATCATACAATGCCATCATACAAGGCCATAATAACTGGGGGGTGTATAATATAATTTAGGGACTAATGTGGGGGTCATCATAGAATGTTGGGTGCATCATACTGTTTATAAAAGGCTGTGGGTTCTATTATACAGTTGGGGACTACTGAGGGGGTATCATACAATGTGTGTGCTACTGTGGGGGCCATCATACAATGTTGGGTTCATCATACTGTTTATAGGAAGCTGTACGGGCCATCATATACTGTGGGGACTACTGAAGGATATCATGCAACGTGGGGGCTACTGTGCGGGCCAATGTTGGGGGCATTATATTGTGTACAATAAGCTGTTGGGGGATAATATAGTATGGGTGGCTTTATACTATGTGAGGACTGCTGAAGGGGCCATCATACAATGTTGGGTTCATCATACTGTTTATAGAAAGCTGTTGGGACTATTGTGAAGACACGGGGTCTTCCATGGGCATAATACTACTAGGAAAACACAGGGTTAGGGTTAAACAGTGTAGCAATACTTTATTGAACCAAGTGAACAGGTGATTCCAACCTTTATTTCTCCGGGTTTATCCATGGGTTCCAGGTGACCGGATGGTCCCAACTTGGCTAACAAAAACATATATAGTATATAATGGGCCCCATTATTGCTCCATACAGTATATACTGGGCCCCATTTATTGCTCCATACACTATAATGGCCCCATATAGTATATAATAGGCCCCATATATTGCTCTATGCAGTATAAAGGCCCCATATAGTATATAATAGGTTCCTTATATTGCTCCATACAGTATATAATGGGCCCCATATATTGCTTCATACAGTATATATATGGCACCACAGGGGTCTGGTTGCCACAGTAATAGAAATATTATGTCTGAGAGCAAGTGGGAGGTTTCTCTGGTCAGGAGCCCTGAGCATGCAACACTGCCCGCCCAGACCTGGGAGGGGAGGAATCTTCCCTTATAAACTGGGTCTGGGGCGGGATTAGGGGAGTCAGAGCCTGGAGAGGGAAAGTAAGAATCAGGAGCTCTGTAGGAACAGTAGCTGAATACCAGGGGCTGGAGCTGAGCAGAGTTCGCCCTGGTTGAAGACACTAATACCGGACACGGAGTCCGAGGCTGTGGGGACATCCAGGTCCAGCAGCAGAATCCAACCGGCAGGGGATTCCATGTCCTCTGGCCATAGAAGCCCGGAGGCACGGTCACAAGCAAGGGACCAGCAACGCCATTGTGAAGCGGAGGCTAACAGAAGGCCCCAAGTCACCGGCCATACGGGTGAGCATCACACGGTATACTCAGGGACGTGGGCTACTTGTACCTGCATAGAGCAAGGTAGCCAGGAAAGAGTGCAGATAGACGGGGAGGCCTACAACTCCACCTGGCCAGGGGGAGATCCTGCTTGCTCACAGACTGACCAGGCCCCTACTGCTAACCAGTACTCCCGGGAGGGTCTGCTTTATACCATCAGTAAAGACCCTGAACTGCACCACACGTCTCTGTGTTTCATCGCCGCACCAGCACCATCAGTACTGGGACGCTCACACCATCACTCCCATCATCTCTCACATTAGCTGCCCTGAGGCAATACTTCTCCCGTGGGGAGTTATCCCATACTCGGCTTCGCAAACAACATCAGCCTCAGCGGTCTGCAGCGCAGCGGCGGTCCCCACTGACCGCAATCCACGGGTGGCATAGTCGGACATTGTTATTACCTAAGACTGCCACTGGTTTGACCACCCTGGGCATGGACTGGGTCACCGCCACACTGAGACTACAACCCCCAGCGGTCCGGCTCCGGGTATCCCCTGCACAACACTGGCCCAGGGGGCGCATCAACTTTGGCGTAGTCGGCAGGATTTCGTGCCCGCAACCACCGGGTACTGCGTGCCTGAAAAAAGACTTTTGTACTTACCTGTGGTGAAGTTTCCCGCCGTCTGGAGTCGTTTCCCGCCATCGGACGCCATCTTGGGTCGTTTCCCGCCGTCTTCCCGCCATCCGCAGCTGCTTCCCGCCATCGGACGCCATCTTCAGGACGTCGCGCGGGAAGAAGAGGGGCGTGGACGCCGAAAGCGCGCGAGATCCGAAGCTCCGCCCCACGCACTGACGCTGCGCAAGTTTCTGGAAGGGAGGAAGAGCGACGCTGACGTCATCGGAGCGCGACGCCAGGTCCTCTACCCTGACGATTGACTGCGGAGCCGCGGCCTATGGAAGAAGAGCATCGCAAGGTAGGCCACAGTCCACTAGGGGGGAGGAGGATGTCGGATACCGAGGGGAGCTCCACTGCCACAGCCACCGCCAGCGCAACCGCTGCAGCGGTCATGCCATTCACCATGCCCTATATCCCGGGGGCAACCTGACTACCCCAGTACTCAGGGGAGTCACATACTCTAAGTGACTTTAGGGAAAGACTGGATAGCCTCTTCCAGGTATACCCCCTCACAGAAGAGCAAAAAGTGAGCATCCTGGTGGCCCAGTTAATCGGGGTAGCCCAAAGGGAGGTAAAGTCCTGGTCACCTGGGAAGAAGAGGACTGTCAGAGAAATACTAGCCCGGCTGAAAGACACATTTGATACCCGCACCTCAGCCGAAATAAAGCTCAGATTTTACGGGTGCAAACAGCGGACACATGAAAGTATAAGAGACTATGCTCTAAACCTTCAAGAGGCCCTGAGAGCCATTAAGCAGGCAGACCCTGACAGCGTGGGGAATGAAGACAAGCTGTTGGCCGAACAATTTATTGAGGGTCTACTGTGCAATGCCCACCGAACCCAGTTGCGGGCAATGGCCTTACAGGACCCTGACCTGGACTTTGCACAGTTCAAGGACAGAGCCATCCGGGTGCTCCGAGAACCGGCACCAGGTGGCGCTGTGACCCTTGTCTGCAGGGCCTGTGGGAGCTGATGCGCAGGCTTTGAACAATAACCTGGCTACAGACCTGCACCATCAGGTCCAAGAGCTGACTAAGAGTGTTGCCGCGCTAACCAGAACTGTGCAGTCTTTACAGGTCTCTTCTCCAGGAAAGATCCAGCTGGCATCCGGACCAGAGGACGTCCCGTGGCGCCGACTGAGGAGGACCCCACCGGCCAGAGGAAGACCCAGCGACAGATACAACGAGGACGGACGACCCATCTGCCGCCGCTGCAATCAACCCGGACATATGGCAAGGTACTGTCATTTAAACGGGCACAACCTGGGGTAGAGGGCCAACCCCCAGGCATAAGATCATCAGGCCCATCGAACTGGCATGATAAATACGTAGGGGGACGTCCGGTCTTGCCTGTGGTACTGGATGGCATTCCTATGAGTGCCCTACTAGACACTGGGTCACAGGTCACCACCATCCCGTACGTGCTCTTCAAGCGGTACTGGAATGACTCGGACATAACCCGCTACCCAGACGACGACCTGAGCATTATCGCCAGCAATGGTCAGCCCGTGCCAAAGATAGGATTTAAGGAGGTGACCATCAAGGTCGGTAAAGTTGAACTGCCTGCACAAGGACTGATCATTGTGGATATTGACCGTCACGCGAGTCACTCAAAAATAACCCTAGGTACTAATGTAATCGAAAACTGTCTTGCAGAGGTGATTCTTATTTTGCAACAGGTTGGTCTAAGAGGTAGAGACTACCAAGCAATGGTAGAACCCGTCTACTCAGACAGTAGGCCCACCATTTTGACAGCACGGGGGGTGGTCGATGTACGCCACGGGAGGGTACCAGTCCGCATCATAAATATCGGGGAGAGAGAAGTATACCTGCCCCGGTATGCCACGCTAGCCAAATTGTTCACCATCAACCAGATCTCGGTACAGGCCGTGGAACCCTTGCCTCCATCTCAACCAGAGGAAGGTAACGGCTGTAAGAAACCACTGGAGGACTGGTGTCAGCAACTGTTAGAACCTTGCTCTTAGGTTTTTTCCTTTGCTGGTCACATGACCTTGTTGGCCTATTTAATCCTGCTCCGCCCTTCTGGCTTTGCTGGACTTCATTGTATAACTACTTTCTAGCTAGCCTGTGCTCTGTATCTAACTCTGTTAGTTTGCTTGGTCTACGGACCTCAGTGTTCTATATATTTTGTTTGTTTGTCTTTCTGCTACTATTTCTGTTAGGAGGTGTCCCATTTTCCTCCCAGTCCTTAGTACTTGTAGGGATTCCTTCCCCACATCTATAGGTCTCCGTACAGACTAGCTTAGGACTTTAGCAGGTCTGATCGCAGGATCAGGTCCCCTGTTACATCGTAGGGATAAAGCTGAGTTCTATCGTAGGGACAGATCTCCTCTCTTTCCTTAGCTCTGGTAGCAGAACATAACAGTAAGTCCAGCCTGCAAATTCTCTAAGGAAAGATTTTTCTGTTCCATCATGGTGTCGGCTCAGGATTTGGCTCATCGCCTGCAGGGACTCTCTCTGGAGGTGGCCGAGCTCCGTCAGCACGTGAGTAACTGTCCTGGAGCACATTTCTTGGAGCCTAAGGTATGTTTGCCGGATTTATTTTTTGGTGAACACCGAGAATTTTTTTCATTTAAAAATGCTTGCTTATTGTATTTTCGTTTGAGACCCAAGTCCTCTGGGGATGAATCCCAGCGCATAGGGTTCATAATGTCACTTTTGCGCAAAGAGCCTCAGGAGTGGGCCTTTTCTTTGCAACCTAGTGATACATGCTTCAGATCAGTGGATAGTTTTTTTTCTGCCTTGGGGCTATTATATGATGATCCTGACCGTGTCGCATCAGCTGAGACTGAGTTGAGACGTTTGAAACAGGGATCAGGTAATGTGGAAAAATATTGTACTCATTTCCGTCGTTGGTCTACTCAAACAGGGTGGAACGATTCTGCTCTGAAAAGTCTATTTCTTGCTGGGCTCAATGAAAGGGTTAAAGACCTGCTAATTGCTTATCCTACACCTGAAGATTTGCAACAGGCTATGCAATTAGCTATACGGGTGGATAGGAGACTGCGTGCTAGGGTTAATGAGAGCAAATCCTCTGCTATGTCAGTTTCTGGTTATGAGAATGTGTGTACTAACAGTGGTGAACCGATGGAGATTGGATCGGTGGCACCTCGCTCTCAAGAAAAAGATCGCAGATTTTCTGAAGGCTTGTGTTTCTATTGCGGAAAATCTGGTCATTTGATTAAAGGCTGTGAGCTTCGTATGAAGAAAGAAAAAAAAATGGTCAGTCATGCCCGTATTGCCTGTTTAAATTCCAAGGGTGTATTTTTAGCTGCTTCCACGATTGCTCAGGAAAAATTAATGGAATTTCGGGTGTTTGTTGATTGTGGGTCTACTCTGAATGTAATTGATGGGGGATTCTTGGAAAGACTCAATTTAAAACCCGAACCTTTATCATCCCCCATTGCTGTGGTTTCTGTGGATGGTTCCCCTTTGAAGAATATTACTCTCAAGGTCTGTGAATTTCCTCTCACTATTAATGGTGTTCACCATGAGAAATTGGATTTGGTAGTTTTGAATAACTTGCCTTCTCCAGTAATATTGGGATTGCCCTGGTTAAAATTTCACAATCCCGTACTGGATTGGTCTACCAGTGAAATTAAATCCTGGAGCCATAAATGTTATGACAAGTGTTGTAACGGGCGTATTGCAGCTTTGGATAGGGGAGAATTGCCTGTTCCTATTCAGGATTTTTGGAGAGTTTTTTCTGAGAAGGAATCGCAGGTTTTGCCTCCCCATAGAGACTATGATTGTTCTATTGAATTTGTCCCTGGAGCAACTCTTCCTAAAAGTCATTTATTTAACCTTACTATTCCTGAGAGGAAAGCTTTGGAGGAATACATACAGACAAGTTTGGCCGCCGGTCACATTAGGCCCTCTAAGTCTCCTGTGGCGGTTGGATTTTTTTTTGTAAAAAAAAAGGACAGCGGTTTACGTCCTTGTCTGGATTTTCGTGAGATTAACAAAATTACTGTACGCAATCCTTACCCACTGCCATTGATTCCTGATCTGTTTAACCAGTTAATGGGGGCCAAGTGGTTCTCTAAAATTGACCTTAAGGGGGCATACAATCTGTTGCGCATGAAGGAGGGTGACGAATGGAAGACTGCTTTTAACACTCCTGTGGGTCATTTTGAGAATCTGGTTATGCCTTTTGGTCTTACTAATGCTCCTGCATTTTTTCAGAATCTTATTAATGACATCCTTAGACCTTTGATCGGCAAAAATGTGGTTGTGTATTTGGATGACATTTTGATTTATTCGCCGGATCTGGAGTCTCATTGGCGGAGCGTACGTGAGGTATTACAGTTGTTAATGGACAATTCGCTTTTTGCTAAGCTGGAGAAATGTGAGTTCGCTGTACAGAGAATTAGTTTTTTGGGTTACATTATCTCCAGCGAAGGTTTTGAGATGGACCCGGTTAAAGTTCAAGCTGTACAGGAATGGCCTAGGCCTATTGGTTTGAAATCGATACAGAGGTTTTTAGGTTTCGCCAATTATTACAGAAAATTCATAAAAATTTTTTCTAGTATTGTCAAACCTCTGACCGATCTCACCAGGAAAGGTGCTGATGCGGTTCAGTGGTCTTCTGAGGCCATTGAAGCTTTTGTGTATCTCAAGGAGAGGTTCACCTCTGCTCCCATCCTTATGCAGCCTGATGTGACTAAGCCGTTTTTGGTTGAGGTTGATGCTTCCTCTGTGGGGGTTGGCGCAGTATTGTCTCAGGATAACGGGGATGGTTAACATCCCTGTGCCTTTTTTTCAAAAAAATTTTCGGAGACTGAACTGAATTACGATATTGGTAATCGGGAATTATTGGCTATTAAACTCGCATTTGAACACTGGCGCCACTTCTTGGAAGGTGCGGAATTTCCCGTTCAGGTTCTTACGGATCATAAAAATCTGATTTATCTTGATGCTGCCAAGCGCCTGAATGCCCGTCAGGCTAGGTGGGCACTGTTTTTCTCGCGGTTTAATTTCTCCGTTACTTACATCCCTGGTACTAAGAATGTTAAGGCGGATGCCTTGTCTCGCAGTTTTTCTCCCATAGTCGGTGCTGAGAAAGAGGAGAACATTTTACAAGAAGGTGTTGTGATAGCTGCTTTGGACTCCGTTTTGGAAGATGAGATTCTTAAAGCACAGGAGAATGCCCCATCTAACACTCCTCATGGGAGGTTGTTTGTGCCTGGGACCTTTAGGAGAGATTTGTTTGTTGAGTGTCACGAATCTCGGTTGGCAGGTCATCCCGGAATCTCTGAGACCAAGAGACTGGTGGGTCGCAGTTTTTGGTGGCCTGGATGGCAGAAGGAAGTCATTAAGTGGGTGCGTCAATGTACTATATGTGCTAGAGCTAAGTCCTCACATACTCCTGCTGCGGGGTTGCTTTGTCCTTTGGAGGTTCCCAGTGCTCCTTGGACACATTTGGCTATGGACTTTATAACTGACCTTCCCCCCTCTGAGGGTTTTACTGTCATCTGGGTGGTCGTGGACCATTTTAGCAAGATGTGTCACTTGGTTCCCTTCGTCAAACTGCCCTGCGCTAAAACTCTCGCTAAGGCCTTTGTCAAGGAAATTGTCAGACTTCATGGCGTTCCTACTGACATTGTTTCTGATAGGGGTCCTCAGTTCGTGGCTCGTTTTTGGCGTGCCTTTTGTGACAGGTTGGGAGTTCATTTGTCGTTCTCGTCCGGATATCATCCTGAATCTAATGGCCAGACAGAAAGGAAAAACCAGGATGTTGAGCAGTTCTTGCGTTGTTTTGTGGCAGACAATCAAGAGGGGTGGTCTGAGTTTCTGCGACTTGCTGAATTTGCTCTGAACAATCATACATCTTCTTCTGCTGGTTGTTCGCCTTTTTTTTGTTGTTCTGGGAGACATCCGTCGTTTGGGTCGTTCTCCAAGTTGGGATCTGCCGTGCCTGAGGAGGAGAATTTTTCCGGTGATTTGGAGAGAGTTTGGACGGATGTGCGTGGTAATCTTCAGGAGGCCAACAGAAAATCTAAAGACTACTTTGATAGGAAACAACAGGAGGTTTTGTTCGCTGTTGGTGACATGGTTTGGTTGTCCTCTAGGAATCTGCGGTTGAGGATTCCTTCTAAGAAATTGGGTCCCAAGTTTGTAGGGCCCTTTAAGGTGCTTCAGGTTGTCAACCAATCTGCTGTTAGGTTGGAGGTTCCTACCTCCTGGAGAATTAATCCGGTATTTCATGTCTCTCTGTTAAAAAAAGCTGTTGTGTCGGATGGTGACGCCTCTGCCTCTGTTCCTCCAGTGGTGGAGGACGGGGAATATGAAATTTCTCGCATCCTTAACTCTAGACGGTATAGAGGTAGTTTGCAGTATCTTGTGGCCTGGAAAGGTTTCGGACCCGAGGATAACTCTTGGGTGAGGTCAGATGATGTTTCCGCGTCCAGACTTATCAGAGCGTTTCACAGGAGATTTCCTGATAAGCCTGGTCCTAGGGGATCCGGAGGATCCTCTTAGAAGGGGGGGTACTGTTAGAACCTTGCTCTTAGTTTTTTTCCTTTGCTGGTCACATGACCTTGTTGGCCTATTTAATCCTGCTCCGCCCTTCTGGCTTTGCTGGACTTCATTGTATAACTACTTTCTAGCTAGCCTGTGCTCTGTATCTAACTCTGTTAGTTTGCTTGGTCTACGGACCTCAGTGTTCTATATATTTTGTTTGTTTGTCTTTCTGCTACTATTTCTGTTAGGAGGTGTCCCATTTTCCTCCCAGTCCTTAGTACTTGTAGGGATTCCTTCCCCACATCTATAGGTCTCCGTACAGACTAGCTTAGGACTTTAGCAGGTCTGATCGCAGGATCAGGTCCCCTGTTACATCGTAGGGATAAAGCTGAGTTCTATCGTAGGGACAGATCTCCTCTCTTTCCTTAGCTCTGGTAGCAGAACATAACAGCATTTGCATTTGGTTACTGACTCCACTCCCTCACACCAAAAACAGGGAATCTATCGGGTGGTTCAAGAGTATGAGAGAGTGTTTAGTAAACACCCGCTGGACTACGGGCGAGTAAAGGGGGTAGAACATCACATCCCCACAGGAGACCATCCTCCCATAAAGGAGAGATACCGACCCGTACCCCCTGCACACTATCAACACGCCAAGGGGATGCTAAAAGACGTGAAGGAGGCTGGGGTAATTAGGGACAGCTGTAGCCACTGGGCAGCTCCACTAGTCTTAGTGAAAAAGAAAGACAACACCATGAGAATGTGTATAGACTACAGGAAGGTCAACCGTATCACACACAAAGATGCGTACCCGTTACCAAGGATAGAAGAGTCCTTAGCTGCATTAAAATCTGCTAACTTCTTCTCTACTTTGGATCTCACTAGCGGGTACTGGCAGGTTCCTGTAGCAGAGGCGGACCGGGAGAAGACCGCATTCACCACCCCGATGGGACTCAGCAAATTTAACTGTATGCCGTTCGGGCTCTGCAACGCACCAGGAACCTTCCAACGGTTGATGGAATGCTGTCTGGGACACCGGAACTTCGAGACGGTCCTATTATACCTGGACGATGTCATCATCTATTCTAAGACCTATGAGGACCATCTGGAACACCTGGCAGAAGTGTTTGAAGCCCTGGCAAGCTGTAGCATCGGCGTCTCTGCCCCGTTCTAGGCAGAGACGCCGTCCCTCTCACCTCCCCGCTCCTGGCGCGGCGTCCTCCAGCGCTTCTCTCCCCGCTGCTTCCGGCACGCGCTCCTTTCCCGGCAGTGTGCTTAGGGCGCGCGCGCGCGCGCTCCCCCTCTCTTAAAGGGACCGCGCGCGCCGTCCTAAGGAGTCCCCGGCCAATTGCCGGAGGACCTCCCATATAAAAGGCACCTCCTCCAAAATGGAGGTGCCCGAGCAATGTTGTAGCACTGTTCACTACTCTGCTTCAGCCCTCAGGTCCCGTTGCCAGTTACCTGCCAGATACCTGCCAGTCTGCTGTCTAATTCCTGCCTGATATCCTGCTACCTGCCTGCTAGCCTGAGGTCCGACGGTCTGCCTTCCAACTTCTGTCAGTCTGTCTAAGGACCAGCCTGCCCGCTCACCTGGGAGCGCACATCTTCTACCTGCCTGCTTGCCTGAGGTCCGACGGTCTGCCTTCCAACTCCTGTCAGTCTGTCTAAGGACCAGCTTGCCCGCTCACCTGGGAGCGCTCATCTGCTGCCTGTCTGCTAGCCTACCAGGAGGCTCTGCCATCACGTGCTGTGACCACCCGCCTGTCCAGAGACTCCTGCCCGCTCACCTGGGAGCGCTCATCTGCTACCTGTCTGTTGGTCTTCCTGGAGGCTCCGCCGTCACATGCTGTGACCACCCGATTATCCAGAGACTCTCGCCTGCTCACCTGGGAGCTCACGTCTATCATCTGCCGCCACAGGTCGTACCAATCCTTTACCCAGAGACTGCCCCGGTCACTTGCCGTGACCTCCTGCCCGTTCATCCAGAGACTGCCCCGGTCACTTGCCGTGACCTCCTGCCCGTTCATCCAGAGACTGCCCCGGTCACTTGCCGTGACCTCCTGTCCGTTCATTCAGAGACTGTCCCAGTCACCTGCTGTGACTGCCTGCCCGTCTACCCTGGTCGCCACCCGCTCCCTTACAAGGACCGCCCCCTTGTATAGTAGCTCAGAGGTTCCGCCTCCCAGACCCGTTACAGTTTGCTCGGGCCATGGAACCCGGTGGCACCCAAGCTCCCTCGCTCTCGGACCTGTGTCATGAACTGTCCCGTCAGAGGTCCCAACAGGAGTCCATCCTGGGTCACCTGCGGAATGTCAATTCTCGCCTGGACACTCTGACTGCTCTGCCTGCAACCACCGCCAGTGCCATGACTCGCAATCCGGCAGCTCCACTGCCCACTAATAACATGGTATCCTACCCCGGACCCCGGCTTTCTGCACCTCCTCGTTTCGGAGGCGACTCCGCCCAGGCTCGGGGCTTCATAAATCAGTGCACCCTGCACTTTGAACTCCTGTCTCACCAGTTTAACTCCGACCGGGCCAAAATTGCCTTCATCATGTCCCATCTCACCGGAGAGGCCCTGGCCTGGCTAAATCCTCTATGGGAGAGAGGAGACCCCCTGGTGTCCGACTTGCCTGCCTTTCTCACGGCTTTCCGGAAAGTCTTCGATGAACCCGGACGGAAGACCTCATCCGCATCATCTCTGCTACGCCTCCGTCAGGGAAGTCTCACCGTGGGCCAATATGCCATACGGTTCCGTACCCTTGCCTCGGAGCTGGCCTGGGATAATGACGCTCTGGTTTCCGTCTTCTGGGAGGGTCTGTCCGGCCGTATTAAAGATGAACTTGCCGGTCGGGACATTCCTACCACTCTCGATGACCTAATAACTCTTGCCACCCGGATTGACCTGCGGTTCCAGGAGCGTGCCAAAGAGGTCACCCGTGAGAGGTGGTTTCCACGTCTAGCTCCTACTTTTCAGAAACCCGTCACTCCCTCCGTCTCTCCTCAGCTACACTCTCCTGAGCCTATGCAGGTCGACCAGACCAAGATGGTCGGTTCTCGCCAAGACTCTCGCCGAGCCGAGGGAAGCTGTTTCTATTGTGGCAGTATGAAGCACTTCATCCGTTCCTGCCCGGAAAAGCCGGGAAACGCCAGTGTCTAGGACCACTCGGAGAGGTCGTCCTAGACAAAAGTAAGCCCTCTCCGTCTCTGACCTTACCGGTCTCTATTGCTTGGGGAGAAAACCGTCTCTTTGAACTCGCCCATCTGGATTCTGGAGCTGCTGGAAACCTCATCTCCCAGTCTCTGGTAGAGAGATACCATATTTCCACCAAGTCCCTGGCTGAACCATTGTCAGTCACCTCCGTGGATGGAAGACTTCTCTCGGAGACCATCCTGCTCGTCACCGAACCCATAACCCTGCAGGTGGGAATGCTGCACTCTGAGGAGATCTCATTCCATGTGCTGTCCGGACTTTCTCACTCCCTGTTGCTAGGTCTACCTTGGCTCCAGACACATGAACCCGTATTGAACTGGCGGTCCGGTGAAGTACTCCGATGGGGTCCTGACTGTCATAGGACCTGCCTGGTCCCGGTCCGTCCACTTCGCCCTCAGCCTACTCCAGCTAACTTACCTGGTCTCCCGGCTCCCTGCTGGCCCTATGCGGACGTCTTCGGTAAGAAGGAAGCTGAGACGTTGCCACCCCATAGGCCATACGATTGCCCGATCGACCTGGTACCTGGCACCACTCCTCCCCGTGGGCGTATCTACCCGTTGTCTGCAGCCGAGACCCGAGCCATGTCTGAGTACATTGAAGAGAATCTGGCTAGGGGATTTATCCGAAAATCTACCTCCCCGGCTGGAGCCGGATTCTTCTTTGTCAAAAAGAAAGACGGCTCGCTACGTCCCTGTATTGACTACAGAGGACTCAATCTCATCACGGTAAAAAACAAATATCCCCTGCCACTCATCTCCGAATTGTTTGACCGTCTCAAGGGCGCCAGGATCTTCTCCAAGCTGGATCTACGAGGAGCGTATAATCTGGTCCGTATCCGTCAAGGAGACGAGTGGAAGACGGCATTCAATACCCGGGACGGTCACTACGAGTACCTTGTGATGCCCTTCGGTCTCTGTAATGCTCCCGCGGTCTTTCAGGAACTAGTCAACGACATCTTCCGTGACCTCCTGTACTCCTGCGTAGTGGTATACCTGGACGATATCTTGGTCTTCTCTCCGGATCTCCCCACACACCGGAGGGATGTTCGTCAGGTCCTGCTTAGGCTTCGGCAGAACCACCTTTACGCCAAATACGAGAAGTGCATCTTCGATCAGACCTCCCTTCCGTTCTTGGGCTATGTCATCTCCCAAACAGGTCTGCAAATGGATCCCGAGAAGCTCTCTTCCGTTCTAAAATGGCCTCGTCCTGAAGGTTTGAAGGCGATACAGCGATTCCTGGGCTTCGCTAATTATTATCGTCTTTTCATCCCACACTTCTCGTCTCGGACTGCTCCCATATCTGCACTTACCCGTAAGGGGGCTAACCCCAGGACATGGTCGCCTGAAGCAGAGGAGGCCTTCCTTTCAATAAAGAAAGCCTTCGCCTCTGCTCCCGTCCTGCACCGTCCGGACTGTAATAAACAATTCTACTTGGAGGTTGATGCCTCCTCCTCCGGAGCCGGAGCGGTGCTCACCCAGAAGTCTTCTACCGGGAGAATGGTAACGTGCGGCTTCTTCTCCAAAATCTTCTCCTCGTCGGAGCGCAACTACTCCATTGGAGACCGGGAATTGCTAGCCATCAAATTGGCACTGGGAGAGTGGCGCTATCTGCTTGAAGGGGCTCTCTACCCGGTAATTATCTACACGGATCACAAAAACCTGGCATATCTCCAAAATGCCCAGAGACTCAATCCTCGCCAGGCCCGGTGGTCGTTGTTTTTTGCCCGCTTCGACTTCATTCTTCATTTCCGTCCGGCGGACAAGAACGTCAAAGCTGATGCCTTGTCCCGGTCCTTCCTGTCCTCCGATCAAGAGGAGGAACCTACGCACATCATCGACTCCTCCAAGGTGATGAATGTGGCCCCCTTGGATCTGACTCGTCTTCCACCCGGTAAGACGTTCGTAGCTGTGCCAGATCGGGAGAGGGTTCTTCGCTGGGGACATTCTTCTAAACTAGCTGGCCATGCTGGCCAAAAGAAGACCTTCCAACTTATTACCCGGCATTACTGGTGGCCTACCCTGCGTAAGGACGTGGTAGACTTCGTCGCGGCCTGTTCATCCTGTGCCCGTAACAAAGTTCCCCGACATCTACCTGCCGGCCATCTCCTGCCCCTTCCCGTACCTGCTGCTCCTTGGCAACACATCGCTATGGACTTTATCACCGACCTTCCAGTTTCTGCCGGTTGTACTGTCATTTGGGTTGTCGCTGACCGTTTTTCTAAGATGGCCCACTTCATTCCCCTGCCTGGTCTTCCGTCTGCACCCGAGCTGGCTAAAGACTTTATCCGCCACATCTTCCGTCTCCATGGTCTGCCCCTCCACATCGTGTCGGATCGTGGGGTTCAGTTCACCTCTCGCTTCTGGAGAGCCACATGTAAGCTGCTGGACATTTCCCTGGATTTCTCCTCCGCTTACCACCCTCAGTCCAATGGTCAAGTGGAGCGGATCAATCAGATCTTGTCCAGCTACCTCCGGCACTTCGTTGATGCTCACCACTCGGACTGGGTGGATCTCCTACCATGGGCCGAGTTCTCTTATAACAACCATGAGAGCGAGTCCTCTTCCAAATCCCCGTTCTTTATAGTCGGTGGCCAACATCCCCGGATTCCACTTCCTGTCTCCGTTTCTGTGGACAACCCTGCTGCGGAGTCTCTTGTCAGCGAATTTTCTACTATTTGGGAGAGCACCAGGTCCGCTCTTCTTCTCTCCTCTGAGCGGATGAAGAGATATGCTGATAAGAGACGTCTGGATCCGCCCCAATTCCGTCCGGGAGACAAGGTTTGGCTCTCATCCAAACATGTGCGACTCAAAGTACCCTCCTACAAGTTGGGTCCTCGATTCATCGGTCCCTTCGAAGTCCTCAGGCAAATTAACCCTGTGGCCTACAAATTAAAACTCCCGGCCACACTACGGATCCCCAACTCCTTCCACGTATCTCTCCTCAAACCCGTTGTCTTTAACTTTTTTTCCAAAAATCCAGGTGCCCCTCCTGCTCCGGTTTCCGCTGATGACATCTTTGAGGTAGAGAGTATTCTGGCCTCCAAGAGGGTAAGAGGAAAAACCTTTTTTCTGGTAGATTGGAAGGGGTTTGGTCCTGAGGAGAGAACTTGGGAACCCAGGGAGAACATCAACGCCCCGCTTCTCCTTGAGAAATTTCTTTCTGACCAAAAAAAGAGGGGGCCTAAAGGGGGGGGTACTGTAGCATCGGCGTCTCTGCCCCGTTCTAGGCAGAGACGCCGTCCCTCTCACCTCCCCGCTCCTGGCGCGGCGTCCTCCAGCGCTTCTCTCCCCGCTGCTTCCGGCACGCGCTCCTTCCCCGGCAGTGTGCTTAGGGCGCGCGCGCTCCCCCTCTCTTAAAGGGACCGCGCGCGCCGTCCTAAGGAGTCCCCGGCCAATTGCCGGAGGACCTCCCATATAAAAGGCACCTCCTCCAAAATGGAGGTGCCCGAGCAATGTTGTAGCACTGTTCACTACTCTGCTTCAGCCCTCAGGTCCCGTTGCCAGTTACCTGCCAGATACCTGCCAGTCTGCTGTCTAATTCCTGCCTGATATCCTGCTACCTGCCTGCTAGCCTGAGGTCCGACGGTCTGCCTTCCAACTTCTGTCAGTCTGTCTAAGGACCAGCCTGCCCGCTCACCTGGGAGCGCACATCTTCTACCTGCCTGCTTGCCTGAGGTCCGACGGTCTGCCTTCCAACTCCTGTCAGTCTGTCTAAGGACCAGCTTGCCCGCTCACCTGGGAGCGCTCATCTGCTGCCTGTCTGCTAGCCTACCAGGAGGCTCTGCCGTCACGTGCTGTGACCACCCGCCTGTCCAGAGACTCCTGCCCGCTCACCTGGGAGCGCTCATCTGCTACCTGTCTGTTGGTCTTCCTGGAGGCTCCGCCGTCACATGCTGTGACCACCCGATTATCCAGAGACTCTCGCCTGCTCACCTGGGAGCTCACGTCTATCATCTGCCGCCACAGGTTGTACCAATCCTTTACCCAGAGACTGCCCCGGTCACTTGCCGTGACCTCCTGCCCGTTCATCCAGAGACTGCCCCGGTCACTTGCCGTGACCTCCTGCCCGTTCATCCAGAGACTGCCCCGGTCACTTGCCGTGACCTCCTGTCCGTTCATTCAGAGACTGTCCCAGTCACCTGCTGTGACTGCCTGCCCGTCTACCCTGGTCGCCACCTGCTCCCTTACAAGGACCGCCCCCTTGTATAGTAGCTCAGAGGTTCCGCCTCCCAGACCCGTTACACAAGCTATGGCCTAAAGGTAAAACCCTCGAAGTGTCATCTACTGAAGCCAAAGGTACAGTACCTGGGACATGTGGTGAGTGCTGACGGAGTGGCTCCCGACCCTGACAAGATCACCGTGATTACGGACTGGCCAAGACCATCCAGCATAAAGGAAGTGCGGCAGTTCCTCGGGTTGGTAGGCTACTACCGAAGATTCATTCCCGATTTTACCAAGAAGGCAGCTCCTATGCAGGACCTCCTGATAGGCCAGTCCAGGAAGGCCAAAAACCAGAAGCCGCCCTTCAAGTGGGAAAAGCTAGAAGAGGAGTCCTTCCGCCAGCTGAAGATGGCCCTCACGGGGGATGAAATCCTGGCGTACCCTGATTACAGCCAGCCCTTTATCCTCCACATGGACGCAAGCAACATCGGGCTAGGAGCCGTACTGTCCCAGATCCAGCAGGGGAGAGAACGGGTAATTGCTTTCGCCAGCCGAAAACTGTGACCCACAAAAAGAAACCCTGAGAATTACAGCTCGTTCAAGCTAGAGTTCCTGGCAGTGGTGTGGGCAGTAACCGAACGTTTTAAGCATTACCTTGCCTCTTCCAGGTTCACCGTGTACATGGACAACAACCCGTTGACCCACCTGGACACTGCAAGACTGGGTGCCCTGGAGCAGAGATGGATGGCCCGCCTGTCCAATTTTGAGTTCACGATCAAGTACCGGGCAGGACGCTCCAATACCAACGCGGACGCCCTGTCCAGGATGCCGAACCTACCGGACGGAGGGGAAGATCCAGAAGAACTGGAAGAGATCGAACTCCCTGCGTTTCACCGTCATGGGATTACCCAGTATTCCCACCGTGTGAGGGGCCAGCGATCCGCTACGTTCAACCCCTTACCCCACTACAACTGGGCGGAGACGCAAGACAGTGACCCCGCAGTCCGTCTGGTGAAGGAAATGCTGACCCGGCTGACGCCCGCCTGGACCCAGACGCTCCGGAAGAGACCAAGCAACTGTGGACGGAAAAGAGCAGACTGTTTCTCTACAAGGAGAAGTTGTGCCGCAGAATGGTCAATTCCCGGACACATGAGCTGATCTGGCAGGTGGTGGTACCGAGACGGGACGCAGCTATGGTGCTGGAGTCCTACCACAATGGGGCAGGGCACTTCGGATGGAAGAAGCTGGAGTTCCTGCTGCATGAACGGTTCTACTGGATAGGCATGAGAGGAGCCATTGAGAAGTGGTGTAGAGACTGTGGCCTGTGCAATCTAAGAAGAAGGGACCGTGCCAGCCAGAGGACTCCCCTGCAGCCCATCATCACCAGGCAGCCGCTGGAACTGGTCGCCCTGGACCATGCTAAACTGGCTCCAAGCAGAAGCGGGTATGTCTACGCCCTAACCATCGTGGATCACTACTCCCGGTTCCTGATGGTGGTCCCTGTCAAAGACTTAACGGCTCAGACAGCAGCAAGAGCCTTCCAGCTGCACTTCTGCCGCCCCCACGGGTACCCGGACCAAGTGCTGACGGACCAAGGACCAGCCTTTGAAGCGGAGGTCTTTCAGGAGTTCTGCAACCTGTATGGCTGCAAAAAGATAAGAACAACGCCCTATCACCCCCAAACCAATGGACTCTGCGAGAAGATGAACCAGGTGGTGATAGATATGCTAAAATCATTGCCCCTGGAAGAACGCAGTCTGTGGCCTGAGAAACTGCCCGATCTGGTGGACATGCAACACTGCCCACCCAGACCTGGGAGGGGAGGAATCTGCCCTTATAAACTGGGTCTGGGGCGGGATTAGGGGAGTCAGAGCCTGGAGAGGGAAAGTAAGAACCAGGAGCTCTGTAGGAACAGTAGCTGAATACCAGGGGCTGGAGCTGAGCAGAGTTCCCCCTGGTTGAAGACACTAATACCGGACACGGAGTCCGAGGCTGTGGGGACATCCAGGTCCAGCAGCAGAATCCAACCGGCAGGGGATTCCATGTCCTCTGGCCATAGAAGCCCAGAGGCACGGTCACAAGCAAGGGACCAGCAACGCCATTGTGAAGCGGAGGCTAACAGAAGGCCCCAAGTCACCGGCCATACGGGTGAGCACCACACGGTATACTCAGGGACGTGGGCTACTTCTACCCGCATAGAGCAAGGTAGCCAGGAAAGAGTGCAGATAGACGGGGAGGCCTACAACTCCACCTGGCCAGGGGAGATCCTGCTTGCTCACAGACTGACCAGGCCCCTACTGCTAACCAGTACTCCCGGGAGGGTCTGCTTTATACCATCAGTAAAGACCCTGAACTGCACCACACGTCTCTGTGTTTCATCGCCGCACCAGCACCATCAGTACTGGGACGCTTACACCATCACTCCCATCATCTCTCACATTAGCTGCCCTGAGGCAATACTTCTCCCGTGGGGAGTTATCCCATACTCGGCTGCGCAAACAACATCAGCCTCAGCGGTCTGCAGCGCAGCGGCGGTCCCCACTGACCGCAATCCACGGGTGGCGTAGTCGGACATTGTTATTACCTAAGACTGCCACTGGTTTGACCGCCCTGGGCACGGACCGGGTCACCGCCACACTGAGACTACAACCCCCAGCGATCCAGCTCCGGGTATCCCCTGCACAACACTGGCCCAGGGGGCGCGTCATATACTGGGTCCTCTAAATTGCTCCAAACAATATAAAGGCCCCATGTAGTATATAATAGGCCAAATGTATTGCTCCATACAGTATATACTGGGCCCCATAAATTGTTCCATACAGTATAATTGCCCCATATAGTATATAATGGGCTCCATGTATTGCTCCATACAGTATCTACTGGGCCCCATAAATTGTTCCATACAGTATAATATCTCCATATAGTATATAATGGGCCCCATATATTGCTCCATATAGTATAATGGCCCCATATATTGTATAATTGGCCCCATATATTGATTCACAGTATAATCGCCCTATATAGTATATAATGGGCCCCATATATTACTTCATAAAGTATAATGGCCCCATATAGTATATAATAAGCCCCACATATTGCTCCATACAGTATAATGGCCTCATACAGTATATGACAGGCCCCATATATTGCTCCATACAGTATATACTGGACCCCATATAATGCTCCATACAGTATAATGGCAACATATATTATATAATGGGCACAATATATTGCTCCATACAGTATATACTGGGCCCATATATTGCCCCATACAGTATAATGGCCCCATATATTATATAATGGGCCCAATATATTGCTCCATACAGTATATACTGGGCCCTAGATACTGCTCCATACAGTATAATGGCCACATATAGTATATAATAGGCCCCATATATTGCTCCATAAAGTGTAATGGCCACATATAGTATATATGGGCCCCATACATTGCTCCATACAGTATATACTGGGCCCCATATATTGCTGCAAAGTATAATGGCCCCATATAATATATAAAGGGCCACATTTTTTGCTCCATACTATATATACTGGGCCCCATATATGGCTCCATACAGTATATACTGGGCCCCATAAATTGATCCATATAATGGTCACATATAGTGTATGATGTGCCCAATATATTGCTCCATACAGTATATATAATATAATATATAATGCTGCACAGTATAATTGCCCCATATAGTATATAATGGGCTCCATAAATTGCTCAATACTGTATAATGGCCCCATATATTATATAATGGGCCCAATATATTGCTCCATACAGTATATACTGGGCCCTAGATAATGCTCCATACAGTATAATGGCCACATATAGTATATAATGGGCCTATATATTGCTCCATACAGTATATACTGAGCCCCATATATTGCTGCAAAGTATAATGGCCCCATATAATATATAATGTGCCACATTTGTTGCTCCATACTGTATATACTGGGCCCCATAGAGTATATACTGGGCCCCATGAATTGATCCATACAGTATAAGGGTCACATATAGTATATGATGTGCCCCATATATTTCTCCATACAGTATATACTGGGTCCCATATACTGCTGCAGGGTATAATTGCCCCATATAGTATATAATGGGCTCCATAAATTGCTCCATACAGTAAAATGGCCCCATATAATATATAATGAGCCTCATATATTGCTCCATACTATATAATGGCCCCATATAGTGTTCCATACAGTATAATGACCACATATAGTAGTGCTCCATACAGTATAATGGGCCCCATATATTGCTCCATACAGTATATACTGGGCCCCATAAATTGTTCCATACACTATAATTGCCACGTAAAGTATTATATAATGGGCCCCATATATTGCTCCATAAAATATAATGGCTCCATACAGTATATACTGGGCGCCATTTATTGCTCCATACAGTATAATGGCCCCATATATTATATAATGGGCCCCATATATTGCTCCATATAGTATATAATGGACCCCATAAATTGATCCATACAGTACAATGGCCCCATATAGTATATAATGGGCCCTATGTATTGCTCCATACAGTATAATGGCCCCATATAGTATATAATGGGCCCCATATATTGCTCCATACAGTATATAATGGGCCACATATTGCTCCATACAGTATAATGACCACATATAGTATATAATGGGCCACATATTGCTCCATACAGTATAATGACCACATATAGTGCTCCATACAGTATAAAGGGCCCCATATATTGCTCCATACAGTATATACTGGGCGCCATTTATTGCTCCATACAGTATAATGGCCCCATATAGTAAATAAGGGGCCCCATATATTACTCCATACAGTATAATGGCTACATACAGTATATACTGGGCCCCATATATTGCTCCATACAGTATATACTGGGCCCCATTTATTGCTGCACAGTATAATGGCCCCATATAATAAATAAAGGGCCACATTTTTTGCTTCATACTGTATATACTGGGCCTCATATATTTCTCCATACAGTATATACTGGGCACCATAAATTGATCCATACAGTATAATGGCCCCTTATCTATAATATTACCGGGGATGCGTGTCTCTATCTGAAGCCTTTATAGACAACACATGCATGACGCGCAGTCTGGCTCCAGGCAGAATCACGCATCCAGCCGTTACAGGTAAGAGGAGTGTATGGCGCGGTATACGTAGACACTGAACGTATACCGCGATCTCTGGCGCCATACTTAGATACTTACCTGACCGGGAGGAGCGATGCCGCGGCGCCTCTCTATGCCGGAGACCGGGGCAGGAGTAAGGCGTCGGATCGGAAACCAGGATGGGGATGAGGGGTGCCGTGCATACCGGGATTGGGGATGAGGGGTGCCATGCATTCCGGGATTGGCGGTGAGGGGTGCCATGCATACCAGGATTTGGGGATGAGGGGTGCCATGCATACCGGGATTGGGGGTGAGGGGTGCCAAGCATACCGGGATGAGGGATACCATACAAACCAGGATAGGGATGAGGGATGGGGTACCATGCATACCGGGATAGGGATGAGGAGTACCACACATACCAGGATAGGGATGAGGAGTACCATACAAACCAGGATAGGGATGAGGGATGGGGTACCATGCATACCGGGATAGGGATGAGGAGTACCACACATGCCAGGATAGGGATGAGGAGTACCATACATACCAGGGTTGGGATGAGGGGGCCACGCATACCAGGATTGGGGGTGAGGGGTGCCATGTGACTCGCCCCTTGGGCCGTGGGGCACTCGGATCCGGGCAATAGGGAAACGGTGGGAGTAGTAGTGGCAACCCGGTTCCGTGGCTCAGGGTGGTCAGGACAGTGGTAGTCCGTTATGTGCTGTTGATTATGTCCGACTACGCCACCCGTGGATTGCGGTTATTAGGAACCGCCGCTGCATGCAGACCGCTGGGGCTGATGATGTGTGCAGCTGGGGTAGTGTGACTCCCCACGGGAAGAGTGCGGCCGCAGGGCAGTATAATGGATGGTGGGAGTGATGGTAGTGAGAGTCCCAGTGCTGATAGTGCTGGAGGAGCAAGGAGCACACAGAAAACAGGTTGCAGTCCAGGGTCTTTACTAAAACAAGTAAACTGACCCACAAACAGTCCCGGCTAGGAGGGGACCTGGATGTCTGAGAGCAACGGGGAAATTGGCCCTGGTCAGGGTGAGGGTGTAGGCCTACCGTGCTTTCTGTGCTCCTTCTGGCTATCTCCTCCTTATAGGGTAACAGCCCACGCTTCCGAGCTCTCCGTGTATTCTCGCCTGTATGGCCTGCGACGTGGGTTCCTTTCTGCTCCCAGCCTTGTACGGCTTTACTGGTCCCTTCGGTTGTGGCAGGGCCTCCAGGCTTCTTAGGCCAAGGAATATACAGTCCCCTGCGGACTGGTTATCTGCTGGAGAATGTGGAATCCTCCCAGCCTCAGACACCAAAGTCTGGTAAATTTTGTCCGTTATCTGCCAAGACAGGCTCTCTTCGCCTCTTGTCTCTGGCTTGTGGCTCTCCTACTGCCACACTTCCTCTTAGGGTGCAATACAACTGTCCCTCTCTGCTCTGGGACCTGAATCCTGAGACAGGTCGTCCAGTTCTCCCTAACCCTGCCCCCAGTACCAGCTTTTATAGGGGCAGCCAGCTCCCCCTACTGGCCTGAGACAGGAGGCATTGCATGCTAATATTCCCCTGACCAGAGAACCTCCCCCTTGCTCTCAGACACAGCTTTATTACACTTTGTGGCATCCAGGCCAGGGAGACACACCATGCATACCAGGATTGGGGATGAGGGGTGCCATGCATGCCAGGATTGGGATGAGGGGTGCCATGTATACCAGGATTGGGGATGAGGGGTGCCATGCATGCCAGGATTGGGATGAGGAGTGCCATGCATACCAGGATTGGGATGAGGGGTGCCATGCATGCCAGGATTGGGATGAGGGGTGCCATGCATACCAGGATGGGGATGAGGGGTGCCATGCATACCAGGATTGGGATGAGGGTTGCCATGCATACCAGGATTGGGGATGAGGGGTGCCATGCATACCAGGATTGGGGGATGAGGAGTGCCATGCATACCAGGATAGGATGGTGGGGACAGGATGGAGGCAGCACAAATACCAGGAGGGGGGGCAGCACATACCAGCATGGGAGACCATATACCAATAAAAATGCTCGCCACCTGGGCGTAGAACGGGTTCAATAGCTCGTAGTATATAATGGGCCACCCTCATATTTTGCGACATACAGTATAATGGCTTCATATAGTATATACGGGGCCCCATATTTTGCTCCATACAGTATAATGGCCCCATACAGTATATACTGGGCCCCATATATTGCTCCATGCAGTATAATGGCCCCATATGATGCTGCATACATAAAACAAAATATCAATTACTCACCTCTCCCGTTCCCCGCAGGTCCGGTATACCCAGCGCGTCTTCTAACTCTGGAGTGCTCAGGTCAGAGGGCGCGCTGTGGTGACGTCATTGCGCCCTCTGCCCTGACACATCAGAGTTAGAAGACACTGGAGCTGTTCGAACGAGGAGAGATGGGGGAGGGGATGAGGGTGGGGAGGACCCCGGTGGCTGCACGGGCCCCATAGCGTGCCATCGTTTCCCCCTCCCTGGGCCACAGTACTTGCCTGCGTGCATGGGGTGGTGTCGCCAGCCATTGTTGTCATGGTAGGTCAGTTCTGCATGCGAGCACTCCTGCATCCTCCGCTTTTAAAAAGCCAGTGCCCTTTTCCTCCTCCTCTCTGGGGCCCATCGGGCATTTCACCGGTGCCCTGCCAGGCCAGTTCGACCCTGTGTGAATGTAATGTTGTACAGAGCACAGACATATGCCGGCCCTTCCTCCAAAGTGGAACTAAACAATGTGTGCTGCATCTGTGCTGCGCAGACTATGCTGACTTCAGCTGACGTCCAGGTCATAGCCCCACTGGATCCAGGACGGTTGTGAGATATGCCGATGATTTCTGCAGGACCCACAGCTTGTTTTTCTCAGTCGCTGCTCTCCTCCTTCTCTGACTGATCACAATATTATCTATTCCAGGTCCTTCAGCTTTGTGGTAGGAGGTAACAGGTTCCCCCAGCACTCCATGTGGCTCACACCTCACACCGCTCAGTACTCTGTCAGTAATCTGCTATATATCATTGCTGCACCAGAGCCATCTAGAGGTCACAGTAATACATTGCAACACAACAAAGTAAACATTAAAAGAGAGAAAAATAAACACTCTATAGAATAAAATATTCAGTCATTTAAAGACAGACTGAAAAATTAAATAGTTGGCAAAATACACAGAGGTGACACCACTGAGAAGATGTGTTTTATTGATTAAGTGGTGTGCGCCCCTTAATGAATTTGATGCATCCAACTATAAAATACTCCATCATTAAAATTGGGGTATACAATGTCAATCTTAAATGGAAGGTGCCGTGATTTTTATTTTTGTATTAATAATTATTGAGTATATAATCAATTATTTTTAATACAAAATTAAATGCACTGGTTTAATATTTTTGAATTTATTAACTCTATCTACAGCCACAGTGGGCGGCCATATAAGTTTGCTGATGTGTAATTGTCTGAGCACGAAGCTTACACACTTCAAATATGGCAGCCTCTGTGTACTGTGTCCTCCTGCATTTCCTGCATTGTGTCACAACAGGTGTTAGTGCAACACAGAGGGAAAGGGAGCCCAGACACTATGGAAAGGGGGAAGTGGAGACCTCCTAGTCTGGTCTAGCGTCACCCTGTCTCAACTACCATCCCTATATTGCCTCTTCAGCAATCACCGCACACGTGCCTCGCCCTACTTTCCCTGGCGCATGGCTACGGCTAGGGATGGAAGGAGATGAGCACTAGTCAACCTCCACTAAACACTATAGACAACAAGGGAAGACAAAACACGGGGAAATTGCTTAGCTTTAGATGAGTCCAAATATGCACACGGCCTCAAGCTCCAGAGAGGACAAAGTACTGCTCCGTCTAAGCCTCACAAGTAGAAATGAATATGCCAGCGACTCCCTCTCAGACACACCAGGTATATATACACCCAGGCCAGAGAGCTAATTAGCAAGAGAGAGTTAACCGCTCGGTCCTAAAGACAGCCTCTTATCTAAGAAGCTGTCTGCAATGCCAAACGTAGAGATCTCCTGCAACCCACTGCAGGGCGACTGTCACCTCTGACACACCCGTGACACATTGTGGCTGCCTGCTGCTGTGACCTAGGCACGCCTCCTGGGCTGTCCAGGTCACAACTGTGGGAGATCGGCACCATGTTTTTTGAAGCCCATAGCTGTACTGCGAGCTACACTTTCCCCCTGTCACCATTCACACAGCTCAGTGCGAGCAGTGACAGGAGGCGCAGGGATGCGGTGAATGCTGAGCGGAGGTCCAGGATGAGATGAGTATCGCAGTGTTCAGTAGACTTATATAGCAGGATAGGAAATATTTCCGCGCTCTCCAAAGAGACAAATGTTGGTAATAGAATTGTAGGTTTATTGTCAACGCGTTTCAGAGTCCACAGACTCCTTCCTCAGGACAACCATACATAACCAGTTACAGGCATACATGGTTTAAATGCAGAAAAAAAAATGGCACCAAGTGCAGAGGGAGGGGTAAGTACAGTCACATGTCTAAATACATGCACATGACAGCTGATCTGATCAGCTATCATGTGCCTCTAACAACTGCGGAAGGATCCGAGATCCACCCGTGGTTGTTAACCACTTAAATGCTGCTGTCAATCACTGACAGTGGCATTTAAAATAAGCGTCAGCCGAAAGCGCATCATATGTCCCGCCCATGGATTGTCATGACAGTCAGGGGCTCTGCAGAAGACCCCTGTGCTTGTCATTGGGAATCTTCTATGAACGCCGGCGTGTGGCCGGCATTCATGGGAGATCGTGATTTTTGCTACAAATAGCAGTGCTGAAGCCTTGCTATGTGTAGCACAAGCGATTAGATGATCGCAGCTTCAAGTCCCCTATGAAGAATATTGAAGCAAGTAAAAAAAAAGTTTAAAAAAATATTTTAACAATAAAAAAACAAACGTTCAAATCATCCCCCTTTTGCCCCATAGAAAATAAAACAATAACAAAAAAATAAAATAAACATATTTGGTATCGCTCTGTTCAGAATCTCCCGATCTATCAAAATATAAAGTAAATTAATCCCATCTGTAAACGGAGTAACGAGAAAAACATCGAAAAGCCAGAATTACGTTTTTTGATCGCCTCAACATTGTAATAAAGTGCAAAAAAGGGCGATCAAAACATCAGATCTACCCCAAAATCGTATCAATAAAAACATCAGCTTGTTGCGCAAAAAATAAGCCCTCACCCGGCCCCAGATCCCAAAACATGGAGACGCTACGGGTCTCGGAAAATGGCGACATAAGCTAAATTTTTTTTCTTACAAATTTCAGATTTTGTTTCACCACTTAGATTAAAAAGAACCTCTCCATGTTTGGTATCTGCGAGCTCGTAATGACCTGGAGAATCATAATGGAGGGCAGTTTTACCATTTAGAGAACATGATAAAAAAAAATTGTGGAAATGAACTTTTTTTTCAATTTCACAGCATTTTGAATTCTTTTCCCGGTTTCCAGTACACTATATGGTAAAATCAATGGTGTCATTCAAAAACACAACTCGTCCCCCAAAAAACAAGCCCTCGTACGGCCATATTGACGGAAGAATAAATAAGTTATGGCTCTGGGAAAAAGGGGAGCAGAAAACCAAAGAGCGAAAATGGAAAATCGCAAGGTCATGAAGGGGTTAAAAACAAATGTTAATATTAAAAAAAAAAAAATAACAGTTTACATGTTTTCAATTGCCGAAAATAAAATTTTGATGGCACAATCCCTTTAATGAATGTCCTGATATGATATCTAATGAGATTTCAGTCCCTCTGTATGTAAATTAAAGCTCAGATTATCTCCACAGCTTCATATTATAAGCAGAATTACAACACGCACACATGAAATACACTGAAGAGAAATAAGAGCGTTCTGTCCCTTTAAATTCAGTGTGTTACATAACACTGCTCAGCCAATAGGATCGCTGGATTTGAATTTGAAAATAAAGCAAACTGTCATTCATCCTCAGTCTGTTACAGGACAGTGAGCGGTGAAGATGGATGTCGGTGAGTGCTCCCATCCCATCATCTGATGTCACTGATCTCACCTAAATTCAATATAGGAGAGAACGGCTGCTGTCACCTGCCACTAGGGGGAGCTATCAGTACAATATATATCTACTGGTGCACTGTGCTCCCCCTAGTGGCTGCAGGAAAGCAGAATTGTATCATTAGGTCACACAGGACACTCTGCTGCCAGTATTATTTATTGAGGGGTTTATGCCACTGTTGTCAATGGGATGAGTGTGCTGGCACTGATAATGGGGGTTAGGCTTTATCCGCTGTTAATGAAGTCACTTTGGCAGTTGTTTTTAGGGGGTTTCCTGTACTTATGGGAATGAAGAACATAGAAATACATGAATGTCATATATCTTTATTTACACCCAGTAAAGGCTATGCTCCATGTGGTCATATGAGTGTATGTGTGTAATGGGGGTCCGATACCGGGGGGACGTTCACTATGAATAAATGTGGAAAGCTGTTTGTGTCTTTATCAGATCTGTGACTAAGTCTTTTTTGGATTCACAGCTTTTCCTATGACTACTGCAGAAGAGAATAGATACAGGATGGCCGCGAGCCGCAGATCTTGGGGGGTCAGCAGCTTTATTATAACCGGACCCCTTATCCTATTCTTCATCCCTGGTGAATGATAAGTGGACACTCATCAGATTCTGTTTTCTTTAGGACGTCTACCTCCAACAGGAATGTGTCTTCGGACCTGGACTCTTCTCATGTGAGATTATTTTTTTAAATATTTTTTTTTTCCATTAATCTGAAAATATTGTGCCATTAACCCCTTAAGGACCTCGGGATATTCCGTTTTTGCATTTTCGTTTTTTGCTCCCCTTATTCCCAGAGTCATAGTGTTTGTATTTTTTGGTCAATATGGCCATGTGAGGGCTTATTTTTTGCGGGACGAGTTGTACTTTTAAATGTCATCACTGGTTTTACCATATCGTGTATGGGAAAACGGGGAAAAAATTCCAAGTGCGATGAAATTGCAAAAAAAGTGAAATACCACAGATGTTTTTTTTTTGTTTTTTTTACCACGTTCACTGAATGCTAAACCTGACCTGCCATTATTATTCCCCAGGTCATTATGAGTTCGTAGACACCAAACATGTATAGGTTCTTTCTTATTTAAGTGGTGAAAAAAAAATCCAAAGTTTGCTTAAAAAAAATAAATAAATGGCGCCAATTTCCGAGACCAGTAGCGTCTCCATTTTTTCGGGATCTGGGTCTGTGTGAGGGCTTATTTTTTGCGCGCCGAGCTGACGTTTTTATTGTTACCATTTTGGGGTAGATCCGATGTTTTGATCGCCCGTTATTGCATTTTATTGCAATGTTGCAGCGACAAAAAAACGTAATTCTGGCGTTTAGAATTTTTTTCTCGTTACGCCGTTTACCGATCAGATTAATTCTTTTTTTATATTGATAGATCTGGCAATTCTGAACGCGGCGATACTAAATATGTGTATGTGGGTTGTTTTTATTATTATTTTATTTTGAATGGGGCGAAAGGGGGATGATTTAAATTTTTATATTGTTTTTATTTTTTTCATATTTTTAAAACATTTTTTATGCACTTTTTGCTTGCTTCTATAGTCTCCATAGGAGACTAGAAGCAGCAACTGTCTGATCGCCTCTGCTAAATAAAACAGATCACCTCTATGTAGCAGAAATGCTCCAGTACTATGAGCGCCGACCACTAGGTGGCGCTCATAGCGATCTTTACATGACAACCACTGGGGTCTGCTGCAGACCCAGGGTTGTCATGCCCACCCATCAGTGACCTGCGATCAAGTGACGGGGTCACCGATAGGAGTGGCAAGTGACGCGCCTCTGACGCGGCGCTGTTAAATGCCGCTGTTAGAGATTGACAGCGGCATTTAACTGGTTAACAGCCACGGGTGGATCGCGATTTCACCTGCAGCTGTTGCGGGCACATATCAGCTGTAATAATCAGCTGACATGTGCTCGGTTCAATGGGGGCTCACCGCCGGAGCCCTTACTGAACCGGGGGTGATGGCCTGGGGCGTACTAATACGCCCCAGGCTTTAAAGGGGTTAATCCAGCATTTGATAATGCAGCCCATCTATTAGTTCAGTACAGAATTGAAACACAATGTAGATTGAGCAGAAAGTCAGTTAGAAGACAGTTTCCAATAGTAGATTGTTGGCTTTCTATGCCGGGAATAATTCCGAATTCAGCAGGTCACATTGATGTTAACAGGCTTGGACTTGGCCAACAGGAAAATGGGAGAATCCTCCGGTGGGCCACCACCCTCTGATATGAACAGTACTTGGCACAATATACTTGAATCTCTATGTACAGACAAAGTCAGCATCTTATTCACTTAACAATCTATCCAGTTCATTGTTATATAGATTTATGACTGAGGATAATGTTACGTTAATTGAAAAGTGGGGTCCTGGAGTTGGCTACTGGTGGGCCGAAACTGGATGCTGGATTAAATAAATTTACCTGTAATTTAAAGATTTGATACCTCTGGGCTTTGTGTGATTGATCCCATTATGTGCTTGTTTTTTCTTTCCAGCTTGTCCAAGAACAAAAGAAGAAAGGGATCTACAACTCCTGATATACTGCACCAGATTCCTGCCGTCTCCGATCTTCAACATGGAGGTCACTGATCATACCGCAGAATACGTTGTCCATGTTTTCTCCATAGATGTAAAGGAACTAGGGTTGAGCGAGTATGTTCTGTCCGAGTATGCTCGGGCCGAGCTCCGAGTATTTATAGCTGCTCGGTGATATGGTTGAATCGCTCCCGTGTGCATCATTTGCAACTGTTTGACAGTTTTATTATATGGGAGGAATGTGTAAGAAATAGACATTCCTCACATGTAATAAAACTGTCAAACAGTCGCAAATCATGCACACGGGAGCGATTCAACCATATCACCGAGCAGCTATAAATAATCGGAGCTCGGCCCGAGCGTACTCGGCGAAAGGGTTAATAGAACATACTCGCTCATCACTAAAAGGAACGTCTCAATAGTCAACTGAATGAATATCTTCTTTTATTAGCGCCTCATGCCGACCAACCGGGAAGCTCAGAAGAAATATCTACCATTTCCTTTGGATGAAGAAAAACCTGAGCCAACATCAGTGATACCAGAAGAGCCGAAAGAAGAGGAGATGAAGGAGGCAATGAAGTATTGGGAGGTAGAAGAAATGGAAGTAGATGAGGCAGAAGACACCAAGGCGAAAGAAGAAGATAAGGCAGAATATAGCAAGGGGAAAAAACAAGATAAGGCAGAAGATACCAAGGGGAAAAAACAAGATAAGGCTGAAGATACCAAGGGGAAAAAAGAAGATAAGGCAGAAGATACCAAGGGGAAAAAACAAGATAAGGCAGAAGATACCAAGGGGAAAAAAGAAGATAAGGCAGAAGATACCAAGGGGAAAAAAGAAGATAAGGCAGAAGATACCAAGGGGAAAAAAGAAGATAAGGCAGAAGATACCAAGGGGAAAAACCAACAAGATAAGGCAGAAGATACCAAGGGGAAAAACCAACAAGATAAGGCAGAAGATACTGAGGGGAAAAAACAAGATAAGGCTGAAGATACCAAGGGGAAAAAACAAGATAAGGCAGAAGATACCAAGGGGAAAAAAGAAGATAAGGCAGAAGATACCAAGGGGAAAAAAGAAGATAAGGCAGAAGATACCAAGGGGAAAAAAGAAGATAAGGCAGAAGATACCAAGGGGAAAAACCAACAAGATAAGGCAGAAGATACCAAGGGGAAAAAAGAAGAAGATAAGGCAGGAGATACCAAGGGGAAAAACCAACAAGATAAGGCAGAAGATACCAAGGGGAAAAAAGAAGAAGATAAGGCAGGAGATACTAAGGGGAAAAAAGAAGAAGATGCTAAAAAGTCAAAAGCAAAAGAAGAAAAGAACAACACCTGGGCCAGAAGAGTTGAGAACCAGCCAGCAGGAAGAACCAAGATCCGCCAGCAGTCCATCCTTAAATACGTGAATACCAACCTCAGAGGAAGGAGGAACATCATCTGGACCATCCTTCTCAAATCAGCGAGACGTTGATGGACTCTAAGGCACCAACATTCCAGCTGAAGGAACATCAACAACTTCAAATCTAAAAATAATAAAAATAATAGACATAAAATAGTTATTATTAGATTAAGAAAGCTTAAAAATGTAGTAAAATCATAATAAAGACTTTAATAATATTAGGAGCAGTAATAATAGCAGTAATAGAATATTAATTTGTGTAATAATGGTAGAGACATAAAAATAACATCAGCAGGTTTGATCCAGGGTTGTAGGACTGATCGCCTTTTCCCGGGGTCAAGAAGGAATTTCCCCCCTGAGACAACAATTGGCTGAATGTGTCCAGGGGTTTTTGCCTTCTTCTGGATCAACAGCTTTAGAAATAAGGACCTACGAATTAGTAAGATTATAGTAGAATTAGCAATAGTGGAGTAGTAATATAATATAGTATATAGCGTAATATTAGTGACCATAAAACAGGAATAATTTCACTAGTAAAGTAATAATAAATGTATACTATTATATTAAAAATAAAATATTAATAATATTTGTTAAATGATTAATTATTAATTAAATTAAATATTAATTATTAAAATTTGAATAAGTATTAGGAGATTTGATCCAGGGTTCTAGGACTGATCGCCTTTTCCCGGGGTCAAGAAGGAATTTTTCCACCATGACACAAATTGGCCGAACGTGTTCGGGGGTTTTTGCCTTCTTCTGGATCAACATCTTTAGGAATTAGGATCTAATTTTTAGATTTAGTAAAATATCAATACAAATGTTAGCAATAATGGTAAGAATAAAATAGCAATAATACAAAAACATCAAGCATAAAATAGTAGAATATTAGTAATAATATCAGTAAAATAGCAGGAAACTAAAAATAACACAAATAATAGTAATACAAAAATAGTATCTAAGGTAATGATTATAATAATTAGTAAATAATTAATATATATTAGGGTTTTGATCCAGGGTTCTAGGACTGATCGCCTTTTTTCGGGATCAAGAAGGAATTTTTCCCCAGTGACATAAATTGGCCGAATGTGTCCAGGTTTTTTTGCCTTCTTCTGGATCAATAACATTAGGAGTAGGATCTAATTAATAGTATCTAGAGAAATAATATAAATATTAGTAACAATAATTATAATATTATTAATAGTAAGTAAAAAAATAGAAATAAATATTAAAAAAAAGTAGCGGTAGTAATAAAATAGCAAAATAAGTTATAATAGTATAGCATTATTAGAAATAGTATAATAATAGCATAGGACATTATTAGGCATCATCAGGTTTGATCCAGGGTTCTAGGACTGATCTCTTTTTCCCGGGGTCGAGAAGGAATTTTTCCCCTTGACACAAATTGGCTGAATGTGTCCAGGGGTTTTTGCCTTCTTCTGGATCAACAGCTTTAATTCTAGGTATCTCATAATACTAGAGTAATAATAGCAATAATAAGTATAATAATGTTGTAATAATAATCAATAGATTGTGAGGATAAGAATAAGATAGATACAATAAATAGGTTAGTTTGCTAGTGTAGGGCCCCATCTGATGAGGTCGCCTTGTCGTTGGCAGATGGGCTTGCACAATTTGATCAAAATGTGCACTAAGAACCTCAAATTTATAAGTTTAAAGAATAAGGAAGTAATAAAATACACAAGATTATAAATATAACTTTGTCTTGCCACATTATTTTCCTGTAATGAAGAAAATCAGAAAATCCAGAACATTTTAGACATTTGTATCTCTGTGTCGTAATCATAGCAGGTTAAAAACGCAATGCGACAGCATAAGAAATTGTTAGATTCTATTTTGCAATGAGGCGCACAATGTAAACGTCAACTGACACATGCAACCATGTAACCCTAGCATAAAATGTATTAAAGTAAAATGTATTAATTTATTTCATAAACCAATAGTACACGTGAAAATTAGAAACTTTGTAATATATTTTATTAAAGAGATCTGTTTTTTTCTCCTCCTGGGCTTATCATTCATTCTCAATGTCCTTAATTCTTGGGTAAAATCTTTAGTGAATACAGATTTTCCCATTACTGAGATAGAAGATGACAGTTGGTGCTCAAAAAGTTCTATGGAGGGAGGAGGGTGGAGTTAGAGGCGAAGACAAACATTCTACTGCAAGTTCTCCTGAAAGGACAATTTCACTCTAGTGTGTAAATCATGATAGTTAACGTATCTTTCAGACTATAAGACGCACCTAGGTTTTAGAGGAGGAAAATAGGAAAATAAAAATTTAAGCACAAAATGTGATCATGATGTACTGTTATGGAGGTAGGGGTCTTCTGCTGACACTGTTATAGGGGAAATATACCCCAATTCTATACTAATATCCCCCATCCTGGTATATATATGTCCCTCAATCCAGATATACAAGTGCTTCTCACAAAATTAGAATATCATCAAAAAGTTAATTTATTTCAGTTCTTCAATACACTAGACTTTGTGTTTTCATTGACTGTAAGCCATAATCATCAACATTAACAGAACTAAACACTTGAAATAGATCACTCTGTAATGACTATACAATATACGAGTTTCACTTTTTGTATTGAAGAACTGAAATAAATAAACTTTTTGATGATATTCTAATTTAGTGAGAAGCACTTGTATATGGCCAAGAATCCAGGTATATATGGCCCCCATCCTAATCCTGGTATGTATGGCCCCCTCATCCCCATCTTGGTATGCATAGCTGCATCCTCCCTATCCTGGTATGCATGGTCCACTCATCGTCATCCTGATATGCACGGCCCCATCCTCCCCATCCTGGTATGCATGGCCCCCTCATCCCCATCCTGGTATGCATAGCCGCATCCTCCCTATCCTGGTATTCATGGCCCGTTCATCCCAATCCTGCTATGCATGGCCCCATCCTCCCCATTCTGGTATGCATGGTCCCCTCATCCCCATACTGATATACTTGGCCCCTTCATCCTCATCCTTGTATGTGACGCGCCCCCTAGGCCGTGGGGTGCTCGGCCGGGCCGGTCGATGCTGGGGGGTGTTATGGTGGCAATGACCCAGTCTGTGACCCAGGGCGGTCAATAAAAGGGGAAAAGTAAAAGGGAATAAAGTTTTTATAGAGATAATGTTCGTGACGCCACCTGTGGTATGCGGCTATATGGGGCCGCCACTGTTGTGCAGATCCTTGGGAGCTGGTGGTGACGCAGCAGAGTTGGTTCAGCTCTCCACAGGCAGAGCTTAGCTCCAGGGCAGGATATAGTGATGCTATGAGGTAGATGTTGTTGGTGCTGTGTAGTGCAGGGCTGGTGATGATGCAGCAATAATTCTAGGACACAGTGGGGTGCAGTCTTCAAGGTTTTACTCACCGTTATCACACTGCTCCTGGTTACAACTGCCAGATTATAACCTCCCACGTCGTCCTGCGTTCACCAAGAAAGGGGTTCAGCAGCTCTCAAGTATTTCAGGAGTACTTAAACGGGACCCCGTTCTATGCTCCTTCCTCGGTCGTCTTCCTGCGCTTGCTCTCACCCTCCTGCCCTGCGCCTCACAATCAGTGTCCCAAGCCGGTAGCCTCGGATCTTGTCGGGCGACGTGCAGTCCCCTGGACCCTATGCGGCCACCTTTTCGGCGATATAATTGTGGTAGTTGGCAGATGCACCTTGAAAGTACAGTAGCCTCCGGATATATAGCTGAGCCTGATTATTCTCCACTAGTTTAGGGGCTGGTCCCCTCTGCAGCCTGATCCCTCCACGTCCGTGTAGATTCAGGCATACAGGTGGCTTCAGCACTAGCCATGCCCCTGGGATCCCCTCTGTCTCTGGATCCTTCCCTCTACTCCCGTCCTCTCTCACTTTCTCTCCTGGGCCTCTCAGACTAGGCCTGACTCCTCTCTCTCCACTCAACTCCCGCTCCAAGCACTGGAGCCAGGAGCCTGGACCCTCCTACACTGCTCTCCTGAGCAGGACTGGCTGCTTCTAGATGGTTCCCCTCTTTTTTATACTCCTTCTGAAGGTGCTCCCCTGAAATACTTCCTCCACCCACACCCACTACATGGTTCCCCCTCTCTCGGTTCCCCCCCTTCCAAACAGGGACAGGGCTCTGCATTGTACGCATGTATCTTGCCCCGCCTGCTAGTCTGGAATGGTGTAGTGTTGGATGCAAGTGGGTGGGTCCTGGGTAGTACCCCATCCTTACCTGAGAGTGGGATACCACACCTCTGGGTGAGATGCAGTACCTCTGTGGTGACTGAACCCGCAGGGGCGCCACATATGCATAGCCGCATCCTCCCTATCCTGGTATGCATGGCCCGTTCATCCCCATCCTGGTATGCATGGTCCCCTCATCTCCATCCTGGTAGGCATGGCTCCTTCATCCTCATCCTGGTATGCATGGCTCCATCTTCCCTATCCTGATATGCATGCCCTTTCATCCCCATCCTGGTATGTATGGCCCCTTCATCCCCATCCTGGTATGTATGGCCTCCTCATTCCCATCCTGGTATGCATGGCCTCCTCATCCCTATCCTAATATGCATGGTCCCCTCATCCCCTTCCTGGTAAGCATGGCCCCCTCATCCCCATCCTAATATGCATGGCCCATTCATCCCCATCCTGGTATGTATGGCCCCTTCATCCCCATCCTGGTATGCATGGTCCACTCATCCCCATCCTGGTATGCATGGTCCCCTCATCCCCATCCTGGTATGCATGGCTCCTTCATCCCCATCCTGATATGTATGGCCTCCTCATACCCATCCTGGTATGTATGGCCCCTTCATCCTCATCCTAGTATGCATGGCTCCTTCATCCCCATCCTGATATGCATGGCTCCTTCATCCCCATCCTGGTATGCATGGTCCCCTCATCCCCATCCTGATATGCATGGCCCGTTCATCCCCATCCTGATATGCATGGCTCCTTCATCCCCATTCTGGTATGCATGGACGCATCCTCCCCATCCTGGTATGCATGGCCCCCTCATCACCAATCCTGGTATGCATGACCCCCTCATCACCAATCCTGGTATGCATGGCCTCCTCATCACCATTCCTGGTATGCAGCAGCTGATATCAGCCTGCAAGCAGCGCATGACGTCACTGCCATGTGCCCTCACACAGTGAGATGATTATGGGTGTGGAGAGGAGTGATTATTCATTTTCTTTAATACCTCACAGTGTCAGCTGCAGCCTTCAGCGGCTCGGCGATCACGTGTGCCCGCTGTTAAAGAGAATGAATATTCATTCCCCTCAACCTGGGTTGGACTGGGGTGTCTGGGGCCCACAGGAGGAATTGATCCTCGGGGCCCACCCTACAGCTATATGCAAATACCTGTTAGCAGTTATCCCTGTTATAGTGGAGCGTCGACTGTAAAACACAGGCGGCTCCTGCACATCTACTGTGCGCCACCATAACTGGGATGTACAATTACAGTAGTTTACATTATAGGGGTTCTTTGATGAAAACAAGTTATCACCGAATCACAGGCTAGGTAGGTGATATTGACGCGCCCCCTGGGCCGTGGGGTACTCAGTGCCGGGCCGGTCGTTGCTAGGGGAAATGTCACAGTGGCGGTAACCCGGTCGGTGACCCAGAGCGGTCAATAAAAGGGGTTTATTTACAGGGGATTTATAGTTTTTATATTTAATGTTCGTGATGCCACCTGTGGTATGCGGCTATGTACAGCCGCCGCTGCGGAGCTGGACCTCTGGAGCTGGTGTTTAATGCAGCAGAGTTGGTTTAGCTCTCCACAGTTCGAGCTTAGCTCCAGGGTGTTGCTGGGATGTTATAGATGTTGCTGTAGCAGTTGTGGTACAATGTAGTGCAGGGATGATGGCGCGGCAGTAATTCACGGAGACAGTGGGGTGCAGTCTTCAGCGTTTACTCACAGTTGTTGCAATCCAAGTTGCAGGTACCAGTGTAACTTCCCACGTCATCCTGTGCTTACTCAGGGAGGGGTTCAGCAATCCCTCAGGTAATTCAAGAGCGCTTGTTACGGGTCCAGGAGGTGGAACCTCTGTGCCGCGGTGCAAGGAGGGACCCAGAGGGGCGTAACTAAGTATCAACCCGGAGTGACCCTGGTCGGACCGCGGCAAACGACACCGTAACCAGGGAGGGACCGAGCAGAGGGACCAGGTGCTACTCTGGGGACGACCTTGTAAGAGAGCAGGTGGCTCCCACAGGTCAGACAGCAGGGGATGGACACAACAGGTAGGCAGCAGTCTCTGGGTTAGCTGACGGGTGGTCACGGTACGTGACGGAAGAAGTCTCTTGGCAAGCGGGTAGGTGGTCATGGAAAGTGACAGGGGGAGCCTCCGGGTAGGCTAGTAGGTGGTCACGGCAAGTGACGGCAAGCAGGCTGTAGTCTCTAGGCTGACAGGCAGGTGGTCACAGAAAGTGACAGCGGGAGCCTCCAGGTAGGCTAGCAGGTGGTCACGGCAAGTGACGGCAAGCAGGCTGTAGTCTCTAGGCTGACAGGCAGGTGGTCACGGCATGTGACGGCAGAGCCTCCAGGTAGGCTAGCAGGTAACAGGCGGGTAGCAGACGTGCGCTCCCAGGTGAGCGGGTTTAGCAGGCACGACAGGAAGCAGGCAGGTAACTGGCAGGTGCTTCCTGGAACGAAGGTGGACTTGCCCATAGACAGACTGGCGGAAGAGTGGGGGCACACTGTCGGGCAGGAGGAAAGAGAAGCTGACAGACAGGACTGGTAGTCAGGCTGGCAATGGAACCTGAGGGCTGAAGCAGAGGTAAGTATTCTGTGCAACAACTTTGCTCAGGAACAGAAAGGAAAGGAAGAAAGGAACAGAACACCAAGAGAGGCCCAGAGACACGAAGGCAGAAGGAACCCCAAAGGCCCAGGAGATTGCGGGTGACGGGTTGGCAGAACAGGGTACCGGATCCCAAGTTGGTGGAGGTGACTAATCCTCAGCCAAGGACCGGCAGTCGCGATCATATCTTGGTGCGACCCCTCACTACACCTACTAGAAAGGCACACCACATAGGGTCAGGGAGGTGAGCACGAAGCCCTCCCAAGAGAAGGCCCGCGGGAGCTGGACAGACGTAGTGTCACTGGTGGGGCACGGCCAGAGGAAGGAGTAGAAGTGAGTCCTGTGACACACTCTGGAATTGCCTGTGGGTCGACCGAGCCCCCTGCCTGGTGGACGCAGCACGGCTTGGGCAGTCATTGCCCACGGAATGACTTGGGACATAAAGAACTGTGAGTAAAGAACTTGAACTGCAATCCCACGTCTCTGTGCTTCATCGCCGCACCAGCACTACTAGTGCTGGGACGCTCATGCACCATCACTCCCATCATCCACATTCTCTGCCCTGGGGCTGCACTCTTCCCGTGGGGAGTCACACTACCTCAGCTGCATACCCCATCAGCCCCAGCGGTCTGCCTTGCAGCGGCGGTCCACACTGACCGCAATCCACGGGTGGCGTAGTCGGACAAGTAACTTAAAGCTTACAAATAGACTGCCACTGGTTTGACCACCCTGAGCCACGGGACCGGGTCGCTGCCATGGAGACTACAACCCCCCCAGAGACCTGGTTCCGGGTACCCCACACACGTGCGCAAACGTGGCCCAGGGGGCGAGTCTCTTTCACCATAGGCCTTATTGACCTCTCTCCAAATGTAACGTTTATGGTTGTGGCCAAAAAGTTTGATTTTGGTTTCATCACTCCAAATTACCTTGTTTCAGAAGTTTTGAGGCTTGTCTCTGTGCTGTTTGGCACATTTTAGGTGAGATACTTTGTGGTATTTGCGCAGTAATGGCTTTCTTCTGGCGACTCGACCATACAGCCCATTTTTCTTCAAGTGTCTCCTTATTGTGCATCTTGAAACAGCCACACCGCTAGTTTTCAGAGAGTCCTGAATTTCAGCTGATGTTATTTGTGGGTTTTTCTTTGCATCTCGAACAATTTTCATGGCAGTTGTGGCCGAAATTTTTGTTGGTCTACCTGACCGTGGTTTTGTTTTTACAGAGCCCATGATTTTCCATTTGTTAATCACAGTTTGAACGCTGCTGACTGGCATTATCATTTCCTTGGGTATGTTTTTGTATCCCTTTCCTGTTGTAGCATCGGCGTCTCTGCCCCGTACTAGGCAGAGACGCCGTCCCTCTCACCTCCCCGCTCTTGGCGCGGCGTCCTCCAGCGCTTCTCTCCCCGCTGCTTCCGGCACGCGCTCCTTCCCCGGCAGTGTGCTTAGGGCACGCGAGCTCCCCCTCTCTTAAAGGGACCGCGCGTGCCGTCCTAAGAAGTCCCCGGCCAATTGCCGGAGGACCTCCCATATTTAAGGCACCTCCTCCAAAATGGAGGTGCCCGAGCAATGTTGTTGCAAAGCCTTCACTCTGCTTCAGCCCTCAGGTCCCGTTACCAGTTACCAGCCAGTCACCTGCCAGATTCCTGCTTGTTACCTGCCAGTCACCTGCCGGATTCCTGCCTGTTACCTACCAGTTACCTGCCTGATTCCTGCTTGATACCTGCCTGATATCCGTTTACCTGCTTGCAAGCCTGCGGTCCGACGGTCTGCTTTCCTACACCTGTCAGTCTGTCTATGGACCAGCCTGCTCGCTCACCTGGGAGCGCTCATCTGCTACCTGCCTGCTAGCCTACCTGGAGGCTCCGCCGTCACTTGCCGTGACCACCTGCCTGTCCAGAGACTCTCGCCTGCTCACCTGGGAGCGCTCATCTGCTACCTGTCTGCTAGCCTACCTGGAGGCTCTGCCGTCACTTGCCGTGACCACCTGCCTGTCCAGAGACTCTTGCCTGCTCACCTGGGAGCGCTCACCTGCTACCTGTCTGCTAGCCTACCTGGAGGCTCTGCCGTCACTTGCCGTGACCACCTGCCCGTCCAGAGACTCTCGCCCGCTCACCTGGGAGCGCTCACCAGCCACCTGCCTGCTGTCCTTCTACCCAGAGACTGTCCCTGTCACTTGCCGTGAGTACCCGTCCTCTACCCAGAGACTGTCCCTGTCACTTGCCGTGAGTACCCGTCCTCTACCCAGAGACTGTCCCTGTCACTTGTCGTGACTACCTGCCTGTCTTCCCTGGGAGCCACCCGCTTCCTTACATGGACTGCCCCCTTGTATAGTTGCACAGAGGTTCCACCTCCCAGACCCGTTACAGTTTGCTCGGGCCATGAACCCGGTGGCCCCCAGATCTCCGATCTGCACCAGGAAGTCTTACGTCAGAAATCTCAGCAGGAGGTGGTACTGTCCTATCTACGGTCCGTTAACTCTCGTCTAGGCGCATTGTGTGACTTGTCTATGTCTACCTCTGGTTCAGCCGTGCCCATTCCTGTGGTACCGCAATCCAGTCCCTTCATGGTACCCGACTATGGACCTTGGCTTCTGGCACCTCCACGCTTTGCCAGCGAACCTACTTTAGCTCGGGGTTTCATAAACCAGTGCACCCTGCACTTTGAGCTATTGGCATACCAGTTCATCTCCGACCGAGCCAAGGTGGCCTTCATCATGTCCCATCTTACTGGGGAGGCACTGGCATGGCTAAATCCCCTGTGGGAGAGAGGGGATCCCCTGGTGTCCGACCTGCCGTCTTTCCTCGCTGCTTTCCGGAAAGTCTTCGATGAACCTGGACGGAAAACCTCTTCTGCCTCCTCACTGCTACGTCTCCGCCAAGGGAGTCTCACCGTGGGCCAATATGCCATACGGTTCCGCACCCTCGCTTCTGAGCTTGCCTGGGAAAATGAGGCTCTGGTGTCCGTCTTCTGGGAGGGTCTTTCCGGTCGGATTAAGGACGAGTTAGCTGGTCGGGACATTCCTACCACTCTGGATGACCTGGTGTCACTAGCTACCCGGATTGGCATCCGGTTCCAAGAACGTGCCAAGGAGACTACGTGGGAAAAAGACTTTTCTTGCTCTGCTCCTACTTCCCTGAGACCTGCCTCTCAATCAGTCACTCCGCGGGCGCCCTCGCCTGAACCTATGCATATCGACCAGACCAAGATGGTCAAATCTCGCCAAGAATCTCGCCGAGCCGAGGGAAGCTGTTTCTATTGTGGCAGTATGGAGCACTTCATCCGTTCCTGCCCGGAGAAGCCGGGAAACGCCAGTGTATAGGACCGCTCGGAGAGGTCGTCCTAGACAAAAGTAAGCCCTCTCCGTCTCTGACTTTACCGGTCTCTATTGCTTGGGGAGAAAACCGTCACTTTGAACTTGCCCACCTGGATTCTGGAGCTGCTGGAAACCTCATCTCCCAGTCTCTGGTAGAGAGATACCGTATTCCCACCAAGTCCCTGGCTGAACCATTATCAGTTGCCTCCGTGGATGGAAGACTTCTCTCGGAGACCATCCTGCTCGTCACTGAACCCATTACCCTGCAGGTGGGAATGCTGCACTCTGAGGAAATCTCATTCCATGTGTTGTCCGGACTTTCTCACTCCCTGTTGCTAGGTCTACCTTGGCTCCAGACACACGAACCCGTATTGAACTGGCGATCCGGTGAAGTACTCCGATGGGGTCCAGACTGCCATAGGACCTGCCTGGTTCCGGTCCGCCCAGTTCGCCCTCCGCCTACTCCAACTAATTTACCAGGTCTCCCGGCTCCTTACTGGCCCTATGCGGACGTCTTCGGTAAGAAGGAAGCAGAGACGTTGCCACCCCATAGGCCATATGACTGCCCGATCGACCTGGTACCTGGCACCACTCCTCCCCGTGGGCGTATCTACCCGTTGTCTGCAGCCGAGACCCGGGCCATGTCTGAGTACATTGAAGAGAATCTGGCTAGGGGATTTATCCGGAAATCTACCTCCCCGGCTGGAGCCGGATTCTTCTTTGTCAAAAAGAAAGACGGCTCGCTACGCCCCTGTATTGACTATAGAGGACTCAATCAGATCACGGTTAAAAATAAATACCCCCTTCCGCTCATCTCTGAGTTATTTGATCGTCTTAAAGGCGCCAGGATCTTCTCCAAGCTGGATCTACGTGGAGCTTATAACCTGGTCCGTATCCGTCAGGGAGACGAGTGGAAAACAGCATTTAATACCCGGGACGGACACTATGAGTACCGTGTGATGCCCTTCGGTCTCTGCAATGCTCCCGCCATCTTCCAAGAACTGGTCAACGACATCTTCCGTGACCTTCTTTACTCCTGCGTGGTGGTATACCTGGACGACATCTTGGTCTTCTCTCCGGATCTTCCCACACACCGGAGGGATGTTCGTCAGGTCCTGCTTAGGCTCAGGCAGAACCACCTCTATGCTAAATACGAGAAGTGCCTTTTTGAGCAGACCTCTCTTCCTTTCTTGGGCTATGTTATCTCCCAGACAGGCTTGCGAATGGATCCCGAGAAGCTCTCTGCTGTCCTAAAGTGGCCCCGTCTGGAGGGCTTGAAGGCGATACAGCGATTCCTGGGCTTCGCTAATTACTATCGTCTCTTCATTCCTCACTTCTCGTCACGGACTGCGCCCATATCTGCGCTCACCCGTAAGGGAGCAAATCCCAAGGTATGGTCATCCGAAGCTGAGGAGGCCTTCCTTTCCCTGAAACAAGCCTTCTCCTCTGCCCCTGTGCTGCACCGTCCGGACTGCAACAAACAGTTCTACCTGGAGGTTGATGCCTCCTCCTCTGGAGCCGGAGCAGTGCTCACCCAGAAGTCTTCCTCCGGGAGAATGGTAACCTGCGGCTTTTTCTCTAAAATCTTCTCCTCCTCTGAGCGCAATTACTCCATTGGAGACCGAAAACTGCTTGCCGTTAAATTGGCGCTGGAGGAGTGGCGTTACCTGCTTGAAGGGGCTCTATACCCGGTGATCATCTATATGGATCACAAGAACCTGGCATATCTCCAAAATGCCCAGAGACTTAATCCACGTCAAGCCCGGTGGTCTTTGTTCTTTGCCCGCTTCGATTTCATCCTTCATTTCCGCCCCGCGGACAAAAATGTCAAAGCTGATGCCTTGTCCCGATCCTTCCTGTCCTCCGACCAAGAGGAGGAGCCTATGCACATTATCGACCCCTCCAAGGTGATGAATGTGGCCCCCTTGGATTTGACTCGTCTTCCACCCGGCAAGACGTTCGTGGCGCCTCCAGACCGTGAGAGGGTTCTTCGCTGGGGTCATTCTTCTAAACTAGCTGGCCATGCCGGCCAAAAGAAGACCTTCCTACTCATTTCCCGGCATTACTGGTGGTCTACCCTGCGTAAGGATGTGGTAGACTTCGTCTCTGCCTGTTCATCTTGTGGCCGCAACAAAATTCCCAGACACTTACCAGCTGGTCATCTCCTGCCGCTTCCCATACCTGTTGCTCCGTGGCAACACATCGCTATGGACTTCATTACCGATCTTCCTGTCTCTGCCGGGTGTACTGTCATTTGGGTGGTCGCGGACCGCTTCTCTAAAATGGCCCACTTCATTCCCCTGCCTGGTCTTCCGTCTGCACCTGAGCTGGCTAAGGACTTTATTCGCCATATCTTCCGTCTCCATGGCCTACCCCTCCACATCGTGTCGGATCGAGGGGTTCAGTTTACCTCACGCTTCTGGAGAGCCACATGTAAACTGCTGGACGTCCGCTTACCACCCTCAGTCCAATGGTCAAGTGGAGCGGATCAATCAGATCCTTACCAGCTATCTCCGGCACTTTGTTAATGCCCACCATTCTGATTGGGTGGACCTCCTTCCTTGGGCCGAGTTCTCTTATAATAACCACGACAGCGAATCCTTTTCCAAGTCCCCGTTCTTTATTGTCTATGGCCAGCACCTCCGGATTCCGCTCCCTGTCTCCGTTTCTGTGGACAACCCTGCTGCGGAGTCTCTTGTCAGCGAATTTTCTACTATTTGGGAGAGTACCAGGTCCGCTCTTCTTCTGTCCTCTGAGCGGATGAAGAGATATGCTGATAAGAGACGTCTGGATCCGCCTCAATTCCGTCCGGGAGACAAGGTTTGGCTCTCGTCCAAACATGTGCGGCTCAAAGTACCCTCCTTCAAGTTGGGCCCTCGATTCATCGGTCCCTTCGAAGTCCTCAGGCAAATTAACCCTGTGGCCTACAAATTAAAACTCCCGGCCACCCTACGGATTCCCAACTCCTTCCACGTATCTCTCCTCAAACCCGTTGTCTTTAACTCTTTTTCCAATAATCCAGGTGCCCCTCCTGCTCCGGTTTCCGCTGATGACGTCTTTGAGGTAGAGAGTATTCTGGCCTCCAAGAGGGTAAGAGGAAAGACCTTTTTTCTGGTAGATTGGAGGGGGTTTGGTCCTGAGGAGAGAACTTGGGAACCCAGGGAGAACATCAACGCCCCGCTTCTCCTTGAAAAATTTCTTTCTGGCCAAAAAAAGAGGGGGCCTAAAGGGGGGGGTACTGTAGCATCGGCGTCTCTGCCCCGTACTAGGCAGAGACGCCGTCCCTCTCACCTCCCCGCTCCTGGTGCGGCGTCCTCCAGCGCTTCTCTCCCCGCTGCTTCCGGCACGCGCTCCTTCCCCGGCAGTGTGCTTAGGGCGCGCGCGCGCTCCCCCTCTCTTAAAGGGACCGCGCGCGCCGTCCTAAGAAGTCCCCGGCCAATTGCCGGAGGACCTCCCATATTTAAGGCACCTCCTCCAAAATGGAGGTGCCCGAGCAATGTTGTTGCAAAGCCTTCACTCTGCTTCAGCCCTCAGGTCCCGTTACCAGTTACCAGCCAGTCACCTGCCAGATTCCTGCTTGTTACCTGCCAGTCACCTGCCGGATTCCTGCCTGTTACCTACCAGTTACCTGCCTGATTCCTGCTTGATACCTGCCTGATATCCGTTTACCTGCTTGCAAGCCTGCGGTCCGACGGTCTGCTTTCCTACACCTGTCAGTCTGTCTATGGACCAGCCTGCTCACTCACCTGGGAGCGCTCATCTGCTACCTGCCTGCTAGCCTACCTGGAGGCTCCGCCGTCACTTGCCGTGACCACCTGCCTGTCCAGAGACTCTCGCCTGCTCACCTGGGAGCGCTCATCTGCTACCTGTCTGCTAGCCTACCTGGAGGCTCTGCCGTCACTTGCCGTGACCACCTGCCTGTCCAGAGACTCTTGCCTGCTCACCTGGGAGCGCTCACCTGCTACCTGTCGGCTAGCCTACCTGGAGGCTCTGCCGTCACTTGCCGTGACCACCTGCCTGTCCAGAGACTCTTGCCTGCTCACCTGGGAGCGCTCACCTGCTACCTGTCTGCTAGCCTACCTGGAGGCTCTGCCGTCACTTGCCGTGACCACCTGCCCGTCCAGAGACTCTCGCCCGCTCACCTGGGAGCGCTCACCAGCCACCTGCCTGCTGTCCTTCTACCCAGAGACTGTCCCTGTCACTTGCCGTGAGTACCCGTCCTCTACCCAGAGACTGTCCCTGTCACTTGCCGTGAGTACCCGTCCTCTACCCAGAGACTGTCCCTGTCACTTGTCGTGACTACCTGCCCGTCTTCCCTGGGAGCCACCCGCTTCCTTACATGGACTGCCCCCTTGTATAGTTGCACAGAGGTTCCACCTCCCAGACCCGTTACACCTGTGTTATACAGTTCAACTACCTTTTCCCGTAGATCCGTTTACAATTCTTTTGCCTTTCCCATGACTCACAATCCAGAAATCAGAGGCTGGATGAAAGATGCAAGAGTCTGTCTGGATCCCAGAAACTCACTCAGCTTTTATGCACACATACTGATTACAAGCAAACAGGTCACAGGTGAGGATGTTACCTTTAGTAGCCATTCAAACCCATTTGTGTCAAATTCTGTGCATGCTATCAGGCCAAAATCACCAGGGTATGTGAACTTTTGGTCAGGGTCATTTGGATGTTTTTGGTTGTCATTAAGATTTAAAAAGAGAAAACACAGTAGTTTGACAATAAATGGCTTCACCCAACCAATAACCATGAGTGGAGAAAACGTTTTTTGTTATCATTCATATTCTCTGAAACAAGACCAAGAAAGGAAAAATTCTGCCGGGGTATGTAAACTTTTGAGCACAACTGTAAATACAAGACCACCAATTGTATGGTAAAGCACGCTAATATCAGCGTATAATATAAGATAGTACACTTAATGTTATAGAAAGAGCTTGCGTCACATTTTTGGTGCAAACTCAATGATAAATGTACCCTGGTGTTTACTAACCGCTAAACCAATGTTTTATTGCACCAGCGGAGTGGAAGGGATTTTATGACATCTCATCCATACGCTGAGAAAATCCACGGCGTGAATTGACCGGCGCTGCGGATTTGACATCACGTGTCAATTTATGCTGTGGATATTCACCTTCGATTTCATCCTTTGCAATACAAAGGAACAGGTCAATGGTAAAGGTGCATCACTGCGTAGTAGTAAAAGCAGCAATATCTGCACAATATCTGGGTGGATATTACCACTGTTCATTTGCTGTGGGAATTCCACTGTAGAAATTAAGCAGCAAATACATTATGTGAATAGAGCCACTAATAGTGGTGGGGGTCCTAAATCAGTTATGTATGACACTGGAGTGAGAGCAAAATAGCTTTCCCTCACATCCCTTGTACACTTTTTACGGAAATCTTTCTGCCACCTATAAGGCCATAACTTTTTATGAAGGGCCTCATTTTGTTAGTAGTGGAAGAAGAAAACTGAGTGATACAGGGAGAGGGGGCTCAGTGAGGGGTGATATAGGGGTAGGGGGTGCAGTCAGTCAGCGGTGAAAGAGGGGGAGGGGGCACAGTCAATCAGGGGTGATACAGCGAGGGGGGGCTCAGTCAGTCAGGGGTGATACAGAGGGTGAGGGCTCAGTAAGTCAGGGGTGATACAGGGAGAGGGGGCTCAGTCAGTCAGGGGTGATACAGGAGGGGGCATAGTCAGTCAGGGGTGATACAGGGAGAGAGGAGGCTCAGTCAGTCAGGGGTGATATAAGGAGATGGGGCTCAGTAATTCAGGAGTGATACAAGAGGAGGGGGCACAGTCAGTCAGGAGCGATACAGGGGGAGGGGGCACAGTCAGTCAAAGATGATACACAGGGAATGGGTGCAGTCATTCAGGGGTGATACAGGGAGAAAATGCTCAGTCAGTCAGGGGTAATGCAGGAAGACGGGGCTCAGTCAGTCAGGGCTTACTCACTGCTAGGCTGGAGGGAACCCTCCTTCAATCATTGCAGCTGTAGTAGGGAGTCCTATAACTCCCTCTGCTGCTTACATTGTGGGGAAGAGGAGCGCGTGTTATGGATGACAGCACAGCTCATTACCTGAGCTGTGCTGTACAGCCGAGGAGAAGAGGACACAACGAAAGCTCACATTGATTGGCTGCCCTGCTTGTTCAACGCAGGGAAGAGCGGTGACATAAAAAGTAATCAGGGCGCAACAACACTTTGTTACTTACAAATAGTGAGCCGCAGTCTACAGCAGGCGAGAGTGTCTTCAATGCCGTCAGTGACGCGTGCAATGCTCTCCTGGGTTGTCTAACTCTGGGAGGAGCTGCAAGGAGTAGTGACGTAGAGGCTGGGAGAATGTCCTGCTTGCAGCTCCTCCCAGAGTTAGACAACCCAGGACAGCAGTGAGTGTATCAGACTGCGGCTCACTATTTGTAAGTAACAGAGCGGTCAGTATGCCTCTGGTGAGCCATTCTGACCCGGCATGTCCTCCTCCCCCACATATTACATATATAGCCAAGTTCCCCTCTCCCACATATAGCATATAGCATATATAGTCAAGTCCCCCTCCCCCAAATATAGCATATATAGTCAAGTCTCCTTCCTCTATTTATAGCCTATATCCGGGGCTGGCTCCAGGTTTTTGTGGTCTTTGGGCGAAAGAGTCTCAGTGGGCCCCTTTAACACATACCACCATTGATGCACAGATACAGAGGAGAAATATAGGTATACAACACAGGGCCCAGCCTGTCCCCTCATCCTTCACATATGCAAACATGCACACACACACAGGAGGCAGACATGCACGCACAGGAAGCAGACATGCACACGCACAGTAGGCAGACATGCACACACACACACAGTACGCAGACATGCGCACACACTCATGGTAAGCAGACATGCGCACGTACACACACAGTACGCAGACATGCGCACGCACACACGCGGTACGCAGATATGCACACACACACGATATGCAGACATGCGCACGCGCACACACGGTACGCAGACATGCGTATGCACAGGGTATGCAGACATGCGCACGCACAGGGTACGCAGACATGCGCACGCACAGGATACGCAGACATGCACGCGCACAGGATACGCAGACATGCACGCGCACATGGTACGCAGACATGGTACACAGATATAATACGTATGGTACAATACGCAGACACGACTGCCCTCCGGACATCTGTCATCAGTCTTCCCCAAGATTGTGGAGCCTACTGAAACAGACTAAGGAATCTTTTTAAATGCTTAGGAAGCCTTTGCAGGTGGTTTTTGTTAATTATTCTCATTTACTGAGATAATAACTTTTGTGTTTTCATTGGCTGTAAGCCATAATCTTCAACATTAACAGAAATAAACACTTGAAATAGATCACTCTGTTTGTAATGACTCTATATAATAGATGAGTTTCACTTTTTGTATTGAAGAACAGAAATAAATGTACTTTTTGATGATATTCTAATTTTGTGAGATGCACTTGTATATATACTGTCATATTACACACATATCAATTTCATATGAAATAATATTTAAAAATGAAAACTGCTGCCACTCACAGTCTTATGAGATCCAGGAAAGAGTCTGATGGCATTAGCTGCAGAAGATGGAGGAAGTCCGGGCAGCTGCTGCATGCTGGGCAATGACACCGCACCAATGACAGCCTAGCCTCATCAAACTCCTTCTGCAAGAGAGGGGTGATGGCGCTCAGACTGCTGGGGGAGTCATCTCCCCAGCCGTACCCGTGCTGTGGGGGAGGGGCGAGGCTATGGAAGCTGGTCAGATTGCTCCTCTGCAGGAGAGGTGTCACTTACCACACTCATTAGCTATGCACTGCCCAGCTAATCTGCTCCCATAGCAGCAGGCTCCCTCCCTCCCCTGCGGTGCTCCTGCTATGTGTCCAGTCAGAATGACACTGATTCCGGAGAGCTGTTACTGTCAGTGACACCTCTCCTGCACAGATGTTAGTCTGACTCCAACACCTAGCGCCAGCACAGCAGGGGAAGGAGGGAGCCTGCTGCTATGAATGCCATTAGCCGGGCAGTGCATCCCTTTGCTAGGGTATGTGGGGGAGGAGCCTTCTAACGCAGTCAGAGCTGGCCCTGCATCAGGGCCCACCGGAGGATTCACCGATTTCCTGGTGGGCTAGTCCGAGCCTGCTTGAATGTCAGACTATTTGCAATCATTTCTCTCCCATATAGGCTGAGTATTGAAACTGTCTAGTATTAATACTCAACTTCTTTTACTTAAAGTGAAGCTATCAGAAAATAAACTATTGTTTAAATCGGGTTTTTGTGTTAAACTTATTGTTTGGGGGCAATTTTTTTCCATATCACAGTGTGTACTATAAATAAAAACCACAAATCTTGCAATTTTCAAACCGACCACTTGGGCTTTTTTTTTACTTTAACTTCCTGTTGTTTCAGGAAACAACACATGTACATTAACCACAATGAAAAGATCCTATCTTTTATATTAAAGCATCTAATGAGCATATGCAAAGGTCATTGTGAAGGAAGAGGGAGCAGGGAAAGCTGTAACATTAGCTATTTTGATTGCTGGATCCTGTGTTATCAGCTGTGTTTCAGAGATGTTACCTCTCATTGCAATCCTGCCTCTGCTGATAAGGAGCCTGCTGAAAACTCTTCCTGAAAAGACAGAAAGTATGAGTCTAAAAAAAGCCCAAGTGGCCATTGTGATTTTTTTTCTTTTGTATTAAAGATCATCATATGAAAAAAAAAATGCCAACAATTTAAACAAAAATAATGTAACACAAACCTCTGAAACATACAGTCAGTCATTTTCTGCTGATAGCTTTGCTTTAAATTAACACTAATCCTAAAAATAAATGTTCAAATAAAATAAGAAAATAATTGTCCTCTCCGCTTGTTAGTCTGCAGCATTTCCGGCCTGATCATGAAACTGTCTTGTAGAAATCCTGCAGAGAACACAAGCATCAATCTCTTGTCAATCAGTTCCATCTTTGGCTGCTGAAGCCCTGACCCTTGGACAAGGAGATGGTATGATATTTTGTCCTACTACAAACAGGGCAGAGGGGGGAGGCTCCTGCTGCAGACACTTGTCTTACATCAACACACAGAAAAGTAAGTAGAAGAATGGGAACATGGGTGAGATATTGAGACACACAGAGATTTCTTTATATATATATTACTGTATAATTTGTGACAGGTGTTGAAAAAATGCTGCAAAGTAAGAATGCTTTAAAAAATAGAAGAGGGAATAATTTATTTTTTTAGCAAACAAATGCAAAGTTAATGAGCAAAAGAGAAATCTAAATCACATCAACATTTGGTTTGACTGCCTCTTGCCTTCAATAAGAGCTTCAAAGCATCAATTCTTCTAACTATAATTGTATATAGTTTTTTACAGAACTCGGCAGGAGGTTGTTCCAAACATCCTGGAGAAGTAACCACAGATCTTCTGAAGATGTCGTTTGTGCAAATGCTTCTCTCTCTTCATGTAATCCTAAACAGACTGGGTGATGTAAGATCAGGGTTCTGTGGGGTCCGGATCATCACTTCCAGGACTTCTTGTTCTTCTTCATGGATAAGTAGTTACCTATATTTCTCATCATTGAGAACTCCAAGAAATGGGCAAAGTTGGAGATCATAGACGCAGTGATCGGCCATGGAAACTTAGTACAGCAGATGAAAGACACATCATGCTTACTTCCACTTGAAATCAGAAGATGTCCATCAGTGCCATCAGCTCAGAACTGGCAGCAACCAGTGGGACTCAGCTACCCCCATGTACAGTCATGGCCAAAAGTATTGAGAATGAGACAAATAGTAATTTTTCCAAAGTTTACTGCTTCATTTTTTGTAATGGCAATTTGCATATACTCCTGAATGTCAAAGAGTGATCAGCTTAACAGCAATTACTGTACTTGCAAATTCAATATTTGCCCAGAAAATGAATTTTAACCCCCAAAACACATTTCGACATCATTGCAGTCCTGCCTTAAAAGGAGCAGCTAACATCGTTTTAGTGATTGATCCATTAACACAGGTGTGGGTGTTGATGAGGACAGGGCTGGCGATCAATCAGTCATGATTAAGTAAGAATGACATCACTGGACACTTTAAAAGGAGGCTGGTTCTTGGTATCATTGTTTCTCTTCAGTTAACCATGGTTATCTCTAAAGAAACACGTGCAGCCATCATTGCACTGCACAAAAATGGCCTAACAGGGAAGAGTATCGCAGCTACAAAGATTGCACCTCAGTCAACAATCTATCGCATCATCAAGAACTTCAAGGAGAGAGCTTCCATTGTTGTCAAAAAGGCTCCAGGGCGCCCAAGAAAGACCAGCAAGCGCCAAGACCGTATCTTTAAACTGTTTCAGCTGCGGGATTGGACTACCAGCAGTGCCGAGCTTGCTCAGGAATGGCAGCAGGCTGGTGTGAGTGCTTCTGCACGCACTGTGAGGCGGAGACTCTTTGAGCAAGGGCTGGTTTCAAGGAGGGCAGCAAAGAAGCCACTTCTCTCCAGAAAAAACATCAGGGACCGACTGATATTCTGCAAAAGGTACAGGGAGTGGACTGCTGAGGACTGGGGCAAAGTCATTTTCTCTGATGAATCCCCTTTTCGATTGTTTGGGACATCTGGAAAACAGCTTATTCGGAGAAGAAGAGGTGAGCGCTACCACCAGTCTTGTCTCATGCCAACTGTAAAGCATCCTGAAACCATTCATGTGTGGGGTTGCTTCTCAGCCAAGGGAATGGGCTCACTCACAGTCTTGGCTAAAAACACAGCCATGAATAAAGAATGGTACCAGAATGTCCTCCAAGAGCAACTTCTCCCAACCGTCCAAGAGCAGTTTGGCGCCCAACAATGCCTTTTCCATCATGATGGAGCACCTTGCCATAAAGCAAAGGTGATAACTAAATGGCTCATGGAACAAAACATAGAGATTTTGGGTCCATGGCCTGGAAAATCCCCAGATCTTAATCCCATTGCGAACTTGTGGTCAATCATCAAGAGACGGGTGGACAAACAAAAACCAACAAATTCTGGCAAAATGCAAGCATTGATTATGCAAGAATGGACTGCTATCAGTCAGGATTTGGTCCAAAAGTTGATTGATAGCATGCCAGGGAGAATTACAGAGGTCTTGAAGAAGAAAGGGCAACACTGCAAATATTGACTTGCTGCATTAACTCATTCTAACTGTCAATATAACCTATTGGTACTCATAATATGATTGCAATTATATTTCTGTATGTGATATAAACATCAGACAAACACAGATAAAAACCAGAGGCCAGCAGATCATGTGAAAATATAATTTTGGTGTCATTCTCAAAACTTTTGGCCATGACTGTACTGTTCGGAGAAGTCTGGCCAGAACTGATCCTTATGGACGAATTGAAAGCAAAAACGAACGCATTCGACACGGAAACAAGGTCAAGAGACTTAACAATGCATGAAAGCATAGTGACGGGGTGCAGAAAAATGGCAGCAGGTGCTCAGCACCGATGAGTCAAAATGTGAAATACTTGTCTACAACACAAGACAGTTAATCAGCCTGGGGCAGTGCGGCCATTGTCCCTGACTGTTACCACAGGAGCTCAGTTGTAGCTGTGCCAAGCTCCCGGTGGTAAACATGCGGGGAAGTGATGATATTTCTAGTGGAAACCGCAGCAGGAAATGTTCCTTGTCTGGGAAGTTTTTGTAGGATTTTTTTTTTCATTTTTGGAAGAGATTTTTTTCTGGAGCGTTTTCTCGTAACCTTTTCATTGGATGGTGTCTAGTTTCGAATGTTTTTCATCTGGAAATAACTAACATACGGTACACTTTTTCTTTTTTTGCCCACATTGTGTTTTGTTTCGAATCCTGAAATTGAAAAATATGCTTAAAAGACTGGATAGGAAGAGTCTTTTAAGCGTTTTTTGAGCAATTTTTCAGACTCCTCATAAAACTTGATGTCAACATGCCCTTCGAGACCAGATTTTCTAACAAAGCAAGAATGCAAACGCTAGATAGAGGAAACATGGCCAATAATCCTTATCTCATGGTTCTTGCATGTATAGAGAGCAGTATACTTGGTGACCTATTATTATGCAGGCTACTGAATTACAGAAAAATTCAAGTTCGAGTGTCCTTCACTACTAGCCTGGTCGTATCAGGTCTGTCTCAGCCTTGTCTCTAGGGGATCAATCAGCAGTATATGCTACAGGTAAACAGCATAACAATATGGCTGCAATACATCTGTCTTTTATATCCTCACCCACCTACCTATAAGACAGCAGGCCACGCCACTGCTATGGGGCCCGTGAACCGGCACTGACACCGGGCCCCCCCTCCGCCCATCTGCGCCCACACTGCCCACACACAATGATGGGGCGGAAGCGTCTGCTGATGCTTACTCCTTCATCATCATTGCTTGTGCTGACGACCAGAGAGGGGCTCTAGCAGTCAACGCGAGCAATGAGGATGGAGGAGGGAGTGTCAGCAGACGCTTCCACCCCCATCAGTCTTCCTCGACATCTGACGTGTCAGAGCAGCGACATCGATGACGTCATTACAGGGCACCCACTGTTCTGATATGTGCAGCACTTCACACCAAAGGCTAAGCAGATCAGAACATCTGGTGGAACAAGGAATAAGGAGAGGTGAGTACTGTGTTTATTTTTTTAAATCAGTGACAAAAGAGTATGGAGGATCATGGGGGGTGCATTATACTGTATGGAGGACCATGGGGGGTGCGTTATATTGTATGTAGGACCATGGGGGGTGCATTATATTGTATAGAGGATCAAGGGGGGTGCATTATATTGTATGGAGGATCACGGGGGGTGCATTATATTGTATGGAGGACCATGGGGGTGCATTATATTGTATGGAGGACCATGGGGGGTGCATTATATTGTATGAAGGACCATGGGGGGTGCATTATATTGTATGGAGGACCATGAGGGGTGCATTACACTGTATGGAGGACCATGGAGGGTGCATTATACTGTATGGAGGACCATGAGGGGTGCATTATATTGTATGGAAGATCATGAGGAGTGCATTATATTGTATGGAAGACCATGGGGGGTGAATTATATTGTATGGAAGACCATGGGGGTGCATTATATTGTATGAAGGACCATAGGGATGGCATTATATTGTATGGAGGACCATGGGAGGTGCATTATATTGCATGGAGGACCATGAGGGGTGCATTACACTGTATGGAGGACCATGGAGGGTGCATTATACTGTATGGAGGACCATGAGGGGTGCATTATATTGTATGGAAGATCATGAGGATTGCATTATATTGTATGGAAGACCATGGGGTGTGAATTATATTGTATGGAAGACCATGGGGGTGCATTATATTGTATGGAGGACCATAGGGATTGCATTATATTGTATGGAGGACCATGGGAGGTGCATTACATTGTATGGAGGACCATGAGGGGTGCATTACACTGTATGGAGGACCATGGAGGGTGCATTATATTGTATGGAGGAACATGGAGGGTGCATTATAATGTATGTAGGACCATGAGGGGTGCATTATATTGTATGAAGGACCATGGGGGGTGCATTATATTATACGGAAGACCATGGAGGTGCATTATATTGTATCTAGGACCATAGGGGTTGCATTATATTGTATGGAGGACCATGGGAGGTACATTATATTGTATGGAGGACCATGGAGGGTGCATTATACTGCATGGAGGACCATGGGGGATGCATTATATTGTATGGATGACCATGGGGGGAGCATTATATTGTATGTAGGACCATAGGGATTGCATTATATTGTATGGAGGACCATGGGAGGTGCATTATATTGTATGGAGGACCATGAGGGGTGCATTACACTATATGGAGGACCATGGAGGGTGCATTATACTGTATGGAGGACCATGAGGGGTGCATTATATTATATGGAAGATCATGAGGAGTGCATTATATTGTATGGAAGACCATGGGGGTGAATTATATTGTATGGAAGACCATGGGGGTGCATTGTATTGTATGGAGGACCATAGGGATTGCATTATATCGTATGGAGGACCATGGGAGGTGCATTATACTGTATGGAGGACCATGAGGGGTGCATTACACTGTATGGAGGACAATGAGGGGTGCATTATATTGTATGAAAGACCATGGGGGGTGAATTATATTGTATGGAAGACCATGGGGGTGCATTATATTGTATGGAGGACCATAGGGATTATATTATATTGTATAGAGGACCATGGGAGGTGCATTATATTGTATGGAGGACCATGAGGGGTGCATTACACTGTATGGAGGACCATAGAGGGTGCATTATATTGTATGGAGGAACATGGAGGGTGCATTATACTGTATGTGGGACCATGACGGGTGCATTATATTGTATGAAGGACCATGGGGGGTGCATTATATTATACGGAAGACCATGGGGGTGCATTATATTGTATTTAGGACCATAGGGGTTGCATTATATTGTATGGAGGACCATGGGAGGTACATTAAATTGTATGGAGGACCATGGAGGGTGCATTATACTGCACGGAGGACCATGGGGGATGCATTATATTGTATGGATGACCATGGGGGTGCATTATATTGTATGGAGGACCATGGGGGGATGCACTATATTGTATGAAGGACCATAGGGGTTGCATTATATTGTATGGCGGACCATGGGAGGTGCATTATATTGTATGGAGGACCATGGGTGTGCATTATACTATATGGAGGACCATGGCGAGTGCATTATATTCTATGGAGCACCATGGGAAGTGCATTATACTATATGAAGGATTATGAGGGGCGCATTATACTATATGGAAGGCTATGTGGGGTCATTATACTGTATGCAAGCAATTATACAGTGTGAACGTTTGAATGGAGTCCATCATACTATGTGGAGGGCTGTGTGGGGACCATTATACTGTTTGGAGGGCTAGAGTGGGCCATTATACAATGTGGGGAGGTGTGCGGGCCATTATACATTGTGGGGCTATTATACTGTATGGAGGGCTGTGTAAGGAATCAAACCGTGTTGGGGTCACCATACTTTGCTTTGGGAGTTGAAGTTGGGTACAGCAGCATCATTATACTATTAATGTAGAGGAATTCACCATTGGGGTATCATACAGTGTTTGGGGGCACTTTTGTTGGTATGATACTTTATGGGAACAATGAAAGAGGAATCTAGGACTTCAGCATGAGGAAAATTACTATGTAAAGACTGGAAAGTTGTGAGATCTGCTGTTCTGTGACCCCCGACAAATATTATTTTTTTTTTTTTTGGGGGGGGGGGGGGGATTAAAAATTTTGCCATGGGGCCTGATGATTTCTGTGTACGTGTTACACGCACGCCGCTAGGTTCAGATAGGGGCGAGACAGGTTACATGAATTCTTTGGAATCCTGGGGGAACCGTTACTCAGGCGACCATAGACCGTGTGCTGTAGCTTCTCTCAGGCACACAGGGGTATTGACCTTCAGGAATAGGTTGTTTCACTTGCTGACCAGACACACTTGACAAGAGTCCTCATAAACGGTAGAACAGTAGCATTTAATAAGAAGCCACATAGCCAGTGCAAGCTAAGTCTGATGAGCAACAGGCTCTAGTGACAAACAGTACAGTTTCCTTAGCAGCACAGCAGTTCACAGTCTTCCCAGTAGTACAGGACAGCACAGTTCTAATGAAAAGGCACATTAATGAACACAGCATTCTTTACAGTACAGTGGGATGGAGGAGGCGGGAGGGATTGCTGAGGGAGATGATCCCTGTGACACCATTTCTTCCAGTCCTTATCTTTCTGCTTGACAATACTCTGCACTGCTAGTTTAGGAACTCTACCTGACCTGTGCTTAGCTTCACTCCTGACTTGAGTCCTTTTCACTTGCAGGGGCGCTTCTGTCAGAAGCAGAACACACACACCACATTTCTCTTCGGCTCCAGCCAGACAGTAAACAACTTCCCCACAATCCCCCTGAGGCTCTGCTAAAACACTCCCCTTCTCCTGTGACTGTGTTAACCCTTCTAGTTGCTGGATGCTTCTGGAGCACAACACTTCCTGTCTCATGTGCTTGTGTTACTTCTAATAGTTTCTGAATTCTTTTAAATCAACAGCGCTACTTCTGCATGTCACACTCCGCAACAGCACTACTTCTGCATGTCACACACAGTATTACAGTCTCTTCAGTAGCATAATTCAGCATAGATTACATCTCTTAGCAGCACACTTCTATGCATACACAACCACAAGCTTTTCCTTCACAAGGACACAATAGTACACAACATTCTTTATCCTGCATGGAGATGGAGGGGGGGTTTGATGAGGGAGATGATCCCTGGGACACAATTCCTTCCAGCCCTTACCTTCCTGCCCGATAATACTCTGCACTGTTAGTCCAGGGAGTTTATCTGACCTGTGTTTATGTGTTTAGTTTCTCTCTTTCTATCAGATCTAGATAACACACCACCACCTTTCTCTTTGGCTTCAGTCAGACTACAATAACAAATTCCCCACAATCACCCTGGGCCTATGCTAAAACACTATCTGTCTCCTGTGGCTGTGTTATTTGTAGCAGTTGCTGGATGCTTTGGAAGCAACAGCACTACTTCTGCATGTCACACTCTTCCCTCCTTTTTGAATGTTGTTCTCCTCGACATTCGTCTTAATTAGTCAATCTGAACAATTCTGAGACAGTGGTGAAAGCTTAGTTACTATATATATAAATTTGTCATTATCAAATTGGTATAACATTTATAAACATTGATAATAACCTATTCTAACAACCTTTTTCTTGTAGGACTCCTGTAAGAAATAAACAATTAACACAATTAAAACAATCAGCATCTCTTCCGCTGGAGCTTTTCGTATGTCTTCAACCAGCTCTCTCTCTCACTAGGCCAAAACAAGTCTTTCCACCAGGCAACATTGCCCATACTGTCTCTCGGAGGTGAATACCACTCAAGTGGGATTACCTGGTCCGCAGGCAGAGATACCTGTTTGCAGTCGACAGTCCTTGGCACTTGACTCGGTTCTCCAAGTGTCTCATACGTCAGCATCACGGACCTCCTTACTTCTCGAGTCGACATCCTTCTGGAGGGTTGTTCCTCAGATACCACGGGTTCTTCGGTAACAGAAGTTTCTTCCACAACACTCATTTCCCGTGCTTCCTCAGATGCTCTTGGATCTGCCTCTGCAACTTTCCTTACTTCTCCTGAATCGCCTGTTTCCACATGGTCTGGTAATTCCACTCCTCTTGAGTGTCGATCAGTCTCTTCAGTGATCAGTATTCGATCATCAGATCTGAATTGGACTTCATTCATCTGTACTCTTTGGTACAAACTTTGGAGCCTCAGGACTTAGTTCACTCTCTTGAGGGTGGTACGTCCCTCTCCTTGCCGGTCTGAGAAATACAACGGTGTGCTCTTGCTCATCGGAACTTCAAGGTCACTATCCACCTCCGGAGCTTCAGCCAGTGGTGGTCCCTTAGTTGATCTCGGTCGATGTCGGTCTGCTTCTGGAAAGTTTTGTTGTGGTGGGAGATAATCACAGGGTAGTAATAAATTCCGATGGACTATTCTGGTTTTCTTGTCCCCTCTTTCCAATCAGATTTCATACACTGGAATGTCATCAGCTTTCCTCTTTATGACCACATACACATTGTTCTCCCAGTACGAACAAAGTTTTCCTGGACCACCTTTCTCACGTACGTTCTTGACTAGCACCCGGCTTCCCGGTGCCATTTCTGCTCCATAACATTTTTGATCTTAGTACTCCTTACTCTTGCTCTGTCCTTGCGTAACCACTTTGGACGCTATGTTGTATGCCTCTGCCATCCATTCCTTCCATTTCCGAACGTACTCCAGATATGTTCTGTAAGTCTCTGACACCGGAGTATCGAACATGATGTCGATTGGCAGTCTTGGCGATTGTCCATACAATAGGAAGAAGGGTGAGTAACCCGTTGCATCGCTCTTTGTACAGTTATAGGCATGTACCACTTTTGACAGAGAACTTTTCAGTCTTTCTTCTCGTCAGCTGTAAAAGTGCGCAACATCGACAATAATGTCCGGTTAAAACATTCCACTTGTCCATTACCCTCTGGGTGATAGGACGTTGTGTGGGATCTCTGAATTCTACAGTACATTCCTAGCTTGGCAAAGAGCTGGTTCTCAAATTCTCTTCCTTGGTCATGGTGTAACCTCGTAGGGAACCCAAACCTCAAAACAAAATCATTGAAGATCTTCCCTGTCGCTGTTCGACTAGCTTTATTGGCGGTGGCATATGATTGGGCAAATTGAGTAAAATGGTCCATCACCACCAATATGTATTCGTAACCACCCTTTCACGTCTGAAGATGTAGAAAGTCTATTGAGACCATCTCACACGGATAGGTAGTTTGAATGTTGCCCATAGGTACCAGGGTTTATGTGTTGGGATGTTTATCTTTCAGACACCCACACTCCCTGGTCACGTACCTCTCAATATCTCTCTGCATGTACGGCCAGAAGAAACGTTCACGAATCAAGTTGGTTGTCCTTTCCACTCCCAGGTGTCCCATGTTTTCATGGAGTTCTTTGAAGACCAACCTACGGAATACTCTGGGTAGTACCAACTACCGGTTTTGCCCTCCTTTACGATACAGGATACCGTCTCCACTGAGGTAGAGCTTCGTCCATTCTTTAACTAAAACAGATACTCCCGTCTACTTGGAAACCGATTTTGGTCCACATAAAGTAGTATTCTACCAATTATCTGATCTTCCTGTTGTGCTCTACAGATTTTTCCTTTAGGTAGTTGTTGAATGGACAGGGGGTGATCTTGTTCTCTCGCTTTTATGGTGTTTTCCACCATCAACAGACACCACAATGGTGTGTCTTCCTCTTGATAAGCTTGCACTGCTTGGGTAGTGCTCTCAATTGCTTCCAGACTGACTTCCTCCGAGCATTCTTGCATGAACTCCTCAGGCTCTGGTGGCATTCTTGACAATCCATCAGCATCCGCATTGTATTTTCCTGGCCTGTACTTAATGCTGAAAATGAAGTCAGATAGTTTAGCGACCCATCTCTGACCCGTTGCATTCAGTTTGGCTGTAGTAATAGTAAGGACATAGGTCAAAGAGTTGTTGTCAGTGTTTACCTCAAACTCTTTGCTGTAGTAGAGATAATCTCTAAATCGTTCACAGATAGCCCATTTCAATGCCTGGAACTAAAATTTTCCGGAATGTAGATGGTTATTATTCTCGGCGTCTGTCAACGTTCTAGAACTGTAACTGATAACTCTCAATTTTCCATTGATGCTGATACAGGGAAGCTCCCAGTCCAACTTGAGAAGCGTCACAGTGAAGAACAAATGGTAAGTTGAAATCAGGATATCCCAAGATGGATGGTTTTATCAGGTAGTCTACTAGTTCTTCTAATACCTCCAGGTGGTCTGCTGTACACAGAATGGGTTGTTGGGATGAAACGTCATTGTTTCTTTTAAGCCCTGTCCTACTCGCGTTCTTCTTTTTCTCCATGGGTGTTGTTTACTCTGTCGTATCCCCCAAGGAGAGGTATAGCGAGGTGGCAATCCTGGAGAAGTTCTGAAATAAGTATGATAGTAGGCGAGGTCATCTCGCGGCTGCTCGCAGTAGAAGGACCCCGACCGGCGGCGCTGCTGACCTCCATGCGGCTACCGTCGAGAGATCAGTGGCCCGTGACCAATCAGCGATATTGACGCCAAATTTAAACACTGCTTTGATAATTGGTCGCGGTCGCCGGTCGCAACCAATCAGCGATATTGCAGCCAAATTTAAACACCGCTTGGCTGATTGATCGCGGTTGGCGGTTGCGACCAATCAGCAATATTGGCGCCAAATTTAAACACTGCTTTGCTGATTGGTCGCGGTTGCCGGCCGCGACCAATCAGCGATATTGCAGCCAAATTTAAACACCGCTTGGCTGCTTGGTCGCGGTCGCCGGCCGAGACCAAACAGCGATTTTGGCGCCAAATTTAAACACGCTCTCCGGTCCTCCCTAACGCGGTTTGGTGATTGGTCGAGGCCGCCGCCAAATTTAAACACCGCTTGGTTGATTGATCGCTGTCGGCGGTTGCGACCAATCAGCAATATTGGCGCCAAATTTAAACACCGCTTGGCTGATTGGTCGCGGTCGCCGGCTGCGACCAAACAGCGATTTTGGCGCCAAATTTAAACACCGCTTTGCTGATTGAGCCCGGTCGGCCGCATACATATTCTAGAATACCCGATAAGTTAGAATTGGGCCACCATCTAGTACAGTATATAATGGACCCCATACATTGCTCCATACAGTATAAAATGGGCCCCATATATTGCTACATACAGTATACACTGGGCCCCATATATCATAGAATCATAGAATCATAGAATGGTAGAGTTGGAAGGGACCTCCTGGGTCATCTGGTCCAACCCCCTGCTCAAAGCAGGATTCACTAGATCATCTCAGACAGATGTCTGTCCAGCCTCTGTTTGAAGACGTCCATTGAAGGGGAACTCACCACCTCTCGTGGCAGCCTGTTCCACTCATTAATCACCCTAACTGTCAAAAAGTTTTTTCTAATATCTAATCTGTGTCTCCTCCCATTTAGTTTCATCCCATTGCTTCTAGTCTTTCCTTGTGCAAATGAGAATAAAGATGATCCTTCTACAATGTGACAGTCCTTGACATATTTGTAGACAGCTATTAAGTCTCCTCTCAGTCTTCTTTTTTGCAAGCTAAACATTCCCAAATCCTGCAACCGTTTCTCATAGGACATGGTTTGCAGACCAGTCACCATTCTGGTCGCTCTTCTCTGAACTTGCTCCAGTTTGTCTATGTCTTTTTTAAAATGTGGTGCCCAAAACTGTACACAGTATTCCAGATGAGGTCTGACCAAAGAGGAGTAAAGACCGATAATGACTTCACGTGATCTAGACTGTATGCTTCTGTTAATACATCCCAGAATTGTATTTGCCTTTTTTGCTGCTGCATCACACTGTTGACTCATGTTCAGTCTATGATCTATTAGTATACCTAAGTTTTTTTCACATGTACTGTTGCTTAGCTCTATTCCTCCCATTCTGTATATGCTTTTTTCATTTTTATTGCCCAGATGTAGTACTTTGCATTTTTCCCTGTTAAAAACCATTCTGTTGGTTGCTGCCCACTGCTCCAGTTTATTTAGGTCTTTTTGAATCCTCTCTCTCTCTTCTCTAGTATTAGCTATCCCTCCTAGCTTTGTGTCATCAGCAAATTTAATCAGTTTACCCTCAATTCCTTCATCTAAATCATTGATAAAGATGTTGAACAATACAGGTCCCAGGACGGAGCCCTGTGGTACCCCACTTGAGACATTCATCCAGCTGGATGTGAAGCCATTTACAACCACCCTTTGAGTCCGATCACTAAGCCAGTTATGAATCCACCTAACAGTTGCCTGGTCCATTGCATACTTAGTCATTTTTTCAATAAGGATGGTGTGAGATACTTTGTCAAATGCTTTGCTGAAGTCAAGATATACTATATCTACAGCATTTCCCTGATCCACCCAGTCAGTGATTCTGTCATAGAAGGAAATTAAGTTAGTCTGACATGACTTGTTAGTTACAAACCCATGCTGACTCTGGTTAATCACTTCATTCTTATCCATGTACTTACATACATGTTGTTTAATAATTTGTTCAAAGATCTTTCCTGGTATAGAAGTCAGACTCACCGGCCTATAGTTCCCTGGGTCCACCTTCTTCCCCTTTTTGAAGATAGGAACAACATTTGCTCTTCTCCAGTCTTCTGGGACTTCTCCTGTTCTCCAAGAATTTTCAAAGATTATGGAGAGTGGTTCTAAAATTTCTTCTACGATCTCCTTCAGTACTCTGGGGTGTAATTCATCTGGACCTGGAGACTTGAACTCATTTATGTTAGCTAAATATTCCCTCACAATCTTTCTGTTTACAGATAACTTGGATTCCTCTATTCCTTTAAAAGGACAGTGAAGATCAGTTGATGTTACATTTTCTTTCTGAGAGAAAACAGATGCAAAATAGGAATTATAAAGTTCGGCCTTCTCAACATCCTCTCTTACCATTTCTCCATTTTCATCCTGTAAAAATCCTATAGCATCTTTGACTTTTCTTTTACTTTTGACATACCCCCAAAATCCTTTTTTATTGCTTTTGACATCTCTTGCAAGCCTTAATTCATTGTCAGCTTTAGCTAACCTGATACGTGCCCTGCAGGATCTGCAGGCTGCATTATAATCTTCTTTAGATATGCCTCCCTCTTTCCATTTAATAAACATTTCTTTCTTTCTTTTTAGCATGTGTTTAAGTTCTGTGTTCATCCATCCTGGTTTCCTTAAATGCTTCCCATTCTTCCTACTTTTCGGGATTGTTAACGATTGTGCTTTGAGAATCTCATTTTTAAAAATTTCCCATCCTTCCTGGACATTTTTGTCCTTAAGGACATCCAGCCATTGGATCCCTTCTATTCTCTTTCTGAGTCTCTTAAAATCTGCCTTTCTAAAATCTAACCTTGAAGTTTGAGTCTTCACATGTCTTCCTCCTCTAGTTATCCAAAATTCTATAATAGCATGATCGCTGCCTCCTAGGGTCCCAGCCACCTTTACCTCCTCAACCATTTCCTCCCTGTTTATAAGGATTAGATCCAAAGTAGCAGATCCCCTTGTTTTCTCCCCTACCTTTTGGAAGATAAAGTTGTCAGCAAGAGAGGATAAGAATTTGCTTGACCTGTTAGTTTTACTTGAGAGAGATTCCCAACAAATGTCTGGATAGTTGAAATCTCCCATGACCACTACGTCATATTTTTTGGAGAACTTGGTCATTTGATACATAAAGAGTTCATCCATATCTTCAGCTTGCCCAGGTGGCCTGTAGTAAATGCCTACAATGGTGTCCTTTCCGTTGTTCTCTCCTTGTATTCTTACCCAAACAGTTTCCACAGAACTCCCAGTCTCTGAAGCTTCAATCTCTGTGCAGATATACGCTTTTCTAACATACAATGCAACACCTCCTCCTCGTTTATCAAGTCTGTTTCTTGCAAATAAGTTGTATCCTTTTAGCCTTTTATTCCAATCATGTGTATCGTCCCACCAAGTTTCAGTGATTCCAATGACATCATATTCCTTTTCCTGCATTAGTAGTTCCAATTCTCCTTGTTTGTTGCCCATGCTTTGTGCATTTGTATAAAAACATTTTAGTTTGTGATTGGTTTCTCTTCCTCCCATATTTTTATTATTTAAATTGTTTTGTCTTTGTTCTTCCTTTCTACTTCCAGTATGGCTTTTTCTGGCCTTTTGCTTCCCTTCCCACATTGTTCTAGTTTAAAGCTTTTCTGATGAGTGTAGCAAGGCGACTTCCAAATACATGTTTTCCAGTCTTCGTAAGGTGCACCCCATCTCTAGCAAGTAGTCCATCGTATAGGTAATTCATTCCGTGATCCAGAAATCCAAATCCTTGTTGACGGCACCATCGACGTAGCCAGTTGTTCACCTGTAGAATCTTATTCCACCTCATTGTTCCATGGCCATCCACTGGGAGGATGGATGAGAAGACCACCTGCGCTCCCAATTCTTTCACTTTCTTGCCTAAGTCTTCAAAGTCACTGCAGATGGTTTCCAGGTCCTTTCTTGCGGTGTCATTTGTCCCCACATGTATTAGCAGGAATGGGTAGTGATCTGTAGGTCTGAAGAGTCTTGATATCCTGTCAGACACATCTTTAATTTTTGTTCCTGGAAGACAGCACATTTCTCTTGAGGTTATGTCTGGTCTGCAGATAGCGGCCTCTGTTCCTCTTAACAGGGAATCCCCCATGACCACCACTCTCCGTTTTTTCTTCACAACATTCTTCTTTCTCCATCCAGGAGGATTCTGAGGGCTTACAAGGTTATTCATTGCTGGCAAAGTCTTATTTTGCTGTATTTCTTCATGGTTCTCCTGCGTGAGAGCCTGGTACTGGTTCCTGAGCAGTATGGGTGCTGACTGCCTCTCGATCCTCCTGCTTCTCTTGGTCACATGCTTCCATTCCTCTGTTTCCTCAGGTGCAGTTCGAATTTCTTCTCTTTCTGAATCATGAAGAGATAATTCTGCTCTGTCTAAGAACTCTTCACCTTCCTTAATGATTTTCAAGGTAGTTAACCTCTCTTCTAGATTTCGCAACTTTTCCTCCAACAGGGACACAAGCTTGCATTTCTGGCATGTGAAGTTTGGCTTTTCCACTGGCAAGTCTGTGAACATGTAGCAGGACATGCAGCTCACCAAATGGCTCCTGGACTCTTCCATGTTCTTATTGTTAATGTTCTGAAAACAGTGAAAAAAAGCTTAAAAAAAAAAGCTTCAAAATGCCTACCGGCGCGCGGTTTGCCGATGTCCTCTTTTCAGCTCCAACAGCCAAAATCCAGTGTTCTTTGAGCTCGCGGAAACTCTTCACTTACCCCAAAATGCAGTGGGAATATGCAAATTATCTCCTCAGGACTCCTCCCCTGGTTTGCCGATGTCCTCTTTTCAGCTCCAACAGCCAAAATCCAGTGTTCTTTGAGCTCGCGGAGACTCTTCACTTACCCCAAAATGCAGTGGGAATATGCAAATTATCTCCTCAGGACTCCTCCCCTGGTTTGCCGATGTCCTCTTTTCAGCTCCAACAGCCAAAATCCAGTGTTCTTTGAGCTCGCGGAGACTCTTCACTTACCCCAAAATGCAGTGGGAATATGCAAATTATCTCCTCAGGACTCCTCCCCTGGTTTGCTGATGTCCTCTTTTCAGCTCCAACAGCCAAAATCCAGTGTTCTTTGAGCTCGCGGAGACTCTTCACTTACCCCAAAATGCAGTGGGAATATGCAAATTATCTCCTCAGGACTCCTCCCCTGGTTTGCCGATGTCCTCTTTTCAGCTCCAACAGCCAAAATCCAGTGTTCTTTGAGCTCGCGGAGACTCTTCACTTACCCCAAAATGCAGTGGGAATATGCAAATTATCTCCTCAGGACTCCTCCCCTGGTTTGCCGATGTCCTCTTTTCAGCTCCAACAGCCAAAATCCAGTGTTCTTTGAGCTCGCGGAGACTCTTCACTTACCCCAAAATGCAGTGGGAATATGCAAATTATCTCCTCAGGACTCCTCCCCTGGTTTGCCGATGTCCTCTTTTCAGCTCCAACAGCCAAAATCCAGTGTTCTTTGAGCTCGCGGAGACTCTTCACTTACCCCAAAATGCAGTGGGAATATGCAAATTATCTCCTCAGGACTCCTCCCCTGGTTTGCCGATGTCCTCTTTTCAGCTCCAACAGCCAAAATCCAGTGTTCTTTGAGCTCGCGGAGACTCTTCACTTACCCCAAAATGCAGTGGGAATATGCAAATTATCTCCTCAGGACTCCTCCCCTGGTTTTGCTACATACAGTATATTCTGGGCCCCATTTATTGCTCCATACAGTACAATGGCCCCATATATTATGTAATGGGCCCCATGTATTGCTCCATACAGTATAATGGCCCCATATAGTATATAATTAGCCCCTTATATGGCTCCATACAGTATATAATGGGTCCCATATATTGTTCCATAAAGTATAATGGCCCCATATAGTATATAATGGGCCTCATATATTGCTTCATACAGTATAATGGCCCCATATAGTATATAATAGGCCCCTTATATTGCTCCATACAGTATATAATGGGCCCCATATATTGCTCCATACAGTATAATGGCCCCATATAGTATGTAATGGGCCCCATGTATTGCTCCATACAGTATAATGGCCACAAATAGTCTATAATTGGCCCCATGTATTGCTCCATACAGTATAATGGCCCCATATAGTATATACTGGGCCCCATAAATTGTTCCATACAGTATATACTGGGCCCCATAAATTGTTCCATACAGTATAATTGCCCCATATAGCATATAATGGGCTCCATGTATTGCTCTGAACAGTATATACTGGGCCCCATAAATTGTTCCATACAGTATAATTTCTCTATATAATATATAATGGGCCCCATACATTGCTCCATACAGTTTAATGGCTCCATACACTATATACTGGGCCCCATATATTGTTCCATACAGTATAATGGCCCCGTATATTCATAAGCAGATTATAATGAGGGCAATCTGGACCTCCGCTCGGGGCCCCGGGGCTCCAGGGGGCCCGGGGCGTCCATGGCCAGATTGCCTTCATTATAATATGTGCGGCGCCACGGCACATACCGGCAGTCAGAGGCGGGGGGCCCCCGGACTGCTCCCCCAGCAGCTGTGCATGGCCGCTACTTCTTCTTCGGCCTTGTCTGCTAGTGTGACGTCACGCAGTGCGCGCTGCACTGCAGCAACGGAGAGGAGCTGGAGGAGTGGAGCCGAGCCGGGGTATGGTGAGTATGTGTGAGCGTGTGTGTGTGTGTCCAAGGCAGATATCATTGTGTGATGTCAGTTTATATGTATTTTTGTGTTGCAAATGTGTTTATGCGTGTACGTATATGTCTGTATATGTTTCAGTGTGTATAGATGGCTATGTGCGGCTTCCCGCTGTGTATAGATGGCTATGTGCGGCCTCCCGCTGTGTATAGATGGCTATGTGCGGCTTCCCGCTGTGTATAGATGGCTATGTGCGGCCTCCCGCTGTGTATAGATGGCTACATGCGGCCCCCTGCTGTGTATAGATGGCTATGTGCGGCCTCCTGCTGTGTATAGATGGCTACATGCGGCCTCCCGCTGTGTATAGATGGCTACGTGCGGCCTCCCACTGTGTATAGATGGCTATGTGCGGCCTCCAGCTGTGTACAAATGGGTATGTGCGGCCTCCTGCTGTGTATTGATGGCACCGTGCGGCCTCCTGCTGTGTATTGATGGCACCGTGTGGCCCCCTGCTGTGTATAGATGGCTATGTGCGGTCTCCTGCTGTGTATAGATGGCGCCATGCGGCCTCCCGCTGTGTATAGATGGCTACGTGCGGCCTCCTGCTGTGTAGAGATGGCTACGTACGGCCTCCCGCTCTGTATAGATGGCTACATGTGGCATCCCGCTGTGTATAGATGGCTACGTGCGGCCTCCTGCTGTGTATAGATGGCTATGTGCGGCCTCCAGCTGTGTACAGATGGCTATGTGCGGCCTCCTGCTGTGTATTGATGGCACCGAGTGGCCTCGTGCTGTGTATAGATGGCTACGTGCGGCCTCCCGCTGTGTATAGATGGCTATGTGCGGCCTTCCGCTGTGTATAGATGGCTACGTTCGGCCTCCCGCTGTGTATAGATGGCTACGTGCGGCCCCCCGCTGTGTATAGATGGCTATGTGCGGACCCCCGCTGTGTATAGATGGCTACGTGCGGCCTTCCGCTGTGTATAGATGGCTACGTGCGGCCTCCCGCTGTGTATAGATGGCTACGTGCGGCCCCCCGCTGTGTATAGATGGCTATGTGCGGACCCCCGCTGTGTATAGATGGCTATGTGCGGCCTCCCGCTGTGTATAGATGGCTACGTGCGGCCTCCTGCTGTGTATAGATGGTGCCCTGCTGCCCCCTGCTATGTATAGATGGTTTTGTGCAGCCTCCTGCTGTGTATAGATGGCTACGTGCGGCCTCCTGCTGTGTATAGATGGCTATGTGCGGACCCCCGCTGTGTATAGATGGCTATGTGCGGCCTCCCGCTGTGTATAGATGGCTACGTGCGGCCTCCTGATGTGTATAGATGGCGCCCTGCTGCCCCCTGCTGTGTATAGATGGTTATGTGCAGCCTCCTGCTGTGTATAGATGGCTACGTGCGGCCTCCTGCTGTGTATAGATGGCTACATGTGCTCAATATTAAGCCATACAATTAATGTAAGGCTATGTGCCCACGATACAGAAATGCTCCGGATTTTTTTTGAGTGTTTCTGCTCTCTCTGGCAGAAAAAACGCATGCGGATTGTACATGCGGATTGTACATGCTTTTTTCCTGCCAGGGACATGCGGATGTGAAGCGTTCTTCACATGCATTTCCGCATGCGGGTTGTCAAGCTCTTTCCAAGCGATTTTAGCATCACTTGGAAAAGTGCTTGACAACTTGGTCACACTATATAAATCAGTGGTAAATGGCAAAAAATAAAAAATAAAAATATACTTACCTTCTGATGGCCTGCCGACATCAGCGGTCGCGTGACCCGTCACATGGCTAAATGACGTCACCACAGGTCCTTTAGTCTACCGCGAGCTGCCAGCAAGCCAGGACGCATCGGATAAAGACACCGGGGGCCATCAGAAGGTAAGTATAATATTTATTTTTTATTTTATTCTTTTTTTTACAGGTTCTATGGTACCCGGGTCCGGAGGAGAGTCCATCCGCACATTGAAACAGTTGGATTCCGCATGTACAGATGCAGTGATGCGGATTTCATGCGTTCCAATCCAAGTCAAAGGCGGCGAAAACGCCGCGCTTCCGCAAAATAATTGGTAGTGCTGTGGATTTTTCCGCAATGATAATCCGCAGCGGAAATTTCCGCAGCATGTGCACAGTTCATGCGGATTATCATTGGGGAACATGGCAGACCTTCTACCAAGCGTTTTTTAAGCGTTTCTGCAGTGGAATTGCCGCTGCGGAAACGCTTAAAAAACGCATAGTGGGCACACAGTCTAAAAAAAATTATTATAATTAATATATTAATATTGTGCCAAATTAATTTCACGTGAACTATCACATGATCTATCACAGGGGATCATGTGACATGTGATACATCAGGTATGTGTGTGGGGGGCCCGCGCCTTCTAAACTGCCCGGGGCCCTGGCTACTCTTAATCCACCCATGCGTATATTATATACTGGACCCCATATATTGCTACATACAGTATATACTGGGCCCTGTATATTGCTCCATACAGTACTGTATATCCTGGGTCCCATATATTGATCCACAGAAAAATGGCCCTATGTAGTGTATAATGGGCCCCATATATTGCTTCATACAGTATATTGACCCCATATAGTATATAATTAGCCACATATATTGCTCCATACAGTATAATGGCCTCATATAGTGTATAATAGGCCACATATATTGCTCCATACAGTATAGAATGGGCCCCATATATTGGTCCATACAGTGTAATGGCCACATATAGTATATAATGGGCCCCATATATTGCTCCATATAGTATATACTAGGCCCCGTATATTGCTGCACAGTATATGGCCCCATATAATATATAAAGGGCCACATTTTTTGCTCCATACTGTATATACTGGGTCTCAAATATTGATCCATACAGTATATACTGGGCCCCATATATTGCTGCACAGTATAATGGCCCCATATAGTATATATTGGGCCCCATATATTGGTCCATACAATATATATTGGGCCCCATATATTGCTCCATATAGTATAATGGCTTGAAATAGTATATAATAGGCCCAATATATTGATCCATACAATATAATGGCCCCATATAGTATATAATAGGCCCCATATATTGCTCCATACAGTATATAATGGGCCCCATATATTACTCCATACAGTATATACTGGGCCCCATATATTGATCCATACAGTAAAATGTCCCCATATAGTATATAATGGGCCCCATATATTGCTTTCTACAGAATATACTGGGCCCCATAAATTGCTCCATACAGTATAATGGCCACATATAGTATATAACGGGCCCCATATATTGCTACATACAGTATATACTGGGCCCCATATATTGCTGCACAGTATAATGGCCCCATATAGTATATAATGGGCTCCATAAATTGCTAAATACAGTATAATGGCCCCATATAATATATAATGGGCCCCATATATTGCTCCATACAGCATAGTGGACCCATATAGTGCTCCATATAGTATAATGACCACATATAGTATATAATAGGCCCCATATAGTGCTCCATACAGTATAATGGGCCCCATATATTGCTCCATAAAGTATATACTGGGCCAGATGAATTATTCCATACAGTATAATTGCCCCGTATAGTATATAATGGGCCCCATATATTGCTCCATATAGTATAATGGCTCCATAAAATATACACTGGGCCCCATATATTGCTCCATACAGTATAATGGCCCCATATAATATATAATGGGCCCCATATATTGCTCCATACAGTATATACGGGGCCCCATATATTGATCCACAGTATAATGGCCCCATATAGAATATAATGGCCCACATATATTGCTCCATACAGTATAATGGCCCCATATAGTATGTAATAGGCCCCATATATTGCTCCAAACAGTATATACTGGGCCCCATATATTGCTCCATACAGTATATACTGGGCCCCATATATTGCTCCATATAGTATATACTGGGCCCCATATATTGCTCCATACATTCTAATGGCCTCATATAGTATATAATGGTCCCCATATATTGCTCCATACAGTATAATGGCCCCATATGATATATAATGGGCCCCATATATTGCTCCATACAGTATATACTGAGCCCCAGATATTGCTCCACAGTATAATGGCCCCTTATAATATATAAAGGGCCAATTTTTTTGCTTCATACTGTATATACTGGGCCCAATATATTGCTCTACACAGTATATACTGAGCCCCATATATTGCTGAACAGTATGGACACCCGGCCGCCACCTGGCGGCTGAGGACCGAGTGTGGACACCCGGCCGCCGGGCGGCTGGGGACTGAGTATAGATTCCAGGCCGCCAACGCAGCCATGACGTGGTGGCCAGATTCCGCCTTCACAAGCCTAAAAGGCCCAATTTCAAGTGGTAGCAAGCAGTATGGTATTGCAGCCTGGGGGTGGGTGGGTGGTTGGCTGCATATTTGCGCTTGCATTGCAAGGAATGGGGGAGGTACAAATTGAACACTGCCCTGGTCACGGGGATAGTTGCAAGTCTGCATCTTCTGATGCGGCAAGGATGACTTCTGATGGGCACACTTTTAGGCAGTGACCTGGGTGTCAGAGATGCTTCCAGGGGTCTTCCCCATGCTGTTCCCATGTCTTTTCAGCACTGTATGCATGTGTCACACAGCACATGGCCAGATAAGGTTGTAAAATGTTAAAATGACATTTCCCGGTGAATGCATTTGTCACGGTTGAAAGCAATGCAAAAGTGCAAAAACGCATCAAAAACGCTACGTGTGAACATAGCCCAAGGTGTGGAGGAGTATTTTATTTTTTTTTGGGGGGGGGGGGGTATTTATTTTACCTTATACACAAGTCTTCTTTACCCTAGAAAGGAAGTTCCTTAACATATTTCACAGGAAAGCACTTTCAGTTTCGTTTTTGAACGTTTTGTGAGCCCGTAAAAGTGGCTTAATACCTCTGACCACGTTGTTGACAGCAGTGACCTGGGGGTCAGAAATGCTTCCTGGGGCGATCCCCATGCTGTCCCCATGCCATTTCAGCACTGTCACTATCGTTTTGGGCACTTATTAGGCTTTTAAAAGACTGCCGGGGGTGCCGCGCCAAAAATGCTCGGGTCTGCCATAGACTAACATTGGGCTCGTTGCTCGGGTCGAGAACCTGAGTACCACGGCGAGCTCGGCCCGAGCTTCGAGCACCCGAGCATTTTAGTGATCGCTCAACACTAGTCTCTGCATCTTTCAAAAAAAACATGATTGTTCTGCAGGACAAGGCTCCAGCTCAGCATCAAAGTCTCCACTGCTCGGCTGCCAGGAAAGGCCTTAAAGAGGAAAAAATATGGACACGGACCTAAGCCCTGATGAGAAATTGTGGGCCTTTCTTAAATTGGGGATTTACGGTGAAGGAAAATAAACACTTTTCTGAATGGTGTCTGGGGCTGTGGATGGTGTTGCCCAAAAAGTTCTTTGTCAACATATGAAGAAACTGACAGACTCCATGGATGGAGCTTATGGATGTTATTGAAAAAATGGATGACTATATTATTATATTGGTCACTGATATTTTTTTTAAATGTCAGAAATGTATTTTTAGACATTATGAGCTGTTCGGTTATTTTTCTCACTTTAACGGATGAAAATAAATAATTGAGATGGGAAAATTTATGTTTTTCATTTAGTTGCCCAATAATTCTGCACACACAGATATTCTCCTAAGAAAGACAAAACCTCACTTTTACTTTTTTCAAAAATATTCAGGGTTCAGGTCTATTAACCTTTGGGATTGACAGACAGCACTGGAGAAGTTCAATAATAAAATGAATCATCAAAAATACAAATTGTGCACAAAGTATATATATATATACACATCAGCAAAACATTGGTTCAATATCCTCCTAATTTGATATCTATCTATTTCATATCTATATTTATCTATGTATCCATCTATCTATCTCATCTATCTACTTATCTGTCACTGTGACATCACGATACATTCTATGTCACAGTGATGTGATGACATCATCACATTCTATATCCCAGTGTTACAGCCCAGGGGAAATCACTGCCTCACAGACTTACAGGGGTGAGGGAGTACCTTTTGTTTTTCGTGACAAACGAAGCAAAAATTTATTCTAAAATGGATAAAGAGAGAAGACGAGCCCAAAGAGATCGGGTTCTGAGAGAGAGGAGAGGAATAAATGAAGAGCAGGTATTGTTGTTCGCTTTAGGGCGAAAAGACATTAATCTACCGGACATGGACACTGACGCCTCAGAAATGGCGTCCAAACGACAAAATCTAGAGAAAATGAGAAAGTCCAAAAGACATGAGATCCTTACACAGAGAAGGAACATGGAGAACCTCATGGAGTCTGACTCTGCTGCCTCCGCTGAGCTTCAGGGGGCCATTCTTATCTCCTTGAAAAAAATCGGAGATCTGGTCCCTGAAATAAGGAAGAGGAATAAAGAAGCCATCCTCAATAAGCGGAGAAACATCAGCACAGAGTTAGAGCTGGAGGAAGTTCTCCAAGAAACTCCAAGACAGGTCTCATCCAGATCTGAAAGACAAGACACCCTGAACCTGCAAAGAGCGGCAGCCCAGAAAAGAATGAGGAACAGCAGAGACTGGGTTGTCCAATGCAGGAGGCATCTGACCTATGCCAAACCCATCATTAATGGGAATGGTGCCCTATGGAGATCCCACTCATCAACCAAAACCATCTCCATCCCGGATTTTCTGTTCCATCTGAGTGTTTCTTCACCAGAGAGATCAATGGATATAGATGAACCAGGTAAGAAATAATCTTACTCAGTATAATAAGACTGTGGGTGAGGGGGATTATCCTCCTAATATTAAGTACAGGCCTCAATTATCAATGCTGACTAATGGAAGAACTGTCCTTGTCGCCCGTAGCAACCAGTCACCTTTCAGTGTTCTATAGAATGTTAACAAATGGAATCTGTGCTGTGAATCGTTGCTATGGGCAACAGGGACATTTTTGCTATTAGACAGTTTTGATAAACGAGAGACCAAATATTAGACATTTCCTGCTCATTTACATAGTTCTGTTTAAAATTATAATATATGCGCTGGCGCTATATCTATTAACCCCTCCTTGACCGGGCAATCTTTCATTTTTCTCCTCCCATCTTCCAAAAGCTATAACTTTTTTCCCTTTGTCTTCCAGTATAGCCACACGTGGGCTTATTTTTTTTTAGTGGGCCGAGTTGTGGTTGTGAACGACACAATTTATTTTGTCATTCAATGTTTTAGAAAACAGGGAAAAAAATCAAAGTGTGGTAAAATTGTGGGGAAAAAAGGGGGATTCCGACATTGTTTTTTTATTGTGTCCATTGTGTGGTCAGAATGACCCCATCAAGTGATTCTCCATGTCAGAGACCATTGTGCTAATGCTGAACATGCAGAGGTTTTCTTTTTACTTAAGTGGTGAAAATTAGAAATTTATTAGAAAAAACATTGATTTGAGTCTCCATATTCTGAGACATTGTAACTTTGTGATTTTGATACCTGGATGGCGCAGTGTAAGGGCTTCTTTATTGTGTAGGAAGCTGTAGCTTTTATTAGATCTTTCTTGGGTAGAAAGGACATGGTGATATCTTTCTATTGCAATTTCTAGATAAATATGGCGCCTCTAAAAAACCCAATTTTGATGTTTCAATTTTTTTCTCATTTTAATATTTACTGTTTGGGATAATTATTTTTATATTTTTGTATATCCCTCTTATACTAACATAGTAATCCCAGTTATGCTTATTTTTCATTTTTTTAATTATTATTATTAATTGGGAAAGTTGTGTGATTCTAATTATATTATGTTTTTCAAATTATTATTTTATTTTTTTATTATTTTTTATTTAATTTTTTAGTCTCTTTAAAAGACATGAACCTGTGATTTTCTGATCGCTTGCACTATATACAGTGATGGAACTGTATCGCTGTATATGGCTTTATTAACGTTGTCATAAGAAATTAAACCAGGCTGGTCTGAACAGGAGGAGGAAAGCGAAGCACAAGGTTTTTCAGCAGGCCCAGATAGTCATTATAACCAATTAACCCCTTGCAATTGTGTCCTGGTAGGGGCTAATGGGTGCTGATGCGCATAAATCGGCAATCACTTCATTTAAATACCGCTGTCAGCATTGAAATGGTTAAACTGCAGTAATCAGCGTGTGCTCCAGTTGCTGCTGTTATAGGCAGGTGGCAGCTATGCAATACGGTCAGTATCAGCCTGGTAAAATGCAGGCTCAGCTCCTGAATCCGCTCCATACATTTACCGCACAAGATGACAAACATTTCCATTATGTGTTCTCAAAGAGATTAACAAATCTTGTATCATCTCAGCAGGTGGAAGCCTTATGATGCCCTCTGACGTAGGGAACATGCCAGCACAAGACCTTGCTGATGCCAGACCCGTTACTTTAACCCAGAGAGAATTGGTTAACATAGAAAATCCTATTAACTTTCGCCACCTTGAAATCCTCAAAGTTGTTGGAGAGGGAAATTTCGGAAAGGTAAGTGTGAATTTCTCCTCCTCCATGCTCCCCAATGTATCCTGCACCAGATACACAGGAGGATATACATATTCATTACAGGATGTTAATATGTAATGGTGATTGGGATAAACCAGTGATCCATTATACAGATCCCTATAATAGATGGGATTTTGGTCTGATCGCCTGTGATTTTTCTCCAGGTCCTCTTGGCATCAGATATGTTCAGCGGAGAACTGCTGGCTATTAAAGCCATAGACAGGAATTATTGTGATGAAGACACAATCTCTAAAGAGTTAAAGGTCCTGAGTATGGCCACCGACTGCCGCTTCATAACATCTCTGCGGGGGTTTATGGAGGTACCAACAGAATATATAATAGCCATGGAGTATATTGCCGGAGGAGATCTGTCTGTCCACATGGCAAAATCGATGAAATTTGATATGGAAACATCAAGGTAAATGTCTTAGACTGAATCATAATATTCTACTGCCCATACATTGTGGTCCTAGAGTGTATGTAACCACTGATCCATCCTCTACTTTCTACTCCACAGACTCTTTGCGGCAGAAATGGTTTGCGGACTCCAGTTCCTCCATGAACACGGCGTGATACATTGGTAATCAGTTCATCTTCATAAATCTCTGTTGTCTCCTTACATATCTATTGTAGAAAGTTCTGTTCATGAATTATCCTCACAATCATGTCTGATCATTTTTCCCTGCAGTGACCTGAAGCCTCAGAACATCCTCATCCATGACACCGGACACATAAAGATCGCGGACTTTGGCTTATCAGCCGTGAATGTGGTCGATGAGGTCCTATTGGAGGATACTGTTGGCACGAATGGTTACATCGCACCGGAGGTAAGGAACATCCCTGTGTGATTGATGCCGATAGTAGGACTGAGTATTAATCTGAGGATCCTGCTCATATCTAATCACAGACCGGTCCTCATGGCCTCTGTGTGTAAATCCCCTCCCCGATATAGTAATCTCCTATCTTATGTTCCCACAGATAATGGATGAAGAAAGCTTCAATCATAAGGCAGATTCCTTTTCATTTGGTGTCATCCTGTACATGATGATTGTGGGGAAAAAGCCGTTCTATAGCAGTGGTTTGCTGGATCAATACCACTGGTCTCTGCAGGTGGACGTCCCAGATTTTCCAGACTGGATGCCCAGCGATGCACTTGACATCTTAGAAGGCGTAAGTAGGATCAGAAGAAGAAGGATGATGAGGGACTATAAAGAAAGCTAGAAGATAAGATGCGGACAGTCCATGGACATTGTGTAATAACGTATCAATAATAATATATAATATAATGATTAATGGTCTCTCTCATTTTCCAGCTTCTCTGCAAAACTCCATCTGCCCGGTATGCTATATCATCCTTCATCCGAGAGCGCCCATTCTTCCTCTCCATAAACTGGAGCGACGTGGAGTCCGGCGAAGCCGACCCACCATTCAAATTTGATGAAAATGTAAGTATAGCACATAGGGACATCCATAGTGTTATCTCTGCCCAGTAACACACATACCCACTATACACCTTATCATTATATCCCCCAGTATACATTATATATGTGAGGAGACGATTCTCAGACATGTATATTTATCATCTTAAGATGGAGAAAAGCGGCACTCACCCCAAAGTGGCACTCACCATTACTTCTTTATTAATCTGCTGTAAAACATATCGGCAAGGAGAGAATGCCGCTTTTCTCTCTTTTTGACTGCAATTGCTTCCCAGTCTGGGGTGTATTTAGCTGAGCTCCCGTGTGGTTCATGAACCCTTTTTTAAATGTGCAACCTTCAACATTGTAATCTCCTCCCAGACTTTATGATAGTGCAGAATCGCTTCACTTTCTTTATTGTGAATATATTTCTCTTCTTACAGGAGGATTAGGCTGATATAAATCAGCCCCATTCCAGTAACATCTAGGAATGAAGCTTTCCATTACTCGGAAGAGACAACTAAACTGGACTTTCTCATTTACCGGACTTTGACAAACCTACCGAGCTTCCACCACATAACAGCCACGTAGATTCGAGCACCAAACATCCAGGGATTTAGTCCGATCGCCATATTTGGGGTCAGGAAGGAATTTTTTTCCCCTGATATGAGGATTATACAACAACTAGTCCTCAGGGTTATTTTTCGCCTTCCTCTGGATCAACATAGCAAGTAATTAAAGGCTGAAATTGAAGGACTTCTTTCAGCCATACTTGCTATGTTACCATCTGAACGACTCATCTACAATGTGGTGGTAAGAAGACGACTACCGAATATGGACAAAGAGAAGGCAGTGGCTGCTCCTTCTCCACCGGATATGGACAGAGAGAAGGCAGCGGCTGCTCCTTCTCCACCAGATATGGAAAAAAAGAAGGCAGTGGCTGCTCCTTCTCCACCGGATATGGACAGAGAGAAGGCAGCGGCTGCTCCTTCTCCACCAGATGTGGAAAAAAAGAAGGCAGCGGCTGCTCCTTCTTAAAATTGGCCAAGTAAAGAGAGGTGGAAGCGGCTGCTCCTTCTCACACTTGGCCATGTAGCGACAGAAGGATGCGGCTGCTCCTTCTACTACCAGGCCATGGACAGACAGAAGGTAGCGGCTGCTCCTTCTACTACCTACCCATGGTCAGACAGAAGGCCATATGGTTGATCGCGGTGCTCTAGGAATCCAGGAAAACTCCAACTTCACAGATCACACGTCACACATTCCTGCTCTTCTCCTCTCCGTCATGTGTGATCCAGACCTGGATGTCCAAAAACAGCTCAAGTGCAACCAAAGGCCTGAAGAGCGGAATTATCATCTGCTCCTTTCTATAGAAAGTGACTGTATCTACAGACTTTCTTTTTTCATCTTTGCATATAATTAACAACTTATATGCACAAATAAATATATTGAACATCTATGTTGATTCTGGTTAGATTCTTCTCATATAGAGAACTGCTTTTTGGTATTTTTATTAATATCATGATGACCTAATGTAATTGTGGATGGGTTGAATATCTCACAAACATTTCTGCATAGAGTAAAATATTTACGTTTTAAAAAAGAGATGAGAGAATTTAATCTTCTCAAACTGTAAAAGAATCCTCACTCACTAAAATGTGTATTATTTTGTAATTCACTTCTGTGCAGATACAGCCGGCCTCTATTTTACTACACTGTAAAGAATCATCAAAAGGTTAAAAATAAAAATGTAAAAAATATACTTATCTTACTGCTCCCCCAGAAGCATTACTTCTGGAGAAGCAGAAGGGCAAGTCGCCTCAAGCCCCTCACTCCGAGGAGCCCACCCAAAGCTTAACAATATCGGTGTGGGCGTAAAGCTGATACAGAAAGACTTGATACAGAATGCCAGGGTGACACACTAAAGACCCCCATAGCAGGGATAAGGGGGATAGAGCGACATGATGAAGTCATCACTCTGTGACTCTGATGTCCCGTGCGTGCCTCTGCATGATGAGATCACCATGTTGGTCTACCTGTGACTAGCTACTGTCTGCCGGCGGACTCACTAGGATTCAGTGTTAGGTAAGTATATTATGTTTATGTTTTTTTTATTAATACTTATAATTGGACTGACTGTGGTGGCATCATACAGTGTGGGGACTAGTGTGGAGTATCATACAATATGGGGGGCATTATACTGTGGACAGTAAGCTGTGGGGGGAACATATGGTATGAGAGCTTTATATTGTGTGAGGACTCATGTGGTGGTATCATACAGTGTGGGAACTAATGTGGGGGCCATCATACAATGCCATCATACAAGACCATAATAACTGGGGGGTGTATAATATAATTTAGGGACTAATGTGGGGGCCATCATACAATGTTGGGTGCATCATACTGTTTATAAAAGGCTGTGGGTTCTGTTATACAGTTGGGGACTACTGAGGGGGTATCATACAATGTGGGTGCTACTGTGGGGGCCATCATACAATGTTGGGTTCATCATACTGTTTATAGGAAGCTGTACGGGCCATCATATACTGTGGGGACTACTGAAGGATATCATGCAACGTGGGGGCTACTGTGCGGGCCAATGTTGGGGGCATTATATTGTGTACAATAAGCTGTTGGGGGATAATATAGTATGGGTGGCTTTATACTATGTGAGGACTGCTGAAGGGGCCATCATACAATGTTGGGTTCATCATACTGTCTATAGAAAGCTGTTGGGACTATTGTGAAGACACGGGGTCTTCCATGGGCATAATACTACTAGGAAAACACAGGGTTAGGGTTAAACAGTGTAGCAATACTTTATTGAACCAAGTGAACAGGTGATTCCAACCTTTATATCTCCGGGTTTATCCATGGGTTCCAAGTGACCGGATGGTCCCAACATGGCTAACAAAAACATATATAGTATATAATGGGCCCCATTATTGCTCCATACAGTATATACTGGGCCCCATTTATTGCTCCATACACTATAATGGCCCCATATAGTATATAATAGGTCCCATATATTGCTCTATGCAGTATAAAGGCCCCATATAGTATATAATAGGTTCCTTATATTGCTCCATACAGTATATAATGGGCCCCATATATTGCTCCATACAGTATATATGTGGCACCACAGGGGTCTGGTTGCCACAGTAATAGAAATATTATGTCTGAGAGCAAGTGGGAGGTTTCTCTGGTCAGGAGCCCTGAGCATGCAACACTGCCCGCCCAGACCTGGGAGGGGAGGAATCTTCCCTTATAAACTGGGTCTGGGGCGGGATTAGGGGAGTCAGAGCCTGGAGAGGGAAAGTAAGAACCAGGAGCTCTGTAGGAACAGTAGCTGAATACCAGGGGCTGGAGCTGTGCAGAGTTCGCCCTGGTTGAAGACACTAATACCGGACATGGAGTCCGAGGCTGTGGGGACATCCAGGTCCAGCAGCAGAATCCAACCGGCAGGGGATTCCATGTCCTCTGGCCATAGAACCCGGAGGCACGGTCACAAGCAAGGGACCAGCAACGCCATTGTGAAGCGGAGGCTAACAGAAGGCCCCAAGTCACCGGCCATACGGGTGAGCACCACACGGTATACTCAGGGACGTGGGCTACTTCTACCCGCATAGAGCAAGGTAGCCAGGAAAGAGTGCAGATAGACGGGGAGGCCTACAACTCCACCTGGCCAGGGGGAGATCCTGCTTGCTCACAGACTGACCAGGCCCCTACTACTAACCAGTACTCCCGGGAGGGTCTGCTTTATACCATCAGTAAAGACCCTGAACTGCACCACACGTCTCTGTGTTTCATCGCCGCACCAGCTTTATACCATCAGTAAAGACCCTGAACTGCACCACACGTCTCTGTGTTTCATCGCCGCACCAGCACCATCAGTACTGGGACGCTCACACCATCACTCCCATCATCTCTCACATTAGCTGCCCTGAGGCAATACTTCTCCCGTGGGCAGTTATCCCATACTCGGCTGCGCAAACAACATCAGCCTCAGCGGTCTGCAGCGCAGCGGCGGTCCCCACTGACCGCAATCCACGGGTGGCGTAGTCGGACATTGTTATTACCTAAGACTGCCACTGGTTTGACCACCCTGGGCACGGACCGGGTCACCGCCAAACTGAGACTACAACCCCCAGCGATCCGGCTCCGGGTATCCCCTGCACAACACTGGCCCAGGGGGCGCGTCATATACTGGGTCCTCTAAATTGCTCCAAACAATATAAAGGCCCCATGTAGTATATAATGGGCCAAATGTATTGCTCCATACAGTATATACTGGGCCCCATAAATTGTTCCATACAGTATAATTGCCCCATATAGTATATAATGGGCTCCATGTATTGCTCTATACAGTATATACTGGGCCACATAAATTGTTCCATACAGTATAATATCTCCATATAGTATATAATGGGCCCCATATATTGCTCCATATAGTATAATGGCCCCATATATTGTATAATTGGCCCCATATATTGATTCACAGTATAATCGCCCTATATAGTATATAATGGGCCCCATATATTACTTCATAAAGTATAATGGCCCCATATAGTATATAATAGGCCCCACATATTGCTCCATACAGTATAATGGCCTCATACAGTATATGACAGGCCCCATATATTGCTCCATACAGTATATACTGGACCCCATATAATGCTCCATACAGTATAATGGCAACATATATTATATAATGGGCACAATATATTGCTCCATACAGTATATACTGGGCCCATATATTGCCCCATACAGTATAATGGCCCCATATATTATATAATGGGCCCAATATATTGCTCCATACAGTATATACTGGGCCCTAGATACTGCTCCATACAGTATAATGGCCACATATAGTATATAATAGGCCCCATATATTGCTCCATAAAGTGTAATGGCCACATATAGTATATATGGGCCCCATATATTGCTCCATACAGTATATACTGGGCCCCATATATTGCTGCAAAGTATAATGGCCCCATATAATATATAAAGGGCCACATTTTTTGCTCCATACTATATATACTGGGCCCCATATATGGCTCCATACAGTATATACTGGGCCCCATAAATTGATCCATACAGTATAATGGTCACATATAGTGTATGATGTGCCCAATATATTGCTCCATACAGTATATACTGGGCCCCATATAATGCTGCACAGTATAATTGCCACATATAGTATATAATGGGCTCCATAAATTGCTCAATACAGTATAATGGCCCCATATATTATATAATGGGCCCAATATATTGCTCCATACAGTATATACTGGGCCCTAGATAATGCTCCATACAGTATAATGGCCACATATAGTATATAATGGGCCCATATATTGCTCCATACAGTATATACTGAGCCCCATATATTGCTGCAAAGTATAATGGCCCCATATAATATATAATGGGCCACATTTTTTGCTCCATACTGTATATACTGGGCCACATAGAGTATATACTGGGCCCCATGAATTGATCCATACAGTATAAGGGTCACATATAGTATATGATGTGCCCCATATATTTCTCCATACAGTATATACTGGGCCCCATATACTGCTGCAGGGTATAATTGCCCCATATAGTATATAATGGGCTCTATAAATTGCTCCATACAGTAAAATGGCCCCATATAATATATAATGAGCCTCATATATTGCTCCATACTATATAATGGCCCCATATAGTGCTCCATACAGTATAATGACCACATATAGTGCTCCATACAGTATAATGGGCCCCATATATTGCTCCATGCAGTATATACTGGGCCCCATAAATTGTTCCATACACTATAATTGCCACGTGAAGTATTATATAATGGGCCCCATATATGGCTCCATACAGTATATACTGGGCGCCATATATTGCTCCATACACTATAATGACCCCATATATTATATAATGGGCCCCATATATTGCTCCATATAGTATATAATGGACCCCATAAATTGATCCATACAGTATAATGGCCCCATATAGTATATAATGGGCCCTATGTATTGCTCCATACAGTATAATGGCCCCATATAGTATATAATGGGCCCCATATATTGCTCCATGCAGTATATAATGGGCCACATATTGCTCCATACAGTATAATGACCACATATAGTATATAATGGGCCCCATATATTGATCCACAGTATAATGGCCCCATGTAGTATATAATGGGCCTCACACATTGCTTCCTACAGTATAATGGCCCAAAATAGTATATAATATGCCCCATATATAGCTCCATACAGTATATAATGGGCCCCATATATTGCTCCATACTGTATATACTGGGTTCCATACAGTATATACTGAGTCCCATATATTGCTTCACAGTATAATGGCCCCTTATAATATATAAAGAGAAACTTTTTTGTTCCATACTGTATATAATGGGCCTAATATATTACTCCATACAGTATAATGGTCACATATAGTATATAATGGGACCCATATATTGCTGCACAGTATAATGGCCCCATTTAGTATAAAATGGGCTCCATAAATTGATAAATACAGTATAATGGCCCCATATAATACATAATGGGCCCCAGATATTGCTTCATACAGCATAATGGCTCCATACAGTATATACTGAGCCCCATATGTTGCTCCATACAGTATAATGGCCCCATATAGTATACAATAGGCCCCATATATTGGTCTATACTGTATATAATGGGCCCAATATATTGCTCCATACAGTATAATGGTCACATATAGTATATAATGGGCCCCATATAATGCTGCACAGTATAATGGCCACATATAGTATAAAATGGGCTCCATAAATTGCTAAATACAGTATAATGGCTCCATATAATATATAATGGGCCCCATATATTGCTCCATACAGCATAATGGCCCCATATAGAGCTCCATACAGTAAAATGACCACATGTAGTATATAATAGGCCCCATATAGTACTCCATCCAGTATAATGGGCCCCATATATTGCTCCATACAGTATATACTGGGCCCGATAAATTGTTCCATACAGTATATACTGGGCCCCATATATTGATCCACAGTATAAAGGCCCCATATACTATATAATGGGCCCCATATATTGCTCCATACAGCATAATGGTCCCATATATTATATAATGGGCCCCATATATTGCCTATACAGTATAAACTGGGCCCCATATATTAATCCACAGTATCATGGCCCGATATAGTATATAATGGGCCCCATATATTGCTTCATAAAGTATATTGGCCCCATATAGTATATAATGGTCGACATATATTGCTCCAAACAGTCTCATGGCCCCATATAGTATATAATAGGCCCCATATATTGCTCCACACAGTATATAATGGGCCCCATATATTGCTCCATACAGTATATACTGAGCCCCATATATTGCTGCACAGTATAATTTCCCCTTATAATATATAAAGGGACACATTTTTTCCTCCTACTGTATATATTGGGCCCCATTTATTGCTCCATACAGTACATACTGGGCCCCATATATTGCTGCACAGTATAATGGCCACATATAGTATATAATGGGCCCCATATATTGCTTCATACAGTATAATGGCCAAATATAGTATTTAACGGCCCACATATATTGCTCCATACAGTAAAATGGCCACATATAGTATATGATAGACCCCATATAGCACAAAATAGGCCCGATATATTGCTCCATATAATATAATGGCCACATATAGTATATAATGGGCCCCATATATTGCTCCATACAGTATATACTGGGCCCCATATATTGCTCCATACAGTATATACTGGGACCCATATATTGCTGCACAGTATAATGGCCCCATATAGTATATAATGGGCTCCATACATTTCTAAATGCAGTATAATGGCCCCATACAATACATAATGGGGCCGATATATTGCTCCATACAGTATAATGACCACATATAGAATATAATAGGCCCCATATATTGCTCCATACAGTATAATGGCACCATATAGTATATAATAAGCCCTATATATTGCTCCATACAGTATAATTGGCCCTGGGTAGTGCTCCATATAGCATAATGGCCCCATATAGTGCTCCATACAGTATAATGACCACATATAGTATATAATCGGCCCCATATAGTGCTCCATACAGTATAATGGGCCCCATATATTGCTCCATACAGTATATACTGGGCCCCATATATTGATCCACAGTATAATGGGCCCCATGAATTAATCCATACAGTATATAATGGGCCCCATATATTGGTCCATACAGTATAACGGCCACATATAGTATATAATAGGCCCCATATATTGCTCCATACAGTATAATGGCCCCATATATTATATGATGGGCCCCATATATTGCTCCATACAGTATAATGGCACCACATATTATATAATGGGCCCCATATATTGCTCCATACAGTATATACTGGGCCCCAAATGTTGCTACACAGTATAATGGCCCCATATATTATATAAAAGGCCCCATATTTTGCTCCATACTGTATATACTGGGCCCCATATATTTCTCCATACAGTATATACTTGGCCCCATAAATTGATCCATACAGTATAATGGTCACATATAGTATATGATGTGCCCCATATATTGCTCCATAAAGTATATACTGGGCCCCATATACTGCTGCACAGTATAGTTGCCCCATATAGTATATAATGGGCTCCATAAATTGCTCCATACAGTATAATGGCCCCATATAATATATAGTGGGTCTCATATATTGCTCCATACAATACAATGGCCCCATATAGTGCTCCATACAGTATAATGACCACATATAGTGCTCCATACAGTATAAAGGGCCCCATATATTGCTCCATACAGTATATACTGGGCCCCATAAATTGTTCCACACAGTATGATTGCCCCATATAGTAAATAAGGGGCCCCATATATTACTCCATACAGTATAATGGCTATATACAGTATATACTGGGCCCCATATATTGCTCCATACAGTATATACTGGGCCCCATATATTGCTGCACAGTATAATGGCCCCATATAATAAATAAAGGGCCACATTTTTTGCTTCATACTGTATATACTGGGCCTCATATATTTCTCCATACAGTATATACTGGTCACCATAAATTGATCCATACAGTATAATGGCCCCATAGAGTATATAATGAGCCCTATGTATTGCTCCATACAGTATAATTGCCCCATATATTGCTCCATACAGTATAATGGCACCACATATTATATAATGGGCCAAATATATTGCTCCATACAGTATATACTGGGCCACATATATTGCTGCACAGTATAATGGCCCCATATAATATATAAAGGGCCACAATTTTTGCTCCATACTGTATATACTTTGCCCCATATATTGCTCCATACAGTATAATGGCCACATATAGTATATAATAGGCCCCATATATTGCTCCATACAGTGTAATGGCCACATATAGTATATAATAGGTCCCATCTATTGCTCCATACAGTGTAATGGCCACATATATACTATATAATGGGCCCCATATATTGCTCCATACAGTATATACTGGGCCCCATATGTTGCTACACAGTATAATGGCCCCATATATTATATAAAAGGCCCCATATTTTGCTCCATACTGTATATACTGGGCCCCATAAATTGATCTATACAGTATAATGGTCACATATAGTATATGATGTGCCCCATATATTGCTCCATACAGTATATACTGGGCCCCATATACTGCTGCACAGTATAATTGCCCCATACAGTATATAATGGGCTCCATAAATTGATCCATACAGTATAATGGCCCTATATAATATATAGTGGGTCCCACATATTGCTCCATACAATATAATGGCCCCATATAGTGCTCCATACAGTATAATGACTACATATAGTGCTCCATACAGTATAAAGGGCCCCATATATTGCTCTATACAGTATATACTGGGCTCCATAAATAGTTCCACACAGTATAATTGTCCCACATAGTATATAATGGGCCCTATATATTACTCCATACAGTATAATGGCTACATACAGTATATACTGGGCCCCATATATTGCTCCATACAGTATATACTGGGCCCCATATATTGCTGCACAGTATAATGGCCCCATATAATAAATAAAGGGCCACATTTTTTGCTCCATACTGTATATACTGGGCCTCATATATTTCTCCATACATTATATACTAGGCACCATAAATTGATCCATACAGTATAATGGCCCCAAATAGTATATAATGGGCCCTATGTATTGCTCCATACAGTATAATGGACCTTAATAATATATAATGGGCCCCATATATTGCTCCATACAGTATATACTGGGCCCCATATACTGCTGCACAGTATAATTGCCCCATATAGTATATAATGTGCTCCATTAATTGCTCCATACAGTGTAATGGCCCCATATAATATATAATGCGTCTCATATATTGCTCCATACAATATAATGGCCCCATATAGTGCTCCATACAGTGTAATGACCACATATAGTGCTCTATATAGTATAATGGGCCCCATATATTGCTTCATACAGTATATACTGGACCCCATAAATTGCTGCACAGTATAATGGGCCCCATATATTGCTGCACAGTATAATGGCCCCATATAATACATAAAGGGCCATATTTTTTGCTCCATACTGTATATACTGGGCCTCATAAATTGCTTCATACAGTATAATTGCCCCATATATTGCTCCATACAGTGTAATCGCAACATATAGTATATAATGGGCCCCATATATTGCTCCATACAGTATAATGGCCCCATATAATATATAATGGGTCTCATATATTGCGACATACAATATAATGGCCCCATATAGTGCTCCATACAGTATAATGACCACATATAGTGCTTCATACAGTATAATGGTCCCCATATATTACTCCATACAGTATATACTGGGCCCCATAAATTGTTCCACACAGTATAATTGCCCCGTATAGTATATAATGGGCCCCATATATTACTCCATACAGTATAATGGCTCCGTACAGTATATACTGGGCCCCATATATTGCTCCATACAATATATACTGGGCCCCATATATTGCTGCACAGTATAATGGCCCCATATAATACATAAAGGGCCACATTTTTTGCTCCATACCGTATATACTGGGCCTCATATATTGCTCCATACAGTATATACTCGGCCCCATACATTGATCCATACAGTATAATGGCCCCATATAGTATATAATGGGCCCTATGTATTGCTCAATACAGTATAATGGCCCTATATAATATATAATGGGCCCCATACATTGCTCCATACAGTATAATTGCCCCATATATTGCTCCATACAGTGTAATCGCAACATATAGTATATAATGGGCCCCATATATTGTTCCATACGGTATAATGGCCCCATATAGTATATAATGGGCCCCATATATTGCTCCATACAGTATATACTGGGCCCCATATATTGCTCCATACAGTATATACTGGGCGCCATATATTGCTGCACGGTATAATGGCCCCATATAGTATAAAATGGGCTCCATAAATTGCTCCATACAGTATAATGGCCCTATATTATATATAATGGGCCCAATATATTGCTCCATACAATATAATGGCGCCATATAGTGCTCCATACAGTATAATGACCAAATATAGTATATCATAGGCCTCATATAGTGCTCCATACAGTATAATGTGCCCCATATATTGCCCCATACAGTATATACTGGGCCCCATAAATTGTTTCATACAGTATAATTGCCCCGTATAGTATATAATGGGCCCCATATATTGCTCCATACAGTATAATGGCTCCATACAGTATATACTGGGCCTCGTATATTGCTTCATACAGTATAATGGTCCCATATATTATATAATGGGCCCCGTATATTGCTACATACAGTATATACTGGGCCCCATAAATTGATCCACAGTATAATGGCCCCATGTAGTATATAATGGGCCTCATATATTGCTTCATACCGTATAATGGCCCCATATAGTATATAATAGGCCCCATATATTGCTCCATACAGTATATAATGGGCCCCATATATTGCTCCATACAATATATACTGGCTCCATACAGTATATACTGAGCCCCATATATTGCTCCACAGCATAATGGCCCCTTTTAATATATAAAGAGAAACTTTTTTGCTCCATACTGGATATACTGGGCCCAATATATTGCTCCATACAGTATAATGACCCCATATAGTATATAATGGGCCCCATATATTGGTCCATACAGTATATACTGGTCCCCCATATATTGCTCCATACAGTATAATGGCTTCATATAGTATATACTGGGCCCCATATATTGCTCCATACAGTATAATGGCCCCATATAGTATATAATAGGCCCCATATATTGCTCCATACAGTATATAATGGGCCCCATATATTGCTCCATACAGTATATACTGGGCCCCATATACTGCTCCATACAGTATAATGGCCCCATATAGTATATAATGGGCCCCATATTTTGCTCCATACAGTATATAATGGGCCCCATATAATGCTCCATACAGTATATACTGGGCCCCATATATTGCTGCACAGTATAATGGCCCCATATAGTTTATAATTGGCTCCATAAATTGCTAAATACAGTATAATGGCCCCATATAATATATAATGGGCTCCATATATTGCTCCATACAGTATAATGGCCCCATATAGTGCTCCATACAGTATATTGACCACATATAGTATATAATAGGCCCCATATAGTGCTCCATACAGTATAATGGGCCCCATATTTTGCTTTATTTTGCTTCATACAGTATAATGGCTCCATATAGTATATAATGGGCCCCATATATAGTTCCATACAGTATAATAGCCCCTTATAGTAAATAATGGGCCCCACATATTGCTCCATACTGTATAATGGTCCCATATAGTGCTCCATACAGTATATACTGGACCCCATATATTGCTCCATAAAGTATAATGGCCCCATATAGTATATAATGAGCCCCATATATTTTTCCATACAGTTTAATGGCCCCTTATATTGCTCCATACAGTGTATAATGGGCCCCATATATTGCTCCATACAGTATAATGGCCCCTTATCTATAATATTACCGGGGATGCGTATCTGAAGCCTTTATAGACTGCGCATGCATGACGCGCAGTCTGGCTCCAGGCAGAATCACGCATCCAGCCGTTACAGGTAAGAGGAGTGTATGGCGCGGTATACGTAGACACTGAACGTATACCGCGATCTCCGGCGCCATACTTAGATACTTACCTGACCGGGAGGAGCGTTGCCGCGGCGCCTCTCTATGCCGGAGACCGAGGCAGGAGTAAGGCGTCGGATCGGAAACCAGGATGGGGATGAGGGGTGCCGTGTATACCGGGATTGGGGGTGAGGGGTGCCATGCATACCGGGATTGGGGGTGAGGGGTGCCAAGCATACCGGGATTGGGGGTGAGGGGTGCCATGCATACCGGGATTGGGGGTGAGGGGTGCCATGCATACCAGGATTTGGGGATGAGGGGTGCCATGCATACCGGGATTGGGGGTGAGGGGTGCCAAGCATACCGGGATGAGGGATACCATACAAACCAGGATAGGGATGAGGGATGGGGTACCATGCATACCGGGATAGGGATGAGGAGTACCACACATACCAGGATAGGGATGAGGAGTACCATACAAACCAGGATAGGGATGAGGGATGGGGTACCATGCATACCGGGATAGGGATGAGGAGTACCACACATGCCAGGATAGGGATGAGGAGTACCATACATACCAGGGTTGGGATGAGGGGGCCACGCATACCAGGATTGGGGGTGAGGGGTGCCATGTGACTCGCCCCTTGGGCCGTGGGGCACTCGGATCCGGGCAATAGGGAAACGGTGGGAGTAGTAGTGGCAACCCGGTTCCGTGGCTCAGGGTGGTCAGGACAGTGGTAGTCCGTTATGTGCTGTTGATTATGTCCGACTACGCCACCCGTGGATTGCGGTTATTAGGAACCGCCGCTGCATGCAGACCGCTGGGACTGATGATGTGTGCAGCTGGGGTAGTGTGACTCCCCACGGGAAGAGTGCGGCCGCAGGGCAGTATAATGGATGGTGGGAGTGATGCTAGTGAGAGTCCCAGTGCTGATAGTGCTGGAGGAGCAAGGAGCACACAGAAAACAGGTTGCAGTCCAGGGTCTTTACTAAAACAAGTAAACTGACCCACAAACAGTCCCGGCTAGGAGGGGACCTGGATGTCTGAGAGCAACGGGGAAATTGGCCCTGGTCAGGGTGAGGGTGTAGGCCTACCGTGCTTTCTGTGCTCCTTCTGGCTATCTCCTCTTTATAGGGTAACAGCCCACGCTTCTGAGCTCTCCGTGTATTCTCGCCTGTATGGCCTGCGACGTGGGTTCCTTTCTGCTCCCAGCCTTGTACGGCTTTACTGGTTCCTTCAGTTGTGGCAGGGCCTCCAGGCTTCTTAGGCCAAGGAATATACAGTCCCCTGCGGACTGGTTATCTGCTGGAGAATGTGGAATCCTCCCAGCCTCAGACACCAAAGTCTGGTAAATTAAGTCCGTTATCTGCCAAGACAGGCTCTCTTCGCCTCTTGTCTCTGGCTTGTGGCTCTCCTACTGCCACACTTCCTCTTAGGGTGCAATACAACTGTCCCTCTCTGCTCTGGGACCTGAATCCTGAGACAGGTCGTCCAGTTCTCCCTAACCCTGCCCCCAGTACCAGCTTTTATAGGGGCAGCCAGCTCCCCCTACTGGCCTGAGACAGGAGGCATTGCATGCTAATATTCCCCTGACCAGAGAACCTCCCCCTTGCTCTCAGACACAGCTTTATTACACTTTGTGGCATCCAGGCCAGGGAGACACACCATGCATACCAGGATTGGGGATGAGGGGTGCCATGCATGCCAGGATTGGGATGAGGGGTGCCATGCATGCCAGGATTGGGATGAGGGGTGCCATGTATACCAGGATTGGGGATGAGGGGTGCCATGCATGCCAGGATTGGGATGAGGAGTGCCATGCATACCAGGATTGGGATGAGGGGTGCCATGCATGCCAGGATTGGGATGAGGGGTGCCATGCATACCAGGATGGGGATGAGGGGTGCCATGCATACCAGGATTGGGATGAGGGTTGCCATGCATACCAGGATTGGGGATGAGGGGTGCCATGCATACCAGGATTGGGGGATGAGGAGTGCCATGCATACCAGGATAGGATGGTGGGGACAGGATGGAGGCAGCACAAATACCAGGAGGGGGGGCAGCACATACCAGCATGGGAGACCATATACCAATAAAAATGCTCGCCACCTGGGCGTAGAACGGGTTCAATAGCTCGTAGTATATAATGGGCCACCCTCATATTTTGCTCCATACAGTATATACTGGACCCCATATATTGCTCCATAAAGTATAATGGCCCCATATAGTATATAATGAGCCCCATATATTGTTCCATACAGTTTAATGGCCCCTTATATTGCTCCATACAGTGTATAATGGGCCCCATATATTGCTCCATACAGTATAATAGCCCCTTGTAGTATATAATCGGCCCCATATATTGCTCCATACAGTATAATGGCCCCTTATCTATAATATTACCTGGGATGCGTGTCTCTATCTGAAGCCTTTATAGACAACGCATGCATGACGCGCAGTCTGGCTCCAGGCAGAATCACGCATCCAGCCGTTACAGGTAAGAGGAGTGTATGGCGCGGTATACGTAGACACTGAACGTATACCGCGATCTCTGGCGCCATACTTAGATACTTACCTGACCGGGAGGAGCGTTGCCGCGGCGCCTCTCTATGCCGGAGACCGGGGCAGGAGTAAGGCGTCAGATCGGAAACCAGGATGGGGATGAGGGGTGCCGTGCATACCGGGATTTGGGGTGAGGGGTGCCATGCATACCGGGATTGGGGGTGAGGGGTGCCAAGCATACCGGGATGAGGGATACCATACAAACCAGGATAGGGATGAGGGATGGGGTACCATGCATACCGGGATAGGGATGAGGAGTACCACACATGCCAGGATAGGGATGAGGAGTACCATACATACCAGGGTTGGGATGAGGGGGCCACGCATACCAGGATTGGGGGTGAGGGGTGCCATGTGACTCGCCCCCTGGGCCGTGGGGCACTCGGATCCGGGCAATAGGGAAACGGTGGGAGTAGTAGTGGCAACCCGGTTCCGTGGCTCAGGGTGGTCAGGACAGTGGTAGTCCGTTATGTGCTGATGATTATGTCCGACTACGCCTCCCGTGGATTGCGGTTGTTAGGAACCGCCGCTGCATGCAGACCGCTGGGGCTGATGATGTGTGCAGCTGGGGTAGTGTGACTCCCCACGGGAAGAGTGCGGCCCCAGGGCAGTATAATGGATGGTGGGAGTGATGGTAGTGAGAGTCCCAGTGCTGATAGTGCTGGAGGAGCAAGGAGCACACAGACAACAGGTTGCAGTCCAGGGTCTTTACTAAAACAGGTAAACTCACCCACAAACAGTCCCGGCTAGGAGGGGACCTGGATGTCTGAGAGCAACGGGGAAATTGGCCCTGGTCAGGGTGAGGGTGTAGGCCTACCGTGCTTTCTGTGCTCCTTCTGGCTATCTCCTCCTTATAGGGTAACAGCCCACGCTTCCGAGCTCTCCGTGTATTCTCGCCTGTATGGCCTGCGACGTGCGTTCCTTTCTGCTCCCAGCCTTGTACGGCTTTACTGGTCCCTTCGGTTGTGGCAGGGCCTCCAGGCTTCTTAGGCCAAGGAATATACAGTCCCCTGGGGACTGGTTATCTGCTGGAGAATGTGGAATCCTCCCAGCCTCAGACACCAAAGTCTGGTAAATTAAGTCCGTTATCTGCCAAGACAGGCTCTCTTCGCCTGTTGTCTCTGGCTTGTGGCTCTCCTACTGCCACACTTCCTCTTAGGGTGCAATACAACTGTCCCTCTCTGCTCTGGGACCTGAATCCTGAGACAGGTCGTCCAGTTCTCCCTAACCCTGCCCCCAGTACCAGCTTTTATAGGGGCAGCCAGCTCCCCCTACTGGCCTGAGACAGGAGGCATTGCATGCTAATGTTCCCCTGACCAGAGATCCTCCCCCTTGCTCTCAGACACAGCTTTATTACACTTTGTGGCATCCAGGCCAGGGTGACACATTCCCCCCTAGTGAAATTTAGTACTAAACAATAAACAAAGACAATATGCACAACCATAAAACATTAACAGACAGACGACGCACAGATTGAGTTCTTAAGGTCACAGTGTGGTCTGTGACCAGGTGTCCATATCACCAACACAACGGGGAGCCTTAACCAGGTGGGGGTCTGTCCTATCCCAAGTCCTTTACAGTCTTAGTTCATTCCTGGGTTAGGCTCCAAACGCAGTCCATACAAGGTCCCGGTTATTAAAAGTCCATAACCTTCGAGTCTGTGCGGCAACTGTAAGGAACTGAAACACACAATTACTAATCTCGCATGTAACTTGGCAAACAATTCAACATTTGGCAACAGGGTTATTTACAATTTTAGCGCGCTCTATATTCTCCAGCGAGCGGGTATCTGCCCCTTTGTGCTCCTGGTTGACCTCCTTAACTTATTGTCTGGTGGTGGACTGACTTGGCTTTCCCCACTAGCGTTAGGGGTGCAGCTACCAGCTGGGTGTACAGGTAGGGCAGGCAGCTGTCTGCGGGTCCTTTGGCTTACCGCAGGCATAGCAGGCTCACTGTCAGCAGAGGGTTGACTCTCCTGGGCTGCTGGTACAGGCTCTTCTGCCTCTGGAACCGCTTACTCCTCTTCACCTTCCGGCTCTGGTGTTGGTTGTTGCTGTGCCGGTTGCAGGAAATGCAGGACGGGTACCACTATGGCATCATTTATGCGAGTCCAGGACTGAGGGAACTCTCCGAGAACGGTGCTGATCATTTCTTCCTTGTCCTCTGCAGGTTCAAGGTCACTCTGATCCTCTTCTGCACTACGGAGTTGCTCGGGGCATCTTTTGAGGTGGTCCCTGGAGACGACACTAGTGGTTTCTCCTCTGTCCTTGGTGATTACGCACACCTTTGGGTTGTCGTGGTCAGACTGCAGTACGGTGTAGGGTTCCCTTTCCCACTGGTCGTCCAACTTATGTAGCCTTCTCTTCCGCTTCAGGACTTGCTCACCAGGTTCTAGGGGACCAGCAGGGGCGTGTTGGTTGAAGAGTTTTTCTTGCCTCTCTCTCACCTGGGCCAGGCTTTTCTCCACACTCTCCTGTACCTTCTTGTACTCCAGTTGCCTTTCCGTATCCCAGTCTGCATCCGGGGAGGTGTCCTCAGGTGTTAGGACTCCCATCTCCAGGTCTACAGGCAGCTTACCTGGTCTGGCTCGCATCAGGTAAGCCGGGGTGCAGTTGGTAGCGTTCATCGGGATATGATTGTATAAGTCTATCAGGTCCGGCAGTTTTTCTGGCCACAGGCTGCGTTCCTCCAGGGGCAACGTCTTCAGGAGATCAATGATTATATTGTTCATCTTCTCACACATCCCGTTGGTTTGTGGGTGGTAAGGCGTTGTACGAATTTTCTTACAGCCATAGAGGTTGCAGAACTCCTGGAAGATTTCAGCCTCGAACACTGGACCCTGGTCTGTCAGGACCTGTTCCGGATACCCGTGTGGACGGCAGAAGTATTGCTGGAAGGCTCTGGCCGCTGTTTGGGCTGTCAAGTCCTTTACCGGGACCACCACTAGAAAACGGGAATAGTGGTCCACGATTGTCAGGGCATAGATGTATCCTGACCGGCTGGGAGCCAATTTGACATGGTCCAGAGCTACCAGCTCAAGAGGCTGCTGGGTGACGATGGGCCTCAAGGGTGTCTTCTGGCTGGTGCGGTCCTTCCTCCTTAGGTGACAAGGGCCACAGTCTCTGCACCATTTTTCTACAGCTCCTCTCATGCCGACCCAAAAGAACCTTCCTCTTAGCAGGAACTCCAGTTTCTTCCAACCGAAGTGCCCCGCTCTGTCATGGTAAGCCCCCAGGACCATAGCTGCATCCCGCCTTGGGACCACGACTTGCCAGGTCAGCTCGTGCGTCCGGTGGTTGACAATCCTTCTGCACAACTTGCCTTCATAGAGGAACAGTTTTCTCATCTCCTTCCATAGCTTGGCTTCCTCTGGGGCATCCGGATCCATGCGGGCGTCTTCCTGGGTCAACAGATCTTTCACCAGGCGGATGGCAGGGTCACTATCTTGGGTCTCGGCCCAGCTGTGGTGAGGTAGGGGATTGATTATCACGGTTGTTAGATCCTCCTCCTTCACGCGGTGGGAGTATTGAGCGGCTCCATACTGGTGAAACGCGGGGAGTTCTACCTCCTCCAGCTCTTCTGGGTCTTCGTCACCTTCAGGTAAGTGAGGCATTCTTGATAGGGCGTCCGAGTTGGCATTGGTTTTGCCTGCCCGGTACTTGATCACGAAGTCATAGTTGGAGAGACGGGCCATCCACCGCTGTTCCAGGGCACCCAGTCTTGCATTGTCCAGGTGTGTCAACGGGTTGTTGTCCATGTACACGGTGAACTTCGCGGAGGCCAGGTAATGCTTGAAGCGTTCCGTCACGGCCCACACCACCGCCAAGAATTCTAGCTTGAAGGAGCTGTAATTCTCCGGGTTCCTCTCGGTGGGCCTCAGCTTCCGGCTGGCGAATGCGATCACCCGTTCTCTGCCCTGTTGGTTTTGGGACAGTACGGCTCCCAGTCCCACATTACTGGCGTCTGTGTGGAGAATGAAAGGCTGGCCATAATCAGGGTAGGCCAGGATCTCATCCCCCGTGAGGGCCATCTTTAGCTGGCAGAAGCACTCCTCTTCCGGTTTATCCCACTTGAAGGGTGGCTTTTGACTTCTGGACTTAGACTGTCCGATCAGGAGGTCCTGCATAGGAGCTGCCATCTTAGTGAACCCGGGGATGAACCTTCGGTAGTAGCCTACCAACCCGAGAAACTGTCTCACCTCTTTGATGTTCGAGGGGCTTGGCCAGCTCTTGATTGCCGTGACCTTGTCAGGGTCGGGGGCCACTCCTTCCGCGCTTACCACGTGCCCTAGGTACTGGACCTTTGGTTTCAACAAGTGACACTTCGATGGTTTCACCTTCAGGCCGTAGCCTGCCAGGGCTTCGAACACCTCGGCCAGGTGCTTGAGATGGTCCTCGTAGGTCTTCGAATAGACTATCACGTCGTCCAGGTAAAGGAGGACCGTCTCGAAGTTTTGGTGCCCTAGACAGCATTCCATCAGCCGCTGGAAGGTCCCTGGTGCATTGCAGAGCCCAAAAGGCATACAGTTGAATTCGCTCAGTCCCATCGGGGTGGTGAAGGCGGTCTTCTCCTTGTCAGCCTCTGCCACAGGAACCTGCCAGTATCCGCTAGTAAGGTAAAAGTAGAAAAGAAGTTAGCAGATTTTAGTGCGGCTAAAGACTCCTCTATTCTAGGCAGCGGATATGCGTCTTTGTGGGTGATACGGTTGATTTGTCTATAGTCCACGCACATTCTCATGGTGCCGTCTTTCTTTTTGACCAGAACCAAGGGGGCTGCCCAGGGGTTACAGCTGTCTCTAATAACCCCAGCTTCTTTCATCTCTCTTAGCATGCCCTTTGCGTTCTGATAATGTGCAGGGGGTACAGGTCTGTGTCTCTCTTTTATTGGTGGGTGGCTCCCTGTGGGGATGTGGTGTTCTATCCCTTTTACTCTGCCGAAGTCTAGCGGGTGCTTACTAAAGACTCTCTCGTACCCCTGTACCACCCGGTAGACTCCTTGTTTTTGGTGCAGGGGAGTGGAGTCAGCACCCACGTGGAGTTTCTGGCACCAGTCCTCCTTTTGTTTCTGGGAGCCATTACCCTCCGCCTGAGGAGATGGAGGCAAGGGTTCCACGGCCCTGATAGCCTTGTGTTCGACAACAAACAGTTTGGCGAGTGTAGCGTACCTGGGTAAGTGTACTTCCCTCTCCCCAATGTTGAGGATGCGGACGGGCACCCTCCCATGACGGACATCAACCACCCCCCGGGCTGTCAAAATGGTGGGCCTGCTGTCTGAGTACACGGGTTCTACCATGGCTTGGTAGTCTCTACCTCTCAACCCGATTGCAGTCCGACACCAGATCATCATTTCACTTTTGGGAGGCATGGAAATGGGGAATGGGTCACTCAGTCTTACGCTACCGATCTCACCACCAGACAGTTCTACCTGCTGCCGTCTCATCAGGGCTTTTATCTCCTTGTTGAGGTCTCTCTGTTGGCTGGAACTAGCATTCACCGCCACCTGTTGTAGAATTACAATTACCTCTGAAAGACAATTTTCAATTACGTTAGTACCCACAGTTATTTTAGGGTGACTTTCACGACGGTCAATGTCCACAATAATTACTCCCTGTGCCAGTAGTTCAACTTTACCAATTTTAATGGTCATCTCCTTGAACCCCATCTGCGGCACGGGTAAGCCATTACTGGCGATGATGCTCAAGTTACTGTCTGGATACCGTGTGATATCAGCATCAGTCCAATACTGCTTAAAAAGTACATAAGGGATAGTGGTTATTGCGACCCAGTATCCAGCAAGGCGCTCATGGGGATACCGTCCAGCACCACGGGTAAAACCGGGCGCCCCCCAACGTACTTATCACGCCAATTATAAGGGCCTGGTGATCTTATGCCTGGGGGTTGGCCCTCTGCCCCAGGTTGGACCCGTTTAAATTACAGTACCTGGAAATGTGTCCGGGCCGGTTACATCGACGGCAAATGGGCTGTCCATCCTCTGCGCAGCGGTCTGTGGGCCTCCCTCGGAACGACGGGATCCTCCTCTGTCGACGCCACGGGACATCCTCCGGACTTGAAGCCAGCTCGATGGGTCTTGACGGGTCCACTTGTAACGCCTGGACGGTCCTGGTCAACGCCGCGACGCTCCTGGTCAGCTACTGGACTTGGTGGTGCAGGTCTTTCGACGGGGCTTGGTTCAGGGCCTGTGCATCAGCCCCCACGGGGTCCATAGAGGAGGGCGCCGCCTCCTGGTGGTAGGTGAGAGCAGGGCGCCGGGGGTTTATAGCGCCACTGGTTGCAGATTCACGGAGCACCCTTATGGCCCTGTCCTTAAATTGGGCAAAAGTCAGGTCGGGGTTCTGAAAGAACATGAGGCGCAGCTGGGCCCTGTGGGCGCTGGACAGCAGACCTTCTATGAATTGTTCTGTTAGCAGTTTATCTGTTTCCTGCACACTGCCAGGGTCAGTTTGTTGGATAGCCCTCAAGGCTTCCTGCAGATTTAGGGCATAGTCTCTGATGCTGTCCTGAGCCCGCTGCTTACATCCATAGAACCTCATTTTAATTTCAGCGGCGGTACGTGTGTCAAAGGTACCCTGCAGCTGGGCCAGAATACCCTTCACATTCCTTTTCTCCTCAGTGGGCCATGATTTTACCTCCCTTTGGGCTGCGCCAGTTAACTGCCCTGTTAGTATGCTGACCTTCTGTTCCTCTGTCAGGGGGTAGACTTGGAACAAACTGTACAGCCTTTCCTTAAAGTCAGTTAGGGCATGGGGCTCCCCTGAGTACTTGCGCAGCCAGGCCGCTCCAGGGATGTAGGGCAGGGAAAAGGGCATCACCGCTGCTGCAGCTGCGTTGGTGGTAGTGGGCGCCTCTGTGTCCGACATCTTCCTCCCCCCTAGTTAAGCGTGGCCTACCTTCCGACGATCCTCTTCTGTAGGCCGCGGCTCCGCTGCTGCTGCTTTGGATGAGGACCTTGCGTCGCGTCCTGATGACGTCAGCGTCGCTCTCTCTCCCTTCCAGGACCTTGCGCAGCGTCGGTGCGTGGGGCGGAGCTTCGGGTCTCGCGCGGTTTGGACGTCCACGCCCCTCTTCTTCCCGTGCAGTGTCCTGAAGATGGCGTCCGATGGCGGGAAAACGGCTGGAGATGGCGGGAACCGGCGGAAGATGGCGGGAGACGGCTGGAAATGGCGGGAAACGGCTCCGGATGGCGGGAAACCTCTTTTCAGGTAAGTGCAAAGTCTTTTCTAGGCACGCAATACCCGTTTGTGGCGGGTTGGTTTCAATCCTGCCGACTACGCTAAAGCTGGGTCGTGGGGCACTCGGATCCGGGCAATAGGGAAACGGTGGGAGTAGTAGTGGCAACCCGGTTCCGTGGCTCAGGGTGGTCAGGACAGTGGTAGTCCGTTATGTGCTGATGATTATGTCCGACTACGCCACCCGTGGATTGCGGTTGTTAGGAACCGCCGCTGCATGCAGACTGCTGGGGCTGATGATGTGTGCAGCTGGGGTAGTGTGACTCCCCACGGGAAGAGTGCGGCCCCAGGGCAGTATAATGGATGGTGGGAGTGATGGTAGTGAGAGTCCCAGTGCTGATAGTGCTGGAGGAGCAAGGAGCACACAGACAACAGGTTGCAGTCCAGGGTCTTTACTAAAACAAGTAAACTGACCCACAAACAGTCCCGGCTAGGAGGGGACCTGGATGTCTGAGAGCAACGGGGAAATTGGCCCTGGTCAGGGTGAGGGTGTAGGCCTACCGTGCTTTCTGTGCTCCTTCTGGCTATCTCCTCTTTATAGGGTAACAGCCCACGCTTCCGAGCTCTCCGTGTATTCTCGCCTGTATGGCCTGCGACGTGGGTTCCTTTCTGCTCCCCGCCTTGTACGGCTTTACTGGTCCCTTCGGTTGTGGCAGGGCCTCCAGGCTTCTTAGGCCAAGGAATATACAGTCCCCTGCGGACTGGTTATCTGCTGGAGAATGTGGAATCCTCCCAGCCTCAGACACCAAAGTCTGGTAAATTAAGTCCGTTATCTGCCAAGACAGGCTCTCTTCGCCTCTTGTCTCTGGCTTGTGGCTCTCCTACTGCCACACTTCCTCTTAGGGTGCAATACAACTGTCCCTCTCTGCTCTGGGACCTGAATCCTGAGACAGGTCGTCCAGTTCTCCCTAACCCTGCCCCCAGTACCAGCTTTTATAGGGGCAGCCAGCTCCCCCTACTGGCCTGAGACAGGAGGCATTGCATGCTAATGTTCCCCTGACCAGATAACCTACCCCTTGCTCTCAGACACAGTTTTATTACACTTTGTGGCATCCAGGCCAGGGTGACACACCATGCATACCAGGATTGGGGATGAGGGGTGCCATGCATACCAGGATTGGGGATGAGGGGTGCCATGCATACCAGGATTGGGGGATGAGGAGTGCCATGCATACCAAGATAGGATGGTGGGGACAGGATGGAGGCAGCACAAATACCAGGAGGGGGGGCAGCACATACCAGCATGGGAGACCATATACCAATAAAAATGCTCGCCACCTGGGCGTAGAACGGGTTCAATAGCTCGTAGTATATAATGGGCCACCCTCATATTTTGCGACATACAGTATAATGGCTTCATATAGTATATACGGGGCCCCATATATTGCTCCATACAGTATAATGGCCCCATACAGTATATACTGGGCCCCATATATTGCTCCATGCAGTATAATGGCCCCATATGATGCTGCATACATAAAACAAAATATCAATTACTCACCTCTCCCGTTCCCCGCAGGTCCGGTATACCCAGCGCATCTTCTAACTCTGGAGTGCTCAGGTCAGAGGGCGCGCTGTGGTGACGTCATTGCGCCCTCTGCCCTGACACATCAGAGTTAGAAGACACTGGAGCTGTTCGGAACGAGGAGAGATGGGGGAGGGGCTGAGGGTGGGGAGGACCCCGGTGGCTGCACGGGCCCCATAGCGCGCCATCGTTTCCCCCTCCCTGGGCCACAGTACTTGCCTGCGTGCATGGGGTGGTGTCGCCAGCCATTGTTGTCATGGTAGGTCAGTTCTGCATGCGAGCACTCCTGCATCCTCCGCTTTTAAAAAGCCAGTGCCCTTTTCCTCCTCCTCTCTGGGGCCCATCGGGAATTTCACCGGTGCCCTGCCAGGCCAGTCCGACCCTGTGTGAATGTAATGTTGTACAGAGCACAGACATATGCCGGCCCTTCCTCCAAAGTGGAACTAAACAATGTGTGCTTCATCTGTGACGTCCAAATCATAGCCCCACTGGATCCGGGACGGTTGTGAGGTATGCCGATGATTTCTGCAGGACCCACAGCTTGTTTTTCTCAGTCGCTGCTCTCCTCCTTCTCTGACTGATCACAATATTATCTATTCCAGGTCCTTCAGCTTTGTGGTAGGAGGTAACAGGTTCCCCCAGCACTCCATGTGGCTCACACCTCACACCGCTCAGTACTCTGTCAGTAATCTGCTATATATCATTGCTGCACCAGAGCCATCTAGAGGTCACAGTAATACATTGCAACACAACAAAGTAAACATTAAAAGAGAGAAAAATAAACACTCTATAGAATAAAATATTCAGTCATTTAAAGGCAGACTGAAAAATTAAATAGTTGGCAAAATACACAGAGATTACACCACTGAGAAGATGTGTTTTATTGATTAAGTGGTGTGCGCCCCTTAATGAATTTGATGCATCCAACTATAAAATACTCCATCATTAAAATTGGGGTATACAATGTCAATCTTAAATGGAAGGTGCCGTGATTTTTATTTTTGTATTAATAATTATTGAGTATATAATCAATTATTTTTAATACAAAATTAAATGCACTGGTTTAATATTTTTGAATTTATTAACTCTATCTACAGCCACAGTGGGCGGCCATATAAGTTTGCTGATGTGTAATTGTCTGAGCACGAAGCTTACACACTTCAAATATGGCAGCCTCTGTGTACTGTGTCCTCCTGCATTTCCTGCATTGTGTCACACCAGGTGTTAGTGCAACACAGAGGGAAAGGGAGCCCAGACACTAGGGAAAGGGGGAAGTGGAGACCTCCTAGTCTGGTCTAGCGTCACCCTGTTTCAACTACCATCCCTATATTGCCTCTTCAGCAATCGCCGCACACGTGCCTCGCCCTACTTTCCCTGGCGCATGGCTACGGCTAGGGATGGAAGGAGATGAGCACTAGTCAACCTCCACTAAACACTATAGACAACAAGGGAAGACAAAACACGGGGAAATTGCTTAGCTTTAGATGAGTCCAAATATGCACACGGCCTCAAGCTCCAGAGAGGACAAAGTACTGCTCCGTCTAAGCCTCACAAGTAGAAGTGAATATTGCCAGCGACTCCCTCTCAGACACACCAGATATATATAAACCCAGGCCAGAGAGCTAATTAGCAAGAGAGAGGTAGCCGCTCGGTCCTAAAGACAGCCTCTTATCTAAGAAGCTGTCTGCAATGCCAAACGTAGAGATCTCCTGCAACCCACTGCAGGGCGACTGTCACCTCTGACACACCCGTGACACATTGTGGCTGCCTGCTGCTGTGACCTAGGCACGCCTCCTGGGCTGTCCAGGTCACAACTGTGGGAGGAGATCGGCACCATGTTTTTTGAAGCCCATAGCTGTACTGCGAGCTACACTTTCCCCCTGTCACCATTCACACAGCTCAGTGCGAGCAGTGACAGGAGGCGCAGGGATGCGGTGAATGCTGAGCGGAGGTCCAGGATGACATGAGTATCGCAGTGTTCAGTAGACTTATATAGCAGGATAGGAAGTATTTCCGCGCTCTCCAAAGAGACAAATGTTGGTAATAGAATTGTAGGTTTATTGTCAATGCGTTTCAGAGTCCACAGACTCCTTCCTCAGGACAACCATACATAACCAGTTACAGGCATACATGGTTTAAATGCAGAAAAAAAAAAATGGCACCAAGTGCAGAGGGAGGGGTAAGTACAGTCACATGTCTAAATACATGCACATGACAGCTGATCTGATCAGCTATCATGTGCCTCTAACAACTGCGGAAGGATCCGAGATCCACCCGTAGTTGTTAACCAGTTAAATGCTGCTGTCAATCACTGACAGTGGCATTTAAAATAAGCGTCAGCCGAAAGCGCATCATATGTCCCGCCCATGGATTGTCATGACAGCCAAGGGCTCTGCAGAAGACCCCTGTGCTTGTCATTGGGAATCTTCTATGAACGCCGGCGTGTGGCCGGCATTCGTGGGAGATCGTGATTTTTGCTACAAATAGCAGTGCTGAAGCCCTGCTATGTGTAGCACAAGCGATTAGATGATCGAAGCTTCAGGTCCCATAAGAAGAAAATTGAAGCAAGTAAAAAAAAAGTTTAAAAATATATTTTAACAATAAAAAAAACAAACGTTCAAATCATCCCCCTTTTGCCCCATAGAAAATAAAACAATAACAAAAAAATAAAATAAACATATTTGGTATCGCTCTGTTCAGAATCTCCCGATCTATAAAAATATAAAGTAAATTAATCCTATCTGTAAACGGAGTAACGAGAAAAACATCGAAAAGCCAGAATTACGTTTTTTGATCGCCTCAACGTTGTAATAAAATGCAAAAAAGGGCGATCAAAACATCAGATCTACCCCAAAATCGTATCAATAAAAACATCAGCTTGTTGCGCAAAAAATAAGCCCTCAACCGGCCCCAGATCCCAAAACATGGAGACGCTACGGGTCTCGGAAAATGGCGACATAAGCTAATTTTTTTTCTTACAAATTTCAGATTTTGTTTCACCACTTAGATTAAGAAGAACCTCTCCATGTTTGGTATCTGCGAGCTCGTAATGACCTGGAGAATCATAATGGAGGGCAGTTTTACCATTTAGAGAACATAATCAAAAAAAATTGTGGAAATGAACTTTTTTTTCAATTTCACAGCATTTTGAATTCTTTTCCCGGTTTCCAGTACACTATATGGTAAAATCAATGGTGTCATTCAAAAACACAACTCGTCCCCCAAAAAACAAGCCCTCGTACGGCCATATTGACGGAAGAATAAATAAGTTATGGCTCTGGGAAAAAGGGGAGCAGAAAACCAAAGAGCGAAAATGGAAAATCGCAAGGTCGTGAAGGGGTTAAAAACAAATGTTAATATTAAAAAAAAAAAATAACAGTTTACATGTTTTCAATTGCCGAAAATAAAATTTTGATGGCACATTCCCTTTAATGAATGTCCTGATATGATATCTAATGAGATTTCAGTCCCTCTGTATGTAAATTAAAGCTCAGATTATCTCCACAGCTTCATATTATAAGCAGAATTACAACACGCACACATGAAATACACTGAAGAGAAATAAGAGCGTTCTGTCCCTTTAAATTCAGTGTGTTACATAACACTGCTCAGCCAATAGGATCGCTGGATTTGAATTTGAAAATAAAGCAAACTGTCATTCATCCTCAGTCTGTTACAGGACAGTGAGCGGTGAAGATGGATGTCGGTGAGTGCTCCCATCCCATCATCTGATGTCACTGATCTCACCTAAATTCAATATAGGAGAGAACGGCTGCTGTCACCTGCCACTAGGGGGAGCTATCAGTACAATATATATCTACTGGTGCACTGTGCTCCCCCTAGTGGCTGCAGGAAAGCAGAATTGTATCATTAGGTCACACAGGACACTCTGCTGCCAGTATTATTTATTGAGGGGTTTATGCCACTGTTGTCAATGGGATGAGTGTGCTGGCACTGATAATGGGGGTTAGGCTTTATCCGCTGTTAATGAAGTCACTTTGGCAGTTGTTTTTAGGGGGTTTCCTGTACTTATGGGAATGAAGAACATAGAAATACATGAATGTCATATATCTTTATTTACACCCAGTAAAGGCTATGCTCCATGTGGTCATATGAGTGTATGTGTGTAATGGGGGTCCTATACCAGGGGGACGTTCACTACGAATAAATGTGGAAAGCTGTTTGTGTCTTTATCAGGTCTGTGACTAAAGCCCCAGTCTCACATAGCGAGCTCGCTAGCGAGATTGCTGCTGTGTCACGGTTTTGGTGACTCACCAGCGACCTCACCAGCGATGTCGCTATGTGTGACACTTTGCAACGATCAGGCCCCTGCTGTGAGGTCGCTGATCGCTGCAAAGTGTCCTGGACCATTTTTTGGTCGTTGGCCTCCCGCTGGCCAGCACACATCACTGTGTGTGACCAGCGGGACCAACGATCTGGCTGGTAACCATGGTAAACATCGGGTTACTAGGGGCACGCGCACACTTAGTAACCCGCTGTTTACCATGGATACCGCTCTGCTAAGGTGAACGGTAACCTCCCGCGCACGTAGCAGAGTGGTATCCATGGTAAACAGCGGGTTACTAGGGGCACACGCGCACTTAGTAACCCGATGTTTACCATAGTTACCAGCCTTCTCCTGCTTCAGCAGCAGGCTGGTAACGGGAGCAGGACATCGTGGAACGATTCTTTCCACGATATCGCTGCTCCCCTGATCGCTGGTGAGCCTGCCTGTTTGACAGCTCACCAGCGATGTATTAGCAACGCAGCAACGATCCCTGACAGGTCGTATCGTTGTCGGGATCGCTGCTGCATCGCTTAGTGTGACGGGGCCTTTAGTCTTTTTTGGATTCACAGCTTTTCCTATGACTACTGCAGAAGAGAATAGATACAGGATGGCCGCGAGCAGCAGATCTTGGGGGGTCAGCAGCTTTATTATAACCGGACCCCTTATCCTATTCTTCATCCCTGGTGAATGATAAGTGGACACTCATCAGATTCTGTTTTCTTTAGGACGTCTACCTCCAACAGGAATGTGTCTTCGGACCTGGACTCTTCTCATGTGAGATTATTTTTTAAAATATTTTTTTTTCCATTAATCCGAAAATATTGTGCCATTAACCCCTTAAGGACCCCGGGATTTTCCGTTTTTGCATTTTCGTTTTTTGCTCCCCTTGTTCCCAAAGTCATAGTGTTTTTATTTTTTGGTCAATATGGCCATGTGAGGGCTTATTTTTTGCGGGACGAGTTGTACTTTTAAACGCCATCACTGGTTTTACCATATCGTGTATGGGAAAACAGGAAAAAAATTCCAAGTGCGGTGAAATTGCAAAAAAAGTGCAATACTGACGCGCCCCCTGGGCCAGTGTTGTTTGGGGGATTACCCGGAGCCGGATCAGATGGGGGGGGGTTTGTAGTCTCCGAGTGGCGGTGACCCGGTCCGTGCCCAGGGTGTCAAGCTCAGTGTGTGGCAGTCCTTATAGATGTTACTAGATGTTCTTTTATGTCGACTACGCCACCCGTTGAATTGCGGTCAATACGGCCGCCGCTGCAGCAGGGTCCGCTGAGGCTGGTGATGTGTGTGCAGCTCAGGTAGTATAACCCCCAACGGGAGGGGTATAGCCTCAGGGGGTCAGGTGTAGAGGATGGTGGTTGTGGAGGTGCAGTGAGGATGGTAATGAGACTCAGAGTCGGGCTGTGCAGTTCAGGGTCTTTACTTACTGCTGTTATGCTGGTCACTCCGGCCTTGAGTGACCGCCCGAGCCGTGCTGCGTCCACCAGGTCCTGGACTCGGCCAACTCCCAAGTAATTCTGGAGCGTGATCCTGAGCTCCCTTTCTGACGTTCCTTCTCTCTGGCCTTCCCCACCAGGGATCCACCTAAGTCCGGCTCCCTCGGGCCTCTTGTTGGTAAACCCTTGTCTCTGGGTTCCCTGACCCTATTCTTGGTTTGCCTTCCGGGTGGATTTAGTGGGTGGTCGTGGCAGATCCTGCCCACGACCTCCGGTCTCTGGCTAAGGATTAGGGCCCTCCACTAGCTTGGGATCCGGTACCCTTGTGCCAACTCTTCACCCGCTGATCTAATCTTGGGTTCTTGGAGTTCTCTCTTCTCCCCCTCTGGGTCCTTCTTTCTCCTCTCTCTCTCTGGGCCTTGGAGCTGCTCTTCTCCTCTGCTCTCTTCCTCTGACTCACTCTACAAAAGACTGACAGACTGACTGACCCTGATCTAAGATGGTTCCCACCTTATATACTCCCTCTATGTGTGAGCTCAGGTGACCAGCACCCAATGAGCTCCTAGCACTACCCAGACTGCTCCCCCTATCTGCCCCTACACTACTGGGATGTTCCACCCCCCTCCCACTCCAGCCAGGGACAGACACTGTCGTACCTGCACATTTCTCTAGTGGGAGTACCATTGGTCTGTCCCCCGGAAATGGGATGTATGTAGTGCATGCAGCCTACTGAGCTCAGTTCCACACTCCATCCTTACCCGGGAGTGGAATACCACACCTCTGGCTTGAGGTGTAATACCCCTGTAGCAGCCGAATCCTCAGGGTGCTACAATACCACAGATGTTATTTTTTTGTTTTTTTACCACGTTCACTGAATGCTAAACCTGACCTGCCATTATTATTCCCCAGGTCATTATGAGTTCGTAGACACCAAACATGAATAGGTTCACTCTTATTTAAGTGGTGAAAAAAAATCCAAAGTTTGCTTAAAAAAAAAAAAAAAATGGCGCCATTTTCCGAGACCCGTAGCGTCTCCATTTTTCGGGATCTGGGTCTGTGTGAGGGCTTATTTTTTGCGGACCGAGCTGACGTTTTTATTGATACCATTTTGAGGTAGATCCGATGTTTTGATCGCCCATTATTGCATTTTATTGCAATGTTGCAGCGACCAAAAAACGTAATTCTGGCTTTTTGAATTTTTTTCTTGTTACGCCGATTACCGATCAGATTAATTCTTTTTTTATATTGATAGATATGGCGATTCTGAACACGGCGATACTAAATATGTGTATGTGGGTTTTTTTTTTATTATTTTATTTTCAATGGGGTGAAAGGGGGGTGATTTAAATTTTTATATTTTTTTAATTTTTTTCATATTTTTAAAACATTTTTTTTGCACTTTTTGCTTGCTTCTACAGTCTCCATAGGAGACTAGAAGCAGCAACTGTCTGATCGCCTCTGCTACATAGAACAGATCACCTTTATGCAGCAGAAATGCTCCTGTATTATGAGCGCCGACCACTAGGTGGCGCTCATAGTGATCTTTACATGACAACCACTGGGGTCTGCTGCAGACCTAGGGTTGTCATGCCCACCCATCAGTGACCCGCGATCACGTGACAGGGTCACCGATAGGTGGGATAAGTGACGCGCCTCTGACGCGGCGCTGTTAAATGCCGCTGTTAGAGATTGACAGCGGCATTTAACTGGTTAACAGCCACGGGTGGATCGCGATTTCATCCGCAGCTGTTGCGGGCACATGTCAGCTGTAATAATCAGCTGACATGTGCTCGGTTCAGTGGGGGCTCACCGCCGGAGCCCTTACTGAACCGGGGATGATAGCCTGGGGCGTACTAATACGCCCCAGGCTTTAAAGGGGTTAATCCAGCATTTGATAATGCAGACCATCTATTAGTTCAGTACAGAATTGAAACACAATGTAGATTGAGCAGAAAGTCAGTTAGAAGACAGTTTCCAATAGTAGATTGTTGGCTTTCTATGCCGGGAATAATTCCGAATTCAGCAGGTCACGTTGATGTTAACAGGTTTGGACTGGCCAACAGGAAAACGGGAGAATCCTCCGGTGGGCCACCACCCTCTGATATGAACAGTACTTGGCACAATATACTTGAATCTCTATGTACAGACAAAGTCAGCATCTTATTCACTTAACAATCTATCCAGTTCATTGTTATGTAGATTTATGACTGAGGATAATGTTACGTTAATTGAAAAGTGGGGTCCTGGAGTTGGCTACTGGTGGGCCGAAACTGGATGCTGGATTAAATAAATTTACCTGTAATTTAAAGGTTTGATACCTCTGGGCTTTGTATGATTGATCTCATTATGTGCTTGTTTTTTCTTTCCAGCTTGTCCAAGAACAAAAGAAGAAAGGGATCTACAACTTCTGATATACTGCACCAGATTCCTGCCGTCTCCGATCTTCAACATGGAGGTCACTGATCACACCGCCGAATATGTTTTCCATGTTTTCTCCATAGATGTAAAGGAACTAGGGTTGAGCGAGTATGTTCTGTCCGAGTATGCTCGGGCCGAGCTCCAAGTATTTATAGCTGCTCGGTGATATGGTTGAATCGCTCCCGTGTGCATCATTTGCAACTGTTTGACAGTTTTATTACATGGGAGGAATGTGTAAGAAATAGACATTCCTCACATGTAATAAAACTGTCAAACAGTCGCAAATCATGCACACGGGAGCGATTCAACCATATCACCGAGCAGCTATAAATAATCGGAGCTCGGCCCGAGCGTACTCGGCGAAAGGGTTAATAGAACATACTCACTCATCACTAAAAGGAACGTCTCAATAGTCAACTGAATGAATATCTTCTTTTATTAGCGCCTCATGCCGACCAACCGGGAAGCTCAGAAAAATATCTACCATTTCCTTTGGATGAAGAAAAACCTGAGCCAACATCAGTGATGCCAGAAGAGCCGAAAGAAGAGGAGATGAAGGAGGCAATGAAGTATTGGGAGGTAGAAGAAATGGAAGTAGATGAGGCAGAAGACACCAAGGCGAAAGAAGAAGATAAGGCAGAAGAAAGCAAGGGGAAAAAACAAGATAAGGCAGAAGATACCAAGGGGAAAAAACAAGATAAGGCAGAAGATACCAAGGGGAAAAAACAAGATAAGGTAGAAGATACCAAGGGGAAAAAACAAGATAAGGCAGAAGATACCAAGGGGAAAAAAGAAGATAAGGCAGAAGATACCAAGGGGAAAAAACAACAAGATAAGGCAGAAGATACCAAGGGGAAAAAAGAAGAAGATAAGGCAGGAGATACCAAGGGGAAAAAAGAAGAAGATGCTAAAAAGTCAAAAGCAAAAGAAGAAAAGAACAACACCTGGGCCAGAAGAGTTGAGAACCAGCCAGCAGGAAGACACAAGATCCGCCAGCAGTCCATCCTTAAATACGTGAATACCAACCTCAGAGGAAGGAGGAACATCATCTGGACCATCCTCCTCAAATCAGCGAGACGTTGATGGACTCTAAGGCACCAACATTCCAGCTGAAGGAACATCAACAGCTACAAATCTAAAAATAATAAAAATAATAGACATAAAATAGTTATTATTAGATTAAGAAAGCTTAAAAATGTAGTAAAATCATAATAAAGACTTTAATAATATTAGGAGCAGTAATAATAGCAGTAATAGAATATTAATTTGTGTAATAATGGTAGAGACATAAAAATAACATCAGCAGGTTTGATCCAGGGTTGTAGGACTGATCGCCTTTTCCCGGGGTCAAGAAGGAATTTCCCCCCTGAGACAACAATTGGCTGAATGTGTCCAGGGGTTTTTGCCTTCTTCTGGATCAACAGCTTTAGAAATAAGGACCTGCGAATTAGTAAGATTATAGTAGAATCAGCAATAGTGGAGTAGTAATATAATATAGTATATAGCGTAATATTAGTGACCATAAAACAAGAATAATTTCACTAGTAAAGTAATAATAAATTTATACTATAATATTAAAAATAAAATATTAATAATATTTGTTAAATGATTAATTATTAATTAAATTAAATATTAATTATTCAAATTTGAATAAGTATTAGGAGATTTGATCCAGGGTTCTAGGACTGATCGCCTTTTCCCGGGGTCAAGAAGGAATTTTTCCACCAAGACACAAATTGGCCGAACGTGTCCGCGGTTTTTTGCCTTCTTCTGGATCAACATCTTTAGGAATTAGGATCTAATTTTTAATTTTAGTAAAATATCAATACAAATGTTAGCAATAATGGTAAGAATAAAATAGCAATAATACAAAATTATCTAGCATAAAATAGTAGAATATTAGTAATATCAGTAAAATAGCAGGAAACTAAAAATAACACAAATAATAGTAATACAAAAAATAGTATCTAAGGTAATGATTATAATAATTAGTAAATAATTAATATATATTAGGGTTTTGATTCAGGGTTCTAGGACTGATCGCTTTTTCCCGGGGTCGAGAAGGAGTTTTTCCCCTTGACACAAATTGGCTGAATGTGTCCAGGGGTTTTTGCCTTCTTCTGGATCAACAGCTTTAATTCTAGGAATCTCATAGTACTAGAGTAATAATAGCAATAATAAGTATAATAATGTTGTAATAATAATCAATAGATTGTGAGGATAAGAATAAGATAGATACAATAAATAGGTTAGTTTGTTAGTGTAGGGCCCCATCTGATGAGGTCGTCTTGTCGTTGGCAGATCGGCTTGCACAATTTGATCAAAATGTGCACTAAGAACCTCAAATTTATAAGTTTAAAGAATAAGGAAGTAATAAAATACACAAGATTATAAATATAACTTTGTCTTGCCACATTATTTTCCTGTAATGAAGAAAATCAGCAAATCCAGAACATTTTAGATATTTGTATCTCTGTGTCGTAATCATAGCTGGTTAAAAACGCAATGCGACAGCATAAGAAATTGTTAGATTCTATTTTGCAATGAGGCGCACAATGTAAACGTCAACTGACACATGCCACCATGTAACCCTAGCATAAAATGTATTAAAGTAAAATGTATTAATTTATTTCATAAACCAATAGTACACGTGAAAATTAGAAACTTTGTAATATATTTTATTAAAGAGATCTGTTTTTTTCTCCTCCTGGGCTGATCATTCATTCTCAATGTCCTTAATTCTTGGGTAAAATCTTTAGTGAATACAGATTTTCCAATTACTGAGATAGAAGATAACAGTTGGTGCTCAAAAAGTTCTATGGAGGGAGTAGGGTGGAGTTAGAGGCGGACACAAACATTCTACTGCAAGTTCTCCTGAAAGGACAATTTCACTCTAATGTGTAAATCATGATAGTTAACGTATATTTCAGACTATAAGACGCACCTAGGTTTTAGAGGAGGAAAATAGGAAAATAAAAATTTAAGCACAAAATGTGATCATGATGTACTGTTATGGAGGTAGGGGTCTTCTGCTGACACTGTTATAGGGGAAATATACCCCAATTCTATACTAATATCCCCCATCCTGGTATATATATATGTCCCTCAATCCAGATATACAAGTGCTTCTCACAAAATTAGAATATCATCAAAAAGTTAATTTATTTCAGTTCTTCAATACACTAGACTTTGTGTTTTCATTGACTGTAAGCCATAATCATCAACATTAACAGAACTAAACACTTGAAATAGATCACTCTGTAATGACTATATAATATATGAGTTTCACTTTTTGTATTGAAGAACTGAAATAAATTAACTTTTTGATGATATTCAAATTTAGTGAGAAGCACTTGTATATGGCCCCGAATCCAGGTATATATGGCCCCCATCCTAATCCTGGTATGTATGGCCCCCTCATCCCCATCCTGGTATGCATAGCCGCATCCTCCCTATCCTGGTGTGCATGATCCCCTCATCGCCATCCTGATATGCACGGCCCCATCTTCCCCATCCTGGTATGCATGGCCCCCTCATCCCCATTCTGGTATGCATAGCCGCATCCTCCCTATCCTGGTATTCATGGCCCGTTCATCCCAATCCTGCTATTCATGGCCCCATCCTCCCCATCCTGGTATGCATGGTCCCCTCATCCCCCTACTGATATACTTGGCCACTTCATCCTCATCCTGGTATGTGACGCGCCCCCTGGGCCGTGGGGTGCTCGGCCGGGCCGGTCGATGCTGGGGGATGTTACGGTGGCAATGACCCAGTCCGTGACCCAGGTTGGTCAATAAAAGGGGAAAAGTAAAAGGGAATAAAGTTTTTATAGAAATAATGTTCGTGACGCCACCTGTGGTATGCGGCTATATGGGGCCGCCACTGCGGTGCAGATCCTCTAGAGCTGATGATGATGCAGCAGAGTTGGTTCAGCTCTCCACAGGCAGAGCTTAGCCCCAGGGCAGGATATAGTGATGCTATGAGGTAGATGTTGCTGGTGCTGTGTAGTGCAGGGCAGGTGATGATGCAGCAATAATTCTAGGACACTGTGGGGTGCAGTCTTCAAGGTTTTACTCACTGTTATCACACTGCTCCTGGTTACAACTGCCAGATTATAACCTCCCACGTCGTCCTGCGTTCACCAAGAAAGGGGTTCAGCAGCTCTCAAGTATTTCAGGAGTACTTAAACGGTACCCCGTTTTATGTTCCTTCCTCGGTCGTCTTCCTGTGCTTGCTCTCACCCTCCTGCCCTGCGCCTCACAATCAGTGTCCCAAGCCGGTAGCCTCGGATCTTGTCGGGCGACGTGCAGTCCCCTGGACCCTATGCCGCCACCTTTTCGGCGATATAATTGTGGTAGTTGGCAGATGCACCTTGAAAGTACAGTAGCCTCCGGTTATCTAGCTGAACGTTGCAATTCTCACTAGTTAGGGGCCGGTCCCCTCTGCGGCTTGATCCTTCCATGTCCTGGTAGATTCGGGCATACGGGTGGCCTCCAGCACTGCCCGTACCCCTAGGATCCCCTCGTTCCTCCTGTAGCCTTCCTTCCTGCTCCTCTCCTCAGTTGGTCTCACCTCCTGGGCCTCTCAGACTAGGCCCGCTCCGCCTGAGCAGAGCTCCTGCAGAGCTCCTACTCCACACACTCTCCTCCTCTGACTGAACTCCACTCCCTTTCCAAGATGGTTCCCTCTTTTATATCACTTCCATTCCTGTGCTCCCCTGTACTACGTCCTCCACCCACACCCACTACATAGTTCCACCCTTCAGCTAGGGACCAGGGACTGTGCTCTCCCTTAGGAGCAATCTCACCCTGCCCCCACTGAAGTGGAATGTGTTGGATGCAGGTGTTAGGGTCCCGGGCAGCACTCTATCCTTACCCGAGAGTGAGATACCACACCTCTGGGTGAGATGCAGTACCTCTGTGGCGACTGAACCTGCAGGGGCGCCACAATATCTTATTGATCGGTGTAATCTGACCATTGGAAACCGCACCGATCAGAAGAATGGGGAACTTTTATTCCTGTCAGGACACTTATCCACATTTTAAAATGCAGCAGCAGGTGGGACGTCTGACCGCAGCTCCATTCATCCTCTTTGAGGCTTCCAGAAAAAAAGCAAGAGCAGCCACTGAGGGAATGTATGGATCAGTGGTCAAGTCGCACATGAGCTCCAGTCTAATGGGGATAAAAGCTCCACAGTCTGCCGATCGCACGGGTCCCAGCAGTCAGACCCCCACCAATCAATAAGTTATCCTTAGGCCACGTTCACACATCAGTATTTGGTGAGTATTTTACATCACTTATTTGTAAGCCAAAATCAGGTGTGGGACAATCAGAGGAAAAGTATAATAGAAACACGTCACCACTTCTGTATTTATCACCCACCCCTGGTTTTGGCTTACAAATACTGATGTAAAATACTGACCAAATGCTGATCGAGTGAATGTGGCCTTAGGATAGGCGATTACTTGTTTTCACCGGAGAACCTCTCTAAGTGCATATTTGCTACTGTGTAATAGACACAGGGCAGGGAAGGGTTAAACGTCAACGTAATTAATCTTTAATAAAGAATCTTCTAGTTATTGATATCAGAGAGAACAAGTGACCTCCATACACAACGTAATCTCCTATACAAACACCAATAATACCACATACAAGGAACAAATACCGTCACATCATGACCAGACCACATATTACCACCACATAGTAACCGAATAATACCACATACAAGGAACAAATACCGCCACACCATGATCAGACCACATATTACCACCACATAGTAACCGAATAATACCACATACAAGGGACAAATACTGCCACACCATGATCAGACCACATATTACCACCACATAGTAACCAAATAATACCACATACAAGGGACAAATACAGCCACATCATGATCAGACCACATATTACCACCACATAGTAACCGGATAATACCACATACAAGGGACCAAAAACCGCCACACCATGACCAGACCACATATTACCACCACATAATAGCAGAATAATACCACATACAAGGGACAAATACCGCCACACCATGATCAGACCACAAATTATCACCACATACAAGTGACAAATACCGCCACAACATGACCAGACCACATATTGACTGAATAATACCACATACAAGGAACAAATACCGCCACAGAATGACCAGATCACATATTACCACCAAATATAAGTGGCAAATACCACTATACTATGACAAGACTACACGTTACCATTACATAGTCACCGAATAATGCTACAATAAGGATCATGAATAAAAAACACAATACTAATACACTGGAGCTCTGTATATAGTGTGTAGGGTAGTGGTAATGTAGTGATCACCAGTGACATTATACACAGGAGCTCTGTATATAGTGTATAGTGTGCATTTACATGTAATACACTGACTCACCAGTGACGTCTCTAGTTGAAGTGCTTCATCTAGCACAGACCGCCATTACTTCTTCCATCCAAGACTTGTCACTGCAGAAAATAACCCACAGTTATCAATAGCTGATCACTTCTAGAGCACATTCCCCACTTATTTCCTGATTTCTACACTACAGCAGATGAAGAAAAAACACAATACTAATACACAGGAGCTCTGTATATAGTGTATAGGGTACTGGTAATGCAGTGATCACCAGTGACATTATACACAGGAGCTCTGTATATAGTGTATAGGGTACTGGTAATGCAGTGATCACCAGTGACATTATACACAGGAGCTCTGTATATAGTGTATAGTGTACTGGTAATGCAGTTATCACCAGTGATATTATATACAGGAGCTCTGTATATAGTGTATAGTGTGCATTTACATGTAATAAACTGACTCACCAGTGACGTCTCTAGTTGAAGTGCTTCATCTAGCACAGACCGCCATTACTTCTTCCTTCCAGGACTTGTCACTGCAGAAAATAACCCACAGTTATCAATAGCTGATCACTTCTAGAGCACATTCCCCACTTATTTCCTGATTTCTACACTACAGCAGGTGAAGAAAAAAAGTGACATAGTGCCGCCCTGCACAGTAACAGGACCTCACTTTTGTTACTCCCCCATGGACAACAGTATCCTCAAAAGTAAATTAAAGTACAGCAATAATGTCCCCTACAGTAATTATGTCCCCATTTGCCACCATAAATTAATACCACATTCTGACCCCCATACTGTAATTGTCACCCATCCTGGCCACCTTTATTTAATAATATTCCCCATCCTTGGTTCTCATGTATCTCCTCCACCCATCCTGGGCCTGTATGTATCATCCTCTCCCCCCCCCATCATGGGCCCCTATGTAACATCCTCTCCCTAACCATCATGGGCCCCTATGTATCATCCTCTCCCCCATCATGCGCACCTATAAGGCATCCTCTCCCCACTCATCATGTCGCCCTATATAGCATCCTCTCCCCCATCATGTGTCCCTATATAGCATCCTATCCCCCATCATGTGCCCAAATATAGCATGATCACACCATCATGTGCCCCTATAAAGCATCCTCTCCCCTCTCATCATGTGGCCCTATATAGCATCCTATCCCCCATCATGTGCCCAAATATAGCATGATCACCCTATCATGTGTCCCTATATAGCATCCTCTCCCCATCATGTGCCCATATATAGCATCCTCTCCCCCTTCATGTGCCCCTATATAGCATCCTCTCCACCCTCATCATGTGGCCCTATATAGCATCCTCTCCCACATTATGTGCCCCTATATAGCATCCTCACCCCCATCATGTGCCCATACATAGCATCCTCTCCCCCATCATGTGCCCATATATAGCATCCTCTCCCCCATCATGTGCCCATATATAGCATCCTCTCCCCCTTCATGTGCCCATATATAGCATCCTCTCCCCATCATGTGCCCATACATAGCATCCTCTCCCCCATCATGTGCCCATATATAGCATCCTCTCCCCCATCATGTGCCCATACATAGCATCCTCTCCCCCATCATGTGCCCCTATATAGCATCCTCTCCCCCATCATGTGCCCATATATAGCATCCTCTCCCCCATCATGTGCCCATACATAGCATCCTCTCCCACATCATGTGCCCATATATAGCATCCTCTCCCCCTTCATGTGTCCATATATAGCATCCGCTCCCCCTTCATGTGCCACTACATAGCATCCTCTCCCTCATCATGTGCCCATATATAGAATCCTCTTCCCCATCATGTGCCCATACATAGCATCCTCTCCCACATCATGTGCCCCTATATAGCATCATCTCCCCATCATGTGCTCATATATAGCATCCTCTCCCCCTTCATGTGCCCATATATAGCATCCACTCCCCATCATGTGCCCATACATAGCATCATCTCCCCCATCATGTGCCCATATATAGAATCCTCTTCCCCATCATGTGCCCATATATAGCATCCTCTCCCCATCATGTGCCCATATATAGCATCCTCTCCCCCATCATGTGTCCCTATATAGCATCCTCTCCCCCTTCATGTGACCATATATAGCATCCTCTTTCCCCCCCATTCCTTCACTACCCTGCCTGTTCATAAAGGAAAAAAAATCTTCTTATCTTTCTGCACACCCCCGGCGGCGTCCTCTGCAGGTTCATCCTCATCATGGGCCCCTGTGGTCTCCGCCGACCGATCAGAGGCTGCGCGCAGACAGCAGCCCGCCGGCCGGAGGCCTTTTCAGATCACTGCTATGCACTGTGCACTGACGTCACCGTCCGGCGCATAGCAGTGACGTTCATTGTCCACCAGCCTATCAGAGGACGAAGGCTGACGCGCGCAGCCTTGATTGACTGGCGGCCTTTGAATGTCACTGCTATGTGCAGTCTGTGCGCAGCGCATAGCAGAGAGTAGATTTTCCTGGAGGCGGCCATCAAGGGGAAGGTATGCGCAGCGCTGAGCGTGCTGCGGCCCGTGGTCAGAAAGATCATAGTTACTGGCGGGCCCCCAAAATTTTGGAGGAAAAAGTGCGTCTTATAGTCCGAAAAATATGGTAACTCTTTCTACTTCTTCTTGGCTTCTATTAATATGAATAACATTATCCATCAACATGATACGCCTAGAACAACCTGCATTCACAATTGTCTTACTCTGAGGGGCTACCTAATACACAGAATTATCCAAAAACGCCACAAAAATTTGAGCATTTTCAATGAAAAGCATTTCTTTGTCTAGGAGTCCTTTCTAGGATATTTTTGAACACCTTATCTCTGGCACTTGTATGCAGCGTTGGACTGGAGTACATTGGGCCCACCAGAGAAAATCATTCTTGGGGCCCACTGTGTAGCTACATAGAAATGCAGTTGTGCTCAAAAGTTTACATACCCCGGCAGAATTTTTCCTTCCTTGCCTTGTTTCAGAGAATATGAATGATAATAAAAAAACTTTTTCTCCACTCATGGTTATTGGTTTGGTGAAGCCATTTATTGTCAAACTACTGTGTTTTTTCTATTTAAATTGTAGCGTCGGCGTCCCTGCCTCCTGATAGGCAGGGACGCTGTTCCCCTCACCTCTCCGCTCCGTGCCGTGCCCGGCGTCCTCCTCCCGCTCTGCTGGCAGCGCGCGCTGCTTCCCGGCCACTGTGCTTAGGGCGCGCGCTCCCCCTCTCTTAAAGGGGCCGCGCGCGCCGTCCTAAGTAGTCCCCGGCCAATGGCCGGAGGACCTCACCATATATAAGGCACCTCCTCCAAAATGGAGGTGCCCGAGCAATATTGTTGCATAGTCTATCACTTTGCTTCAGCCCTCAGGTCCCGTTACCAGTTACCTGCCAGTTACCTGCCAGATTCCTGCTTGATACCTGCCTGATACTTGTATATCTACTTGCATTCCTGCGGTCCGACAGTCTGCCTACCAGCCCTGCCAGTCTGTCTATGGATCTGATTGCCCGCTTACCTGGGAGCGCTCATCTGCTACCTGCCTGCTAGCCTACCTGGAGGCTCTGCCGTCACGTTCTGTGACCACCTGCCTGCCCAGAGACTCTTACCCGCTCACCTGGGAGCGTCCGCCTGCTACCTGCCTGCTAGCCTACCTGGAGGCTCTGCCGTCACGTGCTGTGACCACCTGCCTGTCCAGAGACTCTTACCCGCTCACCTGGGAGCGTCCGCCTGCTACCTGCCTGCTAGCCTACCTGGAGGCTCTGCCGTCACCTGCTGTGACCACCTGCCTGTCCAGAGACTCTTGCCCGCCCACCTGGGAGCGTCCGCCTGCTACCTGCCTGCTAGCCTACCTGGAGGCTCTGCCGTCACTTGCTGTGACCACCTCCCTGTCCAGAGACTCTTGCCCGCTCACCTGGGAGCGTCCACCTGCTACCCGCCTGCTAGCCTATCTGGAGGCTTCGCCGTCACTTGCCGTGACCACCCGCCTGTCAAGAGACTGTTCCCGTCACTTGCCGTGAACTCCTGCCCCCCTACCCAGAGACTGTCCCCGTCACTTGCCGTGACCTCCTGCCCTTCTACCCAGAGACTGTCCCCGTCACTTGCCGTGCCTACCTGCCCGCCTACCCTGGGAGCCACCCGCTTCCTTACAAGGACTGCCCCTTTGTATCGTAGCTCAGAGGTTCCGCCTCCCAGACCCGTTACATAAATCTTAATGACAACCAAAAACATCCAAATGACCCTCATGAAAATTTCACATACCCCAGTTCTTAATACCGTGTATTCCCCCTCTAACATCAATGACAGCTTGAAGTCTTTTGTGGTAGTTGTGGATGAGGTTTTGTATTTCCTCAGATGGTAAAGCTGCCCATTCTTCTTGGTAAAAAGCCTCCAGTTCCTGTAAATTCCTGGGCTGTCTTGCATGAACTGCGCGCTTGAGATCTCCCCAGAGTGGCTCAATGATATTGAGGTCAGGAGACTACTGAGGTGGCCACTACAGAACCTTCACTTTGTTTTGCTGTAGCCAAAGACAGGTCGACTTGGCCTTGTGTTTTGGATCGTTGTCATGTTGGAACGTCCAAGTATGTCCCATGCGCAGCTTCCGGGCTGATGAGTGCAAATTTGCCTCCAGTATTTGCTGATAACGTGCTGCATTCATCTTTCCTTCAACTTTTACCAAGTTTCCTGTGCCTTTGTAGCTCACACATCCCCAAAACATCAGCGATCCACCTCCGTGCTTTACTGTAGGAATGGTGTTCCTTTCACCATAGGCCTTGTTGACCTCTCTCCAAATGTAACGTTTATGGTTGTGGCCAAAAAGTTTGATTTTGGTTTCATCACTCCAAATTACCTTGTTTCAGAAGTTTTGAGGCTTGTGTCTGTGCTGTTTGACACATTGTAGGTGAGATACTTTGTGGCATTTGCGCAGTAATGGCTTTCTTCTGGCGACTCGACCATACAGCCCATTTTTCTTCAAGAGCCTCCTTATTGTGCATCTTGAAACAGCCACACCGCTAGTTTTCATAGAGTCCTGAATTTCAGCTGATGTTATTTGTGGGTTTTTCTTTGCATCTCGAACAATTTTCCTGGCAGTTGTGGCCGAAATCTTTGATGGTCTACCTGACCGTGGTTTGGTTTTTACAGAGCCCCTGATTTTCCATTTGTTAATCAAAGTTTGAACGCTGCTGATTGGCATTATCATTTCCTTGGGTATGTTTTTGTATCCCTTTCCTGTGTTATACAGTTCAACTACCTTTTCCCGTAGATCCGTTGACAATTCTTTTGCCTTCCCCATGACTCACAATCCAGAAATCAGTGGCTGGATGAAAGATGCAAGAGTCTGTCTGGATCCCAGAAACTCACTCAGCTTTTATGCACACATACTGATTACAAGGAAACAGGTCACAGGTGAGGCTGTTACCTTTAGTAGTCATTCAAACCCATTTGTGTCAAATTCTGTGCATGCTATCAGGCCAAAATCACCAGGGTATGTGAACTTTTGGTCAGGGTCATTTGGATGTTTTTGGTTGTCATTAAGATTTAAAAAGAGAAAACACAGTAGTTTGACAATAAATGGCTTCACCCAACCAATAACCATGAGTGGAGAAAAAGTTTTTTGTTATCATTCACATTCTCTGAAACAAGAAAGGAAAAATTCTGCCGGAGTATGTAAACTTTTGAGCACAACTGTAAATACAAGACCACCAATTGTATGGTAAAACACGCTAATATCAGCGTATAATATAAGATAGTACAGTTAATGTTATAGAAAGAGCTTGCGTCACATTTTTGGTGCAAACTCAATGATAAATGTACCCTGGTGTTTACTAACCACTAAACCAATGTTTTATTGCACCAGCGGAGTGGAAGGGATTTTATGATATCTCATCCATACGCTGAGAAAATCCACGACGTGAATTGACCGGCGCTGCGGATTTGACATCACGTGTCAATTTATGCTGTGGATATTCACCTTCGATTTCATCCTTTGCAATACAAAGGAACAGGTCAATGGTAAAGGTGCATCACTGCGTAGTAGTAAAAGCAGCAATATCTGCACAATATCTGGGTGGATATTACCACTGTTCATTTGCTGTGGGAATTCCATTGTAGAAATTAAGCAGCAAATACATTATGTGAATAGAGCCACTAATAGTGGCGGGGGTCCTAATTCAGTTATGTATGACACTGGAGTGATAGCAAAATAGCTTTCCCTCACATCCCTTGTACGCTTTTTACGGAAATCTTTCTGCCACCTATAAGGCCATAACTTTTTATGAAGGGCCTCATATTGTTAGTAGTGGAAGAAGAAAACTGAGTGATACAGGGAGAGGGGGCTCAGTGAGGGGTGATATAGGGGGAAGGGGTGTAGTCAGTCAGCGGAGAAAGAGTGGGAGGGGGCACAGTGAATCAGGGGTGATACAGCGAGGGGGGGCTCAGTTAGTCAGGGGTGATACAGAGGGTGAGGGCTCAGTAAGTCAGGGGTGATACAGGGAGAGGGGGCTCAGTCAGTCAGGGGTGATACAGGAGGGGGCATAGTCAGTCAGGGGTGATACAGGGAGAGAGGAGGCTCAGTCAGTCTGGGGTGATATAGGGAGATGGGGCTCAGTCAGTCAGGGGTGATGCAAGAGGAGGGGGCACAGTCAGTCAAGAGCAAAACAGGGGGAGGGGGCACAGTCAGTCAAAGATGATACACAGGGAATGGGTGCAGTCAGTCAGGGGTGATACAGGGAGAAGATGCTCAGTCAGTCAGGGCTTACTCACTGCTAGGCTTCAGGGAACCCTCCTTCAATCATTGCAGCTGTAGTAGGGAGTCCTATAACTCCCTCTGCTGCTTACATTGTGGGGAAGAGGAGAGCGTGTTATGGATGACAGCACAGCTCATTACCTGAGCTGTGCTGTACAGCCGAGGAGAAGAGGACACAACGAAAGCTCACATTGATTGGCTGCCCTGCTTGTTCAACGCAGGGAAGAGCGGTGACATAAAAAGTAATCAGGACACAACAACACTTTGTTACTTATAGTGAGCCGCAGTTTGCAGCAGGCGAGAGTGTCATCAATGCCGTCAGTGACGCGTGCAATGCTCTCCTGGGTTGTCTAACTCTGGGAGGAGCTGCAAGGAGTAGTGACGTAGAGGCTGGGAGAATGTCCTGCTTGCAGCTCCTCCCAGAGTTAGACAACCCAAGACAGCAGTGAGCGTATCAGACTGCGGCTCACTATTTGTAAGTAACAGAGCGGTCAGTATGCCTCTGGTGGGCCAGTCTGATCCGGCATGTCCTCCTCCCCCACATATAACATATATAGCCAAGTTCCCCTCTCCCACATATAGCATATAGCATATACAGTCAAGTCCCCCTCCCCCAAATATAGCATATATAGTCAAGTCTCCTTCCTCTATTTATAGCCTATATCCAGGGCCGGCTCCAGGTTTTCGTGGGCTTTGGGCGAAAGAGTCTCAGTGGGTCCCTTTAGCACCTAACATCATTTATGCACAGATACAGCGGAGAAATATAGGTATACAACACAGGGCCCAGCCTGTCCCCTCATCCTTCACATATGCAAACATGCACACACACAGGAGGCAGATATGCACGCACAGGAAGCAGACATGCACATGCACAGTAGGCAGACATGCACACACACACATACACAGTACGCAGACATGCGCACACACTCATGGTAAGCAGACATGCGCACGCACACACACGGAACGCAGACATGCACACGTACACACACGGTATGCAGATATGCGCACACACGATATGCAGACATGCGCACGCACACACGGAACACAGACATGCACACGCACACACGCGGTACGCAGATATGCGCACACACACATGATATGCAGACATGCGCTCGCGCACACACGGTACGCAGACATGCGCACACACACAGTACGCAGATATGCGCACACACACGATATGCAGACATGCATACATTACGCAGACATGGTACACAGATATAAAGCGTTTGATACAATACGCAGACACGACTGCCCTCCGGACATCTGTCATCAGTCTTCCCCAAGATTGTGGAGCCTACTGAAACAGACTAAGGAATCTTTTGTAAATGCTTAGGAAGCCTTTGCAGGTGTTTTTTGTTAATTATTCTTATTTACTGAGATAATGACTTTTGTGTTTGTGTTTAACAGAAATAAACACTTGAAATAGATCACTCTGTTTGTAATGACTCTATATAATATATGAGATTCACTTTTTGTATTGAAGAACAGAAATAAATTAACTTTTTGATGATATTCTAATTTTGTGAGATGCACTTGTATATATACTGTCGTATTACACACATATCAATTTCATATGAAATAATATTTAAAAATGAAAACTGCTGCCAGTCACAGTCTTCTGAGATCCAGGAAAGAGTCTGACGGCATTAGCTGCAGAAGATGGAGGAAGTCCGGGCAGCTGCTGCATGCTGGGCAGTGGCACCGCACCAATGACAGCCTAGCCTCATCAAACTCCTTCTGCAAGAGAGGGGTGATGGCGCTCAGACTGCTGGGGGAGTCATCTCCCCAGCCGTACCCGTGCTGTGGGGGAGGGGCGAGGCTATGGAAGCTGGTCAGATTGCTCCTCTGCAGGAGAGGTGTCACTTACCACACTCATTAGCTATGCGCTGCCCAGCTAATCTGCTCCCATAGCAGCAGGCTCCCTCCCTCCCCTGCGGTGCTCCTGCTATGTGTCCAGTCAGAATGACACTGATTCCGGAGAGCTGTTACTGTCAGTGACACCTCTCCTGCACAGATGTTAGTCTGACTCCAACATCTAGCGCCAGCACAGCAGGGGAAGGAGGGAGCCTGCTGCTATGAATGCCATTAGCCGGGCAGTGCATCCCTTTGCTAGGGTATGTGGGGGAGGAGCCTTCTAACGCAGTCAGAGCTGGCCCTGCATCAGGGCCCACCAAAGGATTCACCGCTTTCCCGGTGGGCTAGTCCTTGTATGTCAGACTATTTGCAATCATTTCTCTCCCATATAAGCTGAGTATTGAAACTGTCTGGTATTAAAACTCAACTTCTTTTACTTAAAGTGAAGCTATCAGAATATGAACTATTGTTTAAATCGGGTTTTTGTGTTAAACTTATTGTTTGGGGGCAATTTTTTTCCATATCACAGTGTGTACTATAAATAAAAACCACAAATCTTGCAATTTTCAAACCGACCACTTGGGCTTTTTTTTAACTTTAGTTTCCTGTTGTTTCAGGAAACAACACATGTACATTAACCACAATGAAAAGATCCTATCTTTTATATTAAAGCATCTAATGAGCATATGCAAAGGTCATTGTGAAGGAAGAGGGAGCAGGGAAAGCTGTAACATTACCTGTTGTGATTGCTGGATCCTGTGTTATCAGCTGTGTTTCAGAGATGTTACCTCTCATTGCAATCCTGCCTCTGCTGATAAGGAGCCTGCTGAAAACTCTTCCTGAAAAGACAGAAAGTATGAGTCTAAAAAAAGCCCAAGTGGCCATTGTGATTTTTTTTCTTTTGTATTAAAGATCATCATATGAAAAAAAAAATGCCAACAATTTAAACAAAAATAATGTAACACATCTGAAACATACAGTCAGACATTTTCTGCTGATAGCTTTGCTTTAAATTAACACTAATCCTAAAAATAAATGTTCAAATAAAATAAGAAAATAATTGTCCTCTCCGCTTGTTAGTCTGCAGCATTTCCGGCCTGATCATGAAACTGTCTTGTAGAAATCCTGCAGAGAACACAAGCATCAATCTCTTGTCAATCAGTTCCATCTTTGGCTGCTGAAGCCCTGACCCTTGGACAAGGAGATGGTGTGATGTTTTGTCCTACTACAAACAGGGCAGAGGGGGGAGGCTCCTGCTGCAGACACTTGTCTTACATCAACACACAGAAAAGTAAGTAGAAGAATGGGAACATGGGTGAGATATTGAGACACACAGAGATTTCTTTATATATATTACTGTATAATTTGTGACAGGTGTTGAAAAAATGCTGCAAAGTAAGAATGCTTTAAAAAATAGAAGAGGGAATAATTTATTTTTTAGCAAACAAATGCAAAGCTAATGAGCAAAAAAGAAATCGAAATCACATCAACATTTGGTTTGACTGCCTCTTGCCTTCAATAAGAGCTTCAAAGCATCAATTCTTCTAGCTACATTTGTATATAGTTTTTTACAGAACTCGGCAGGAGGTTGTTCCAAACATCTTGGAGAAGTAACCACAGATCTTCTGAAGATGTCGTTTGTGCAAATGCTTCTCTCTCTTCATGTAATCCTAAACAGACTTAGTGATGTAAGATCAGGGTTCTGTGGGGTCTGGATCATCACTTCCAGGACTTCTTGTTCTTCTTCATGGATAAGTAGTTACCTATATTTCTCATCATTGAGAACTCCAAGAAATGGGCAAAGTTGGAGATCATAGACGCAGTGATCGGCCATGGAAACTTAGTACAGCAGATGAAAGACACAGCATGCTTACTTCCACTTGAAATCAGAAGATGTCTAGCAGTGCTATCAGCTCAGAACTGGCAGCGACCAGTGGGACTCAGCTACCCCCATGTACTGTTTGGAGAAGTCTGGCCAGAACTGATCCTTATGGACGAATTGAAAGCAAAAACGAATGCATTCGACACGGAAACAAGGTCAAGAGATTTAACAATGCATGAAAGCATAGTGACGGGGTGCAGAAAAATGGCAGCAGGTGCTCAGCACCGATGAGTCAAAATGTGAAATACTTGTCTACAACACAAGACAGTTAATCAGCCTGGGGCAGTGCGGCCATTGTCCCTGACTGTTACCACAGGAGCTCGGTTGTAGCTGTGCCAAGCTCCCGGTGGTAAACATGCGGGGAAGTGATGATATTTCTAGTGGAAACCGCAGCAGGAAATGTTCCTTGTCTGGGAAGTTTTTGTAGGATTTTTTTTTTTCATTTTTGGAAGAGATTTTTTTCTGGAGCGTTTTCTTGTAACCTTTTCATTGGATGGTGTCTAGTTTCGAATGTTTTTCATCTGGAAATAACTAACATACGGTACACTTTTTCTTTTTTTGCCCACATTGTGTTTTGCTTCGAATCCTGAAATTGAAAAATATGCTTAAAAGACTGGATAGGAAGAGTCTTCAAAGCGTTTTTTGAGCAATTTTTCAGACTCCTCAAAAAACTTGATGTCAACATGCCCTTCGAGACCAGATTTTCTAACAAAGCAAGAATGCAAACGCTAGATAGAGGAAACATGGCCAATAATCCTTATCTCATGGTTCTTGCATGTATAGAGAGCAGTATACTTGGTGACCTATTATTATGCAGGCTACTGAATTACAGAAAAATTCAAGTTCGAGTGTCCTTCACTACTAGCCTGGTCGTATCAGGTCTGTCTCAGCCTTGTCTCTAGGGGATCAATCAGCAGTATATGCTTCAGGTAAACAGCATAACAATATGGCTGCAATACATCTGTCTTTTATATCCTCACCCACTTGGACTATAAGACATCAGGCCACGCCACTGCTATGGGGCCCGTGAACCGGCACTGACACCGGGCCCCCCCTCCGCCCATCTGCGCCCACACTGCCCACACACAATGATGGGGCGGAAGCGTCTGCTGATGCTTACTCCTTCATCATCATTGCTTGTGCTGACGACCAGAGGGGGGCTCTAGCCATCAACGCGAGCAATGAGGATGGAGGAGGGAGTGTCAGCAGACGCTTCCACCCCCATCAGTCTTCCTCGACGTCTGACGTGTCAGAGCAGCGGCATCGATGACGTCATTTCAGGGCGCCCGCTGTTCTGATATGTGCAGCACTTCACACCAAAGGCTCAGCAGATCAGAGCATCTGGTGGAACAAGGAATAAGGAGAGGTGAGTACTGTGTTTATTTTTTTAAAACAGTGACAAAAGAGTATGGAGGATCATGGGGGGTGCATTATATTGTATGTAGGACCATGGGGTGTGCGTTACATTGCATGAAGGACCATGGGGGGTGCATTATATTGTATGGAGGACCATGGGGGTGCATTATATTGTATGGAGGACCATGGGGGTGCATTATATGGTATAGCGGACCATGGGTGGTGCATTATATTGTATGGAAGACCATGAGGAGTGCATTATATTGTATGGAAGACCATGAGGAGTACATTATATTGTATGGAAGACCATGGGGGGTGAATTATATTGTATAGAAGACCATGGGGGTGCATTATATTGTATGGAGGACCATAGGGATTGCATTATATTGTATGGAGGACCATGGGAGGTGCATTATATTGTATGGAGGACCATGAGGGGTGCATTACACTGTATGGAGGACCATGGAGGGTGCATTATACTGTATGGAGGACCATGAGGGGTGCATTATATTGTATGGAAGACCAAGAGGAGTGCATTATATTGTATGGAAGACCATGGGGGGTGAATTATATTGTATGGAAGACCATGGGGGTGCATTATATTGTCTGGAGGACCATAGGGATTGCATTATATTGTATGAAGGACCATGGGAGGTGCATTATATTGTATGGAGGACCATGAGGGGTGCATTATACTGTATGGAGGACCATGAGGGGTGCATTATATTGTATGGAAGACCATGGGGGGTGAATTATATTGTATGGAAGACCATGGGGGTGCATTATATTGTATGGAGGACCATAGGGATTGCATTATATTGCTTGTGGTTTGAGGGGTTGAATAATAAATGACACTCTGAATTAACTTTTATCGTTTTAAAAAAAATAAAAAAAATTAAAAAAAATAAAATTTGCTGCAGTGCATTTCCCACTTCCAGGTTGATCTACAGTACAAATGTCACAATGTCAAGTTAATTCCACATGTGTCAACCAGCTAAATCTGCAGGGGGTTGAATACTACTTGTAGGCACTGTATACTGGGCCCCATATATTGTTCCATACACTATAATGGCCCCATATATTCATAGGCAGATTATAATGAGGGCAATCTGGACCTCCGCCCGGGGCCCCGGGGCTCCAGGGGGCCTGGGGCGTCCATGGCTAGATTGCCCTCATTATAATATGTGCGGCGCCACGGCACATACCGGCAGTCAGAGGCGGGGGGCCCCCGGACTGCTCCCCCAGCAGCTATGCATGGCCGCTACTTCTTCTTCGGCCGTGTCTGCTAGTGTGATGTCACGCAGTGCGCGCTGCACTGCTGCACCGGAGAGGAGCCGAGCCGGGGTATGGTGAGTATGTGTGAGCGTGTGTCTGTGTGTGCAGGCAGATATCATTGTGTGATGTCTGTTTATATGTTTTTTTTGTGTTGCAAATGTGTTTATGCGTGTATGTATATGTCTGTATGTGTTTCTGTGTGTGCGTGACTGCGTGCGGCCTCCCGCTGTGTATAGATGGTTATGTGTGGCCTCCCGCTGTGTATAGATGGCTATGTGCGGCCTCCCGCTCTGTATAGATGGCTATGTGCGGCCTCCCGCTGTGTATAGATGGCTACATGCGGCCCCCCGCTGTGTATAGATGGCTATGTGCGGACTCCCGCTGTGTATAGATGGCTATGTGCGGCCTCCCGCTGTGTATAGATGGCTACATGAGGCCCCCCGCTGTGTATAGATGGCTATGTGCGGCCTCCTGCAGTGTATAGATGGCTACGTGTGGCCTCCCGCTGTGTATAGATGGCTAGGTGCGGCCTCCCGCTGTGTATAGATGGCTATGTGCGGCCTCCCGCTGTGTACAGATGGCTATGTGCGGCCTCCTGCTGTGTATTGATGGCACCGTGCGGCCTCCTGCTGTGTATTGATGGCACCGTGCGGCCCCCTGCTGTGTAGAGATGGCTAAGTACGGCCTCCCGCTGTATATAGATGGCTATGTGCGGCCTCCCGCTGTGTACAGATGGCTATGTGCGGCCTCCTGCTGTGTATTGATGGCACCGTGAAGCCTCCTGCTGTGTATAGATGGCTACGTGCGGCCTCCCGCTGTGTATAGATGGCTAAGTGCGGCCTCCCACTGTGTACAGATGGCAATGTGCGGCCCCCTGCTGTGCATAGATGGTTACTTGCGACCTCCTGCTGTGTATAGATGGCTACGTGCGGCCTCCTGCTGTGTATAGATGGCTACGTGTGCTCAATATTAAGCCGTACAATTAATGAAAGGCTATGTGCCCACGATACAGAAATGCTCCGGATTTCTTTTGAGTGTTTCTGCTCTCTCTGGAATAAAAAACGCATGCGGATTGTACATGCGTTTTTCCTGCCAGGGACATGCGGATGTGAAGCGTTCTTCACATGCATTTCCGCATGCGGGTTGTCAAGCGCTTTCCAAGCGATTTTAGCATCACTTGGAAAAGTGCTTGACAACTTGGTCACACTATATAAATCAGTGGTAAATGGTAAAAAATAAAAAATAAATATATACTTACCTTCTGATGGCCTGCCGACATCAGCGGTCGCGTGACCTGTCACATGGCTAAATGACGTCACCACAGGTCCTTTAGTCTACCGCGAGCTGCCAGCAAGCCAGGACACATCGGATAAAGACACCGGGGGCCATCAGAAGGTAAGTATAATATTTATTTTTTATTTTATTCTTTTTTTTACAGGTTCTATGGTACCCGGGTCCGGAGGAGAGTCCATCCGCACATTGAAACAGTTGGATTCCGCATGTACAGATGCAGTGATGCGGATTTCATGCGTTCCAATCCAAGTCAATGGCGGCGAAAACGCAGCGCTTCCGCAAAATAATTGGTAGTGCTGTGGATTTTTCCGCAATGATAATCCGCAGCGGAAATTTCCGCAGCATGTGCACAGCACATGCGGATTATCATTGGGGAACATGGCAGACCTTCTACCAAGCGTTTTTTAAGCGTTTCTGCAGCGGAATTGCCGCTGCGGAAACGCTTAAAAAACGCATAGTGGGCACACAGCCTAAAAAAATTATTATAATTAATATATTAATAATGTGCCAAATTAATTTCACGTGAACTATCACATGATCTATCACAGGGGATCATGTGACATGTGATACATCAGGTGTGTGTGGGGGGCCCGCGCCTTCTAAACTGCCCGGGGCCCTGGCTACTCTTAATCCACCCATGCGTATATTATATACTGGACCCCATATATTGCTACATACAGTATATACTGGGCCCCGTATATTGCTCCATACAGTACTGTATATCATGGGTCCCATATATTGCTCCACAGAATAATGGCCCTATGTAGTGTATAATGGGCCCCATATATTGCTTCATACAGTATATTGACCCCATATAGTATATAATTAGCCACATATATTGCTCCATACAGAATAATGGCCTCATATAGTATATAATAGGCCACATATATTGCTCCATACAGTATATAATGGGCCCCATATATTGATCCATACAGTGTAATGGCCACATATAGTATATAATGGGCCCCATATATTGCTCCATATAGTATATACTAGGCCCCGTATATTGCTGCACAGTATATGACCCCATATAATATATAGAGGGCCACATTTTTTGCTCCATACTGTATATACTGGGCCTCAAATATTGATCCATACAGTATATACTGGGCCCCATATATTGCTGCACAGTATAATGGCCCCATATAGTATATATTGGGCCCCATATATTGCTCCATATAGTATAATGGCTTGAAATAGTATATAATAGGCCCCATATATTGCTCCAAACAATATAAAGGCCCCATATAGTATATAATAGGCCCCATATATTGCTCCATACAGTATATAATGGGCCCCATATATTAATCCATACTGTATATACTGGGCCCCATATATTGCTCCATACAGTAAAAAGGCCCCATATAGTATATAATAGGCCCCATATATTGCTCCATACAAAATATAATGGGCCCCATATATTGCTCCATACAGTATACTGGCCACATATAGTATATAATAGGCCCAATAAATTGCTCCATACAGTATAATGGCCACATATAGTATATAATGGGCCCCATATATTGCTACATACAGTATGTACTGGGCCCCATATATTGCTGCAGAGTATAATTTCCCCATATAATATATAATGGGCTCCATAAATTGCTAAATACAGTATAATGGCCCCATATAATATATAATGGGCCCCATATATTGCTCCATACAGCATAATGGCCCCATATAGTGCTCCATATAGTATAATGACCACATATAGCATATCATAGGCCCCATATAGTGCTCCATACAGTATAATGGCCCCATATAGTGCTCCATATAGTATAATGACTACATATAGTATATAATAATCCCCATATAGTGCTCCATACAGTATAATGGGCCCCATATATTGCTCCATAAAGTATATACTGGGCCCGATGAATTATTCCATACAGTATAATTGCCCCATACAGTATATAATGGGCCCCATATATTGCTCCATACAGTATATACTGGGCCCCATAAATTGTTCCATACAGTATAATTGCCCCGTATAGTATATAATGGGCCCCATATATTGCTCCATACAGTATAATGGCTCCATAAAATATATACTGGGCCCCATATATTGCTCCATACTGTATAATGGCCCCATATAATATATAATGGGCCCCATATATTGCTCCATACAGTATATACCAGGCCCCATATATTGCTCCATACAGTATATAACAGGCCCCATATATTGATCCACAGTATAATGGCCCCATATAGAATATAATGGCCCACATATATTGCTCCATACAGTATAATGGCCCCATATAGTATATAATAGGCCCCATATATTGCTCCAAACAGTATATACTGGGCCCCATATATTGCTCCATACAGTATATATCGGGCCCCATATATTGCTCCATATAGTATATACCGAGCCCAATATATTGCTCCACAGTATAATGGCCCCTTATAATTTATAAAGGGCCACATTTTTTATTCCATACTGTATATACTGGGCCCCATATATTGCTCCATACAGTATATACTGGGCCCCAAATATTGCTCCATACAGTATATACTGGGCCCCAAATATTGCTCCATACAGTACATACTGGGACCCATATATTGCTGCACAGTATAATGGCCACATATAGTATATAATGGGCCCATATATTGCTCCATACAGTATATACTGAGCCCCATATATTGCTGCACAGTATAATGGCCCCATATAGTATATAATGGGCCCCATATATTGGTCCATACAGTATATACTGGGACCCATATATTGCTCCATACAGTATAATGTCTTCAAATAGTATATAATAGGCCCCATATATTGCTCCATACAATATAATGTCCCTTATAGTATATAATAGGCCCCATATATTGCTCCATACAGTATATAATGGGCCCCATATATTGCTACATGCAGTATAATGTCCACATATAGTATATAATGGGCCCCATATATAGCTCCATACAGTATATACTGGGCCCCATATATTGTAGCACAGTATAATGGCCCCATATAGTATATAATGGGCTCCATAAATCGCTAAATACAGTATAGTGGCCCCATATAATATATAATAGGCCCCATATATTGCTCCAAACAGCATAATGGCCCCATATAGTGCTCCATACAGTATAATGGCCACATATAGTAAATAATGGGCCCCATATATTGCTTCATACAGTATATAATGGGCCCCACATATTGCTCCATACAGCATAATGGCCCCATATAGTGCTCCATACAGTAAAATGACCATATATAGTATATAACAGGCCCCATATAGTGCTCCATACAGTATAATTGGCTCCATATATTGCTCCATACAGTATATACTGGGCCCAATATATTGCTCCATACAGTATATACTGGGTCCCACATATTGATCCACAGTATAATGGCCCCATATAGTATATAACATGCCCCATATATTGATCCATACAGTATGATGGCTCTATACATTATATAATGGGCCCCATATATTTCTCCATACATTATAAACTGGGCCCCATATATTGATCCACAGTATAATGGCCACATATAGTATATAATGGGCCCCATATATTGCTTCATACAGTATAATGGCCAAATATAGTATTTAACGGCCCACATATATTGCTCCATACAGTAAAATGGCCACATATAGTATATGATAGACCCCATATATGGCTCCATACAGTATATAATGGGCCCCATATATTGCTCCATACAGTAAACTGGCCACATATAGTATATAATAGGCCCTATATATTGCTCCATACAGTATAATGGCCCCATATAGTATATAATGGGCCCCATATATTGCTCCATACAGTATATACTGAGCCCCAGATATTGCTCCACAGTATAATGGCCCCTTATG